>NC_041390.1:398542872-398672989 GCF_002162155.2 Triticum dicoccoides | reverse complement strand
GCGCCCTCCACCCTCCTGGGCCCCCTCTTGCTCCACCGATGTACTCCTTCCTCCTATATATACCTACGTACCCCCAAACGATCAGATACGGAGCCAAAAACCTAATTCCACCGCCGCAACTTTCTGTATCCATGAGATCCCATCTTGGGGCCTGTTCCGGAGCTCCGCCGGAGGGGGCATCCATCACAGAGGGCTTCTACATCAACACCATAGCCTCTCCGATGAAGTGTGAGTAGTTTACCTTGGACCTTCGGGTCCATAGTTACTAGCTAGATGGCTTCTTCTCTCCTTTTGGATCTCAATACAAATTTCTCCCCCTCTCTTGTGGAGATCTATTCGATGTAACTTCTTTTTGCGGTGTGTTTGTTGAGACCGATGAATTGTGGGTTTATGATCAAGATTATCTATGAACAATATTTGAATCTTCTCTGAATTCTTTTATGTATGATTGGTTATCTTTGCAAGTCTCTTAAAATTATCAGTTTGGTTTGGCCTACTAGATTGATCTTTCTTGCAATGGGACAAGTGCTTAGCTTTGGGTTTGGGTTCAATCTTGCAGCGTCCTTTCCCAGTGACAGTAGGGGCAGCAAGGCACGTATTGTATTGTTGCCATCGAGGATAACAAGATGTTTTTTTATCATATTGCATGAATTTATCCCTCTACATCATGTCATCTTGCTTAAGGCGTTACTCTGTTTTCATGAACTTAATACTCTAGATGCATGCTGGATAGCGATCGATGAGTGGAGTAATAGTAGTAGATGCAGGCAGGAGTCAGTCTACTTGTCTCAGGCGTGATGCCTATATACATGATCATATCTAGATACTCTCATAACTATGCTCAATTCTGTCAATTGCTCAACAGTAATTGGTTCACCCACCATAAAATACTTATGCTCTTGTGAGAAGCCACTAGTGAAACCTATGGCCCCCGGGTCTATCTTCATCATATTAATCTTCCAATACTTATTTATTTACTTTGCTTTTTTACTTTGATTTTATTTTACTTTGCATCTTTATCACAAAATTACCAAAAATATTATCTTATCATATCTACCAGATCTCACTCTCGTAAGTGACCGTGAAGGGATTGACAACCCCTTATCGCATTGGTTGCGAGGAGTTATTTGTTTTGTGCAGGTACGAGGGACTCGCGCGTAGCCTCCTACTGGATTGTTACCTTGGTTCTCAAAAACTAAGGGAAATACTTATGCTACTTTGTTGCATCATCCTTTCCTCTTCAAGGAAATCCAATGCAGTGCTCAAGAGGTAGCAAGAAGATTTCTGGCGCCGTTGCCGGGGAGTCTACGCCAAAGTCAACATACCAAGTACCCATCACATACCCTTATCTCTCGCATTACATTATTTGCCATTTGCCTGTCGTTTTCCTCTCCCCCACTTCACCCTTGCCGTTTTATTCGCCCTCTCTCTCTATCCTCCCTCTCGTTCTCTATTTGCATCTTTTTGCCCGTTTCTTGTTTGCTTGTGTGTTGGATTGCTTGCTTGTCACGATGGCTCAAGATAACACTAAATTGTATGACTTTACCAATACCAACAACAATGATTTTATTAGCACTCCGATTGCTCCTCTTACCGATGCTGAATCTTGTGAAATTAATGCCGCTTTGCTGAATCTTGTCATGAAAGATCCGTTTTCCGGCCTTCCTAGCGACGATGTCGCTACCCATCTAAATAGCTTCGTTGATTTGTGTGATATGCAAAAGAAGAAAGATGTGGACAATGATATTGTTAAATTGAAGCTATTTCCTTTTTCGCTTAGAGATCATGCTAAAGCTTGGTTTTCATCTTTGCCTAAAAATAGTATTGATTCTTGGAACAAGTGCAAAGATGCTTTTATCTCTAAGTATTTTCCTCCCACTAAGATCATCTCTCTTAGAAACGATATTATGAATTTTAAGCAACTTGATCATGAACATGTTGCACAAGCTTGGGAGAGGATGAAATTAATGATGCGTAATTGCCCTACTCATGGTTTGAATTTGTGGATTATACAAAAAAAATATGCCAGATTGAATTTTGCTTCTAGAAATCTTTTAGATTCGGCCGCGGGAGGCACTTTTATGGAAATCACTTTAGGAGAAGCTACTAAACTCCTAGATAATATTATGGTTAATTATTCTCAATGGCATACTGAAAGATCTAATAAAAAGTGCATGCGATAGAAGAAATTAATGTTTTGAGTGGAAAGATGGATGAACTTATGAAATTATTTGCTAATAAAAGTGTTTCTTCTGATCCTAATGATATGCCTTTGTCTACTTTGATTGAGAATAATAATGAATCTTTGGATGTGAATTTTGTTGGTAGGAATAATTTTGGTAACAACGCGTATAGAGGAAACTTTAATCCTAGGCCTTATCCTAGTAATTCCTCAAATAATTATGGTAATTCCTACAACAATTCTTATGGAAATTTTAACAAGATACCCTCTGATTTTGAATCTAATATTAAAGAATTTATTACTTCGCAAAAGAATTTCAATGCTTTGTTTGAAGAAAAATTGCTTAAGATTGATGATTTGGCTAGGAACATTGATAGAATTTCTCTTGATGTTGATTCTTTAAAGCTTAGATCTATTCCTCCTAAGCATGATATCAATGAGTCTCTCAAATCCATGAGAATTTCCATTGATGAGTGCAAAGAAAGAACCACTAGGATGCGTGCTAAGAAGGATGCCTTTATAAGAGTGTGTTCTTCTAGTTCCTATGAAAGTAAAGATGAAGATCTAAAAGTTATTGATGTGTCCCCTATTAAATCTTTGTTTTGCAGTATGAATCTTGATAATGATGGGACTGAATATGATCCACCTTCACCTAGAAGGCGTTCCAAAAATTCAGAGTTTTTAGATCTTGATGCTAAATTTGATGAAAGTGGGATTGAAGAAATCAAAACCCTAGATGTTGCTAAAGCCACTATTATGGATTTCAAGGAATTTAATTATGAAAATTGCTCTTTGATTGATTGTGTTTCCTTGTTACAATCCGTGCTAAATTCTCCTCATGCTTATAGCCAAAATAAAGCATTTACTAAACATATCGTTGATGCCTTGATGCAATCTTATGAAGAAAAACTTGAGTTGGAAGTTTCTATCCCTAGAAAACTTTATGATGAGTGGGATCCAACTATTGAAATTAAGATTAAAGATCATGAGTTCTATGCTTTGTGTGATTTGGGTGCTAGTGTTTCAATGATTCCAAAGACTTTGTGTGATTTGTTAGGTTTCCGTGATTTTGACGATTTCTCTTTAAAATTGCACCTTGCGGATTACACTATTAAGAAACCTATGGGAAGAATCAATGATGTTCTTATTGTTGAAAATAGGAATTATGTTCCCATAGATTTTATTGTTCTTGACATAAATTCCAATCCTTCATGTCCTATTATTCTTGGTAGACCTTTCCTTAGAACGATTGGTGAAATTATTGATATGAAGGAAGGAAATATTAGATTCCAATTTCCGTTAAGGAAAGGCATGGAACACTTTACTAGAAAGAAAATTAAATTACCTTATGAATCTATTATGAGAGCCACTTATGGTTTGCCTACCAAAGATGGCAATACCTAGATCTATCCTTGCGTTTTATGCCTAGCTAGGGGCGTTAAACGATAGCGCTTGTTGGGAGGCAACCCAATTTTAGTTTTATTCCTTGCTTTTTGGTCCTGTTTAGTAATAAATAATTTATCTATACTCTGTTTTCGTTGTGTTTTTTTGTGTTTAATTAGTGTTTGTGCCAAGTAGAACCGTTGGGAAGACTTGGGGAAAGTCTTGTTAATCTTGCTGTAAAAAATAGAAACTTTAGCGCTCACGAGAACTGTTGACATTTTTATTTGAAAAGTTCTATTTAGTTAATTATTTTTTCAGATGATTAATAGATAAATTATTCACGTCCAGCTATTTATTTTAGAATTTTTGGGGTTCCAGATCTTGCGCTAGCTACAGATTACTACAGACTATTCTGTTTTCGACAGATTCTGTTTTTCGTGTGTTGTTTGCTTACTTTGATGAATCTATGGCTAGTAAAATAGTTTATAAATCATAGAGAAGATGGAATACAGTAGGTTTAACACCAATATAAATAAATAATGAGTTCATTATAGTACCTTGAAGTGGTCTTTTGTTTTCTTTCGCTAACGGAGCTCACGAGATTTTCTACTTTAAGTTTTGTGTTGTGAAGTTTTCAAGTTTTGGGTAAAGATTTGATGGACTATGGAACAAGGAGTGGCAAGAGCCTAATATCGGGGATGCCCATGGCACTCCCAAGATAATCTAAGGACACCTAAAAGCCAAAGCTTGGGGATGCCCGGAAGGCATCCCCTCTTTCGTCTACTTCTATCGGTAACTTTACTTGCAGCTATATTTTTATTCACCACATGATATGTGTTTTGCTTGGAGCGTCTTTTATGATTTGAGTCTTTGCTTTTTAGTTTACCACAATCATCCTTATTGTACACACCTTTTGAGAGAGCCATACATGATTTGGAATTTGTTAGAATACTCTATGTGCTACGCTTATATCTTTTGAGTTATATAGTTTTGCTCTAGTACTTCACTTATATTTTTAGAGCACGATGGTGGATTTGTTTTATAGAAACTAT
The DNA here is from genome assembly GCF_002162155.2 of Triticum dicoccoides. NCBI lineage: Eukaryota > Viridiplantae > Streptophyta > Magnoliopsida > Poales > Poaceae > Triticum > Triticum dicoccoides. Next base: position 398,668,372 of record NC_041390.1, on the reverse strand, counting down.
TGATCTCTCATGATTCACTTAGGTTATTTTGAGAGTCTTAATTAGCATGGTAATTTGCTTAAATAATCATAATATGCTTGGTATGCAAGAATAGTAAAAACTTTCTTATGAGTGTGTTGAATACTATGAGAAGTTTAATGCTTGATAATTGTTTTGAGTTATGGAGGTAATAATATCAAAGTCGCGCTAGTTGAGTAGTTGTGAATTTGAGAAATGCTTGTGTTGAAGTTTGCAAGTCCCGTAGCATGCACGTATGGTAAAGTTGTGTAACAAATTTGAAACATGAGGTGTTCTTTGATTGTCCTCCTTATGAGTGGCGGTCGGGGACGAGCGATGGTCTTTTCCTACCAATCTATCCCCCTAGGAGCATGCGTGTAGTGCTTGGTTTTTGATGACTTGTAGATTTTTGCAATAAGTATGTGAGTTCTTTATGACTAATGTTGAGTCCATGGATTATATGCACTCTCACCCTTCCATCATTGCTAGCCTCTTCGGTACCATGCATTGCCCTTTCTCACATTGAGAGTTGGTGCAAACTTCGCCGATGCATCCAAACCCCGTAATATGATACACTCTTTCACACATAAACCTCCTTATATCTTCCTCAAAACAGCCACCATACCTACCTATTATGGCATTTCCATAGCCATTCCGAGATATATTGCCATGCAACTTTCCAACATTCTGTTTATCATGACACATTCATCATTGTCATATTGCTTAGCATGATAATGTAGTTGACATAGTATTTGTGGCAAGGCCACTATTCATAATTATTTCATACATGTCACTCTTGGTTCATTGCATATCCCGGTACACCACCGAAGGCATTCATATAGAGTCATACTTTGTTCTAGTATCGAGTTGTAATCATTGAGTTGTAAATAAATAGAAGTGTGATGATCATCATTTTCTAGAGCATTGTCCCAAGTGAGGAATATATATAAAAAAGAGAAAGGACATAAAAAAGAGAAGGGCCCCCAAAAAAGAGAAAGGCCATAAAAAGGAGAAGGCGCAAAAAAATGAGAGAAAAAGAGAGAAGGGACAATGCTACTATCCTTTGCCACACTTGTTCTTCAAAGTAGCACCATAATCTTCATGATAGAGAGTCTCTTGTTTTGTCACTTTCATATACTAGTGGGAAAATTTTCATTATAGAACTTGGCTTGTATATTCCAACAATGGGCTTCCTCAAGTGCCCTAGGTCTTCGTGAGCAAGCAAGTTGGATGCACAACCACTTAGTTTCTTTTGTTGAGCTTTCATACATTTATAGCTCTAGTGCATCCGTTGCATGGCAATCCCTACTCCTTGCATTAATATCAATCGATGGGCATCTCCATAGCCCATTGATTAGCCTCGTTGATGTGAGGCTATCTTCTGTTTTGTCTTCTCCACATAACCCCCATCATCATATTCTATTCCACCCATAGTGCTATGTCCATGGCTCGCGCTCATATATTGCATGAAAGTTTATAGGTTTGAGATTACTAAAGTATGAAACAATTGATTGGCTTGTCATCGGGGTTGTGCATGATGAGAGCATTCTTGTGTGACAAAAATGGAGCATGACTAAACTATATGATTTTGTAGGGATGAACTTTCTTTGGCCATGCTATTTTGAGAAGACATAATTGCTTAGTTAGTATGCTTGAAGTATTATTATTTTTATGTCAATATGAACTTTTATCTTGAATCTTTCAGATCTGAATATTCATACCACAATTAAGAAGAATTACATTGAAATTATCCCAAGTAGCACTTCACATCAAAAATAATCTTTTTTATCATTTACCTACTCGAGGACGAGCAGGAATTAAGCTTGGGGATGCTTGATACGTCTCCAATGTATCTATAATTTTTGATTGCTCCATGCTATATTATCTACTGTTTTGGACATTATTGGGCTTTATTATCCACTTTTATATTATTTTTGGGACTAACCTATTAACCGGAGGCCCAACCCAGAATTGCTGTTTTTTTACCTATTTCAGAGTTTCGCAGAAAAGGAATATCAAACGGAGTCCAAATGGAATGAAACCTTCAGGAACGTGATTTTCGGAACAAACATGATCCAGGAGACTTGGACCTACGTCAAGAAACAAAGGAGGAGGCCACGAGGTAGGGGGCGCACCTACCCCCCCAGGCACGCCCTCCACCCTCGTGGGCTCCCTGTTACTCCACCGACGTACTCCTTCCTCCTATATATACCTATGTACCCCCAAACGATCAGATACAGAGCCAAAAACCTAATTCCACCACCGCAACTTTCTGTATCCATGAGATCCCATCTTGGGGCCTGTTTTGGAGCTCCGCCGAAGGGGGCATCCATCATGGAGGGCTTCTACATCAACACCATAGCATCTCTGATGAAGTGTGAGTAGTTTACCTCAGACCTTCGGGTCCATAGTTATTAGCTAGATGGCTTATTCTCTCTTTTTGGATCTCAATACAAAGTTCTCCCATCTCTTGTGGAGATCTATTCGATGTAATCTTATTTTTGCGGTGTGTTTGTTAAGACCGATGAATTGTGGGTTTATGATCAAGATTATCTATGAACAATATTTGGATCTTCTCTGAATTCTTTTACGTATGATTGGTTATCTTTGCAAGTCTCTTCGAATTATCAGTTTGGTTTGGCCTACTAGATTGATCTTTCTTGCAATGGGAGAAGTGCTTAGCTTTGGGTTCAATCTTGCGGCGTCCTTTCCCAGTGACAGTAGGGGCAGCAAGGCACGTATTGTATTGTTGCCATCGAGGATAACAAGATGTTTTTTTATCATATTGCATGAATTTATCCCTCTACATCATGTCATCTTGCTTAAGGCGTTACTCTGTTTCCATGAACTTAATACTCTAAATGCATGCTGGATAGCGTTCGATGAGTGGAGTAATAGTAGTAGATGCAGGCAGGAGTCGGTCTACTTGTCTCAGGCGTGATGCCTATATACATGATCATACCTAGATACTCTCATAACTATGCTCAATTTTGTCAATTGCTCAACAGTAATTGGTTCAACCACCGTAAAATACGTATGCTCTTGAGAGAAGCCACTAGTGAAACCTATGGCCCCCGGGTCTATATTCATCATATTAATCTTCCAATACTTATTTATTTACTTTGCTTTTTTACTTTGCTTTTATTTTACTTTGCATCTTTATCACAAAATTACCAAAAATATTAGCTTATCATATCTATTAGATCTCACTCTCGTAAGTGACCGTGAAGGGATTGACAACCCCTTATCGCGTTGGTTGCGAGGAGTTATTTGTTTTGTGCAGGTACGAGGGACTCGCGCGTAGCCTCCTACTGGATTGATACCTTGGTTCTCAAAAACTGAGGGGAAATACTTACGCTACTTTGCTGCATCATCCTTTCCTCTTCAAGGAAATCCAACGCAGTGCTCAAGAGGTAGCAAGAGCCTTCATCAACATCAACTCCGATCTCTATCATGATCATGGAGGAATCATCCATGTAGCTCGGGGGCTCAACGTCAATATTGCCCTCGGACGACCGTGCTTTTTTTTGAACAGTGAACTTGTATCCGCTACCACCACCTCCTCAAGCATCGCTTTGACGATTCCTTCAGTGTAATTGTGCGGAATTGAGTCTACAACAACACTGTAAAATTTCGTCGCGCTCCGATGGAGCAATCTCCGCCGATCTCAGATATATCGAAGCCCTGTCGAATCCGGACGGGAATCTAGACGAGTTTGGAGCGTGGTGTCCATCATTTAGCTCGGACGTCCTTTGGAAGATCCAACCGTTGATCTTCTGCGTAATTCCTATATATACCACCTCTCAAAATTTCAGCTCGATCCGACCGTCCAAACTCCGGGAACCTTTCGATTAGTGCAACACTTTTTGAATCTATTTTCTGCGTGAATACGAATCCGACCCGAGTTCATCTTTCTTCATAAATGGGATATTGGACAACCTTTTTGGAAGAATCTTTTTGTAGTGTATTGTTTTTTGTTCACGAATACATGCTCACAAATTTTGCTCCTTTTCGGTGGTAATCTTCGTCGGCACGCCGGTGTCAAACCAGCCTTTACTCCACATGTGCCGATCGTCGTTTCATCGAGCCGAGCCCAATCTTATCGGATCATCAGCTCGGCAAGCCAAATATGAGTTCGGCGTCATGAATAGTAAATTATCACCAACACCATCGCCCCATGGATTGCATGGGTCAAGCGCGTCAACATCGCCGCTTGGTCACTTCATCAATCCGGCTTTCACCGCATCACAAGTTATGACCAACGTCGGCATGGCCGCACTGTTGCTTCTTCAAGCTGATGTCCATCACGCCGAACTGCTTCAATACCTCGGCTGACATGGCAGCTGCAACGTCTCCTTACCGACCCGCTCCGTTACCTCGGCCTAGACCGGGGGCTTCGCCATCTCTGCATCAGCCTACTCCAGAGACTTCGGCGTCACCAGCTGACCAGTTTTGTCACGTTAGCTGGACCGGGGCTTTGCCTCGGCGAGCCAACCTTTGCCAGTATCGCCATGTCATCGCTTCATCACCCATTAAGCAATGGTGTGCGGATCTAGTCCCAATTTTGGGAGTAATCTTTCTTCATATTGCTAGAACAGATAAACCAGGTGCTATTAATCCTAGTATTTTTTCTTGCTTGGGTTTATTTTTTCTGAGGAATTATACTCTAGTTTGTTCCATCATCTATACACAGGTCTGTCAAATGGTGGCCGCATTAACGAGGTTGCATGGTGGTTCGGTCAGTTTCAGTACACAGTTCGATGAATGACGAATCCGAAACTCGGACCGGCCTGTGAATTCAAGCTTTGCCACGCCTTCACCGCGTCATGCCGACGCCCTGTGATCGACTTCGACTGCGTCACGCGGTCACTTCAGCAAGCCAACGTCGTCGTCCCAATTGGCATAAATCGGCTCGCATGATCACCTTGTTGATTGAATTGCCATACCGACATGTTCGGTTGCCTCGGAACTTCGGCATCATCAAGAGGGTCCTACCTCGTCGGGTGTTCGGTGACGGGCCATATTTATTTTATTACTCACTTTGCATAAATTATTAATCATGCAACTTTTATTATTATTATTACTATTATCTCCGGCTTGCACTATCTTCTGTGCGCAGGTAAATAATCTGGATTGGGCAGCGCTATCACCTCGGCGTATCGACATACCACGTCACCTCGGCTAGACCAGGGGCTTCGTCATCACTTCATTAACCCATGTCGGGTACTTCGGCGTCACACGGCCATCCTGCATTGGTCGTGATATGTCGCCACTCCAGAGCGTCGAGCTCTTCGCTCTATGATACGTCCATTTTTCATCATGCTTTTATATCGATATTTATTGCATTATGGGCTGTTATTTCACTTTATGTCACAATACTTATGGCTATTCTCTCTTATTTTACAAGGTTTACATAAGGAGCGAGAATGCCGGCAGTTGGAATTCTGGTCTAGAAAAGGAGCAAATATTAGAGACCTATTCTGCGCAACTCCAAAAGTCCTGAAACTCCATGGAACATCTTAAAAGAAATAAAGAAAAATCCACGTCAAAGATGAAGGCCAGGGGGCCCACACCCTGCTCACGAGGGTGGGGGCGCCCCCTAGGGCGCGCCCCCTACCTCGTGGGCCCGCTGGTGGCTCTCCAACGCCCATCTTCTCATATATGAAGTCTTTCGATGAGAAAAAAATAAGAAGGAACTTTTCGGGACGAGACTCCGCCGCCACGAGGCGAAACCTTGGCGGATCCAATCTAGAGCTCCGACAGAGCTGTTCTGCCGGGGAAACTTCCCTCCGGGAGGGGGAAATCATCACCATCGTCATCACCAACGCTCCTCTCATCGAGAGAGGGCAATCTCCATCAACATCTTCACAGCACCATCTCATCTCCAAACCCTAGTTCATCTCTTGTATCCAATTCTTGTCTCAAAGTCCGGAATTGGTGCTAGTAGGTTGCTAGTAGTGTTGATTACTCCTTGTAGTTGATGCTAGTTGGTTTATTTGGTGGAAGATCATATGTTCAGATCCTATATGCATATTATTACCCCTCTGATTATGAACATGAATATGCTTTGTGAGTAATTACGTTCGTTCCTGAGGACAAGGGAGAAGTCTTGCTATGAGTAGTCATGTGAATTTGGTATTCGTTTGATATTTTGATAAGATGTATGTTGTCTAGCCTCTAGTGGTGTTATATGAACGTCGACTACATAACACTTCACCATTATTTGGGCCTAGAGGAAGGCATTGGGAAGTAATAAGTAGATGATGGGTTGCTAGAGTGACAGAAGCTTAAGCCCTAGTTTATGCATTGCTTCGTAAGGGGCTGATTTGGATCCATATGTTTCATGCTATGGTTAGGTTTACCTTAATACTTTTGTTGTAGTTGTGGATGCTTGCAATAGAGGTTAATCATAAGTGGGATGCTTGTTCAAGTAAGAACAGCACCCAAGCACCGGTCCACCCACATATCAAATTATCAAAGTATCGAACATGAATCATATGAACGTGATGAAAACTAGCTTGATGATATTCCCATGTGTCCTCGGGAGCGCTTTTCCTATTATAAGAGTTTGTTTCGGCTTGTCCTTTACTACAAAAGGATTGGGCCACCTTGCTGCACTTTACTTGCTTTTGTTACTTGTTGCTCGTTACAATCTATCTTATCACAAAACTATCTGTTACCACTTATTTCAGTACTTGCAGAAAATACCTTGCTGAAAACCACTTATCATTTCCTTCTTCTCCTCGTTGGGTTCGACACTTTTACTTATCGAAAGGACTACGATAGATCCCCTATACTTGTGGGTCATCACTCTGCCACCTCGGGACTGGCTTGGAGCTGGGACCTCGTCCCGCCGTAAGCTCGGACCGTGTCGTCAATGCCGAACACATTAACCAACTAAGTCGCTTTTATGCTCAAAGTTTTACATTTTTAATTTGTATTCGGTTCGACCATGCTTACATATGTTATTTGTTAAAAACACTTCTCTTACCCAAGTTTACTGGGGCTTTTAAATTTATATGAGCCGTTTTATAGTAAATGTGTTTTCTTCCTAGTCATTGGAAAATCTTTTTCTATCACTCCTTTTTTAAATTTAATGACCGCTCGAGTTTAGTTTGCTAAACTGGCCTAACGAGAAGTACTCCGCCTTTGGGATAGGAGGTGGAAGCCAAAGGCTGACCCACTCGACGTCTTGAGATCGGATGTGTCATGTTAAAGCAGGACGGAAGCACAAGCTAATTTTAAGACCAATTTTTGGATTGGCACCAAAAAATTGATTTAGTTCGGACGTAGAGTTTCCGCATAAGTTTTTTTGGTTTCTTAAGCTTATGGCACTTTCTGATCTATTTGTGTGTTTTTTTATGAGGCGGGGCATCCTCTTGACCGAGGTACCCTGCGTAATAATCCAGCTTGGGAAATCATTTTCGACCCATAGTTCGGCATTTTTTCTGCCGACCTGCACCTCGGTGTTGGGTTCGAGCATAAATCCTGCAGTACACTACCGAACACTTTTTAAGCATCGACAATATCAACAGGGGGCTGCGACTTGAGCCGAACCCACCGGCAACGGTGCCAGAAATCCCAGGCAACATCGAGAAGAGTTTGTGATGGGTACTTGGTATGTCTTGACTTGTGCGTAGATCACCCCGGCAACGTGCCAGAAATCCTTCTTGCTACCTCTTGAGCATGCGTTGGTTTTCCCTTGAAGAGGAAAGGGTGATGCAGCAAAGTAGCATATGTATTTCCCCCAGTTTTTGAGAACCAAGGTATCAATCTAGTAGGAGACTACACGCAAGTCCCTTGTACCTGCACAAATAATCAAGAACCTTGCAACCAACGCGATAAAGGGGTTGTCAATCCCTTCACAGCCACTTGCAAAAGTGAGATCTGGTAAAGATAATAAGATAAATATTTTTGGTATTTTTGTTGTATAGATTGGAAAGTAAAGATTGCAAAATAAATGATGACAGAAATTGGCAAGTTGATGGGAAAATAATATGATGGAGAATAGACCCGGGGGCCATAGGTTTCACTAGTGGCTTCTCTCAAGATAGCATAATCTATGGTGGGTGAACAAATTACTATTGAGCAATTGATAGAAAAGTGCATAGTTATGAGAATATCTAGGCATGATCATGTATATAGGCATCATGTACGTGACAAGTAGACCAAAACGATTCTGCATCTACTACTGTTACTCCACACATCGACCGCTATCCAGCATGCATATAGAGTATTAAGTTCATAAGAACAGAGTAACGCATTAGCCAAGATGACATGATGTAGAGGGATAAACTCAAGCAATATGATATAAACCCCATCTTTTTATCCTCGATGGCAACAATACAATACGTGCCTTGCTGCCCCTGCTGTCACTGGGAAAGAACACCGCAAGATTGAACCCAAAGCTAAGCACTTTTCCCATTGCAAGAAAGATCAATCTAGTAGGCCAAACCAAACTAATAATTCGAAGAGACTTGCAAAGATATCTAAATCATGCATATAAGAATTCAGAGAAGAATCAAATATTGTTCAAAGATAATCTTGATCATAAACCCACAATTCATCGGATCTCGACAAACACATCGCAAAAAGAATTACATCGAATAGATCTCCAAGAGAATCAAGGAGAACTTTGTATTGAGATCCAAAGAGAGAGAAGAAGCCATCTAGCTAATAACTATGGACCCGAAGGTCTGTGGTAAACTACTCACACATCATCCGAGAGGCCATGGTGTTGATGTAGAAGCCCTCCGTGATCGATTCCCCCTCCGGCGGAGCGCCGGAAAAGGCCCCAAGATGGGATCTCACGTGTACAGAAGGTTGCGGCGGTGGAAATAGGGTTTCGTGGTGCTCCTGGATGTTTTCGGGGTATATGAGTATATATAGGCGAAAGAAGCAGGTCGGTGGAGCCACGAGGGTGGGGGCGCGCCCTCCTGCCTCATGGCTTCCTCGCTGCTTCCTTGACATCCACTCCAAGTCTCCTAGATTGTGTTTGTTCCAAAAATGATCCTCGCGAAGTTTTCATTCCGTTTGGATTCCGTTTGATATTCCTTTTCTGCGAAACACTGAAATAGGCAAAAAACAACAATTTGCACTAGGCCTTCGGTTAATAGGTTAGTCCCAAAAATAATATAAAAGTGCATAATAAAGCCCATTGAACATCCAAAACAGATAATATAATAGCATGGAACAATCAAAAATTATAGATACGTTGGAGACGTATCAAGCATCCCCAAGCTTAATTCATGCTTGTCCTCGATTAGGTAAATGATAAAAACAATTTTTTTGATGTGGAATGCTACCTAACATAATTTTCAAAGTAATTCCCATTATGGTGGCATGAATGTTCAGATCTGAAAGATTCAAGATAAAAGTTTAATATTGACATAAAAATAATAATACTTCAAGCATACTAACTAAGCAATTATGTCTTCTCAAAATAACATGGCCAAAGAAAGCTTATCCCTACGAAATCATATAGTTTGGCTATGCTTCATTTTCGTCACACAAAAATTCTCTCATCATGCACAACCCCGATGACAAGCCAAGCAATTGTTTCATACTTTAGTAATCTCAAACTTTTTTCAACTTTCACGCAATACATGAGCGTGAGCCATGGACTTAGCACTATGGGTGGAATAGAATATGATAATGGAGGTAATGTGGAGAGGACAAAAAAGGAGAAAGTCTCACATTGACGTGGCTAATCAACGGGCTATGGAGATGCCCATCAATTGATGTCAATGCAAGGAGTAGGGATTGCCATGCTACGGATGCACTAGAGCTATAAATGTAGGAAAGCTCAACAAAAGAAACTAAGTGGGTGTGCATCCAACTTGCTTGCTCACGAAGACCTAGGGAATTCGAGGAAGCCCATTGTTGGAATATACAAGCCAAGTTCTATAATGAAAAATTCCCACTAGTATATGAAAGTGACAAAATGAGAGACTCTCTATCATAAAGATCATGGTGCTACTTTGAAGCACAAGTGTGGGAAAAAGGATAGTAGCATTGTCCCTTTTATTTCTTTTCTCTTTTTTTCTTTCTTTTTTCCTTTTTTTGGGACAATGCTCTATTAATGATGATCATCACACTTCTATTTATTTACAACTCAAGGATTACAACTCGATACTAGAACAAAATATGACTCTATATGAGTGCCTCTGACGGTGTACTGAGATGGGCAATGAATCAAGAGTGACATGTATGATAAATTATGTATGGTGGCTTTGCCACAAATACGATGTAAACTACATGATCATGCTAGGCAATATGACAATGATGAAGCATGTCATAATAAATGAAACGGTGGAAAGTTGCATGGCAATATATCTCGGAATGGCTATGGAAATGCCATAATAGGTAGGTATGGTGGCTCTTTTGAGGAAGATATAAGGAGGTTTATGTGTGATAGAGCATATCATATCACAGGGGTTGGATGCACCAGCGAAATTTGTACCAACTCTGAAGGTGAGAAAGGGCAATGCACGGTACCGAAGAGGCTAGCAATGATGGAAAGGTGAGAGTGTGTATAATCCATGGACTCAACATTAGTCATAAAGAACTCACATACTTATTGCAAAAATCTACAAGTCATCAAAAACCAAGCATTACGCGCATGCTCCTAGGGGAATAGATTGGTAGGAAAAGACCATCGCTCGTCCCCGACCGCCACTCATAAGGATGACAATCAAAGAACACATCATGTTTCAAATTTGTCACACAACGGTCACCATACGTGCATGTTACTGGACTTGCAAACTTCAACAAAAGTATTTATCAAATTCACAACTACTCAACTAGAACGACTCTAATATTACCATCTTCATATCTCAAAACAATCATCAAGTATCAAACTTCTCGTAGTATTCAATGCACTTTTTATGAAAGTTTTTATTACACCCATCTTGGATGCCTATCATATTAGGACTAATTTTATAGCCAAAGAAAATTATCATGATGTTCTAAAAAACTCTCAAAGTGATATAAGTGAAGCATGAGAGATCAATAATTTCTATAAAATAAAACCACCACCGTGCTCTAAAAAGATATAAGTGAAGCACTAAAGCAAAATCATCTAGCTCAAAAGATATAAGTGAAGCACATAGAGTATTCTAATAAATTCCAATTTATGTGTGTCTCTCCAAAAGGTGTGTATAGCAAGGATGATTGTGGTAAACAAAAAAGCAAAGACTCAAATCATACAAGAAGCTCAAAGAAAAACACATATCATGTGGTGAATAAAAATATAGCCTCAAGTAAAGTTACCGATGGACGAAGACAAAAGAGGAGACGTCTTCCGGGGCATCCCCAAGCTTAGGAATTTGGTTGTCCTTGAATTTTACCTTGGGTTGCCATGGGCATACCCAAGCTTGGGCTCTTGCCACTCCTTATTCCAAAATCCATCAAGTCTTTACCCAAAACTTGAAACTTCACAACACAAAACTCAAGAGAATATCTCATGAGCTCCGTTAGTATAAGAAAACAAACCACCACTTCAAGGTACTGTAATGAACTCATTCTTTATTTATATTTGTGTTAAACCTAATTTATTACAACTTCTCTATGGTTCATCCCCCCGATACTATCCATAGATTCATCAAAATAAGCAAATAACACACGAAAAATAGAATCTGTCAAAAACAGAACAGTCTGTAGCAATCTGTATCAAACGTATACTTATGTAACCCCAAAAATTATGAAATAAATTGGTGGACGTGATAAATTTATCTATTAATCACATTCAAAAATAATCAACCTAATAGCACTCTTAAGTAAAAAAATGGCAGCTAATCTCGTGAGTGCTAAAGTTTCTGTTTTTTAGCGCAAGATCGCAAAGACTTTCCCCAAGTCTTCCCAAAGGTTCTACTTGGCACAAAAACTAATTCAAAACATAAAACCACATCTAAAAATATGCTATATGAATTATTTATTACTAAACAGAAACAAAAAGCAAGAAACAAAAATAAAATTGGGTTGCCTCCCAACAAGCGCTATCGTTTAACGCCCCTAGCTAGGCATAAAAGCAAGAATAGATCTAGGTATTGTCATCTTTGCTATGCAATCCATAAGTGGCTCTCATAATAGATTCATAAGGTACTTTAATTTTATTTCTAGGAAAGTGTTCCATGTCTCTCCTTAACAGAAATTGGAATCTAATATTTCCTTCTTTCATATCAATAATTGCACCAATCGTTCTAAGGAAATGTCTACCAAGAATAATAGGACATGTAGGTTTGCAATCTATATAAGGAACAATTAAATCTACGGGCAAATAATTCCTATTTGCAACAATAAGAACATTATTAATCCTTTCCATAGGTTTCTTAATAGTGGAATCCGCAAGATGCAAATTTAAAGAAAAATCATCAAATTCACGGAAACCTAACACTTCACACAAAGTTTTTGGAATCGTGGAAACACTAGCACCCAAATCACATAAAGCATAACACTCATGATCTTTAATCTTAATTTTAATAGTAGGTTCCCACTCATCATAAAGTTTTCTAGGGATAGAGACTTCTAATCCAAGCTTCTCTTCATAAGATTGCATTAAAGCATCAATGATATGTTTGGTAAAAACTTTATTGTGACTATAAGCGTGAGGAGAATTTAACACGGATTGCAACAAGGAAATACAATCTATTAAAGAACAATTATCATAATTAAATTCCTGGAAATCCAAAATATTGGGTTCATTGCTATGTAAAGTTTTGACCTCTTCAATCCCACTTTTACCAATTTTTGCATCAAGATCTAAAAACTCTGAATCATTGGGACGCCTTTTAACTAAAGTTGACTCATCTCCAGTCCGATCTTTATCAAGATTCATATTGGAAAACAAAGATTTAATAGGATACACATCAATCACGTTTAGATCTTCATCATTATTATCATGAAAACTAGAAGAACACGCTTTCATAAAGCAATCTTTTTTAGCACGCATCCTAGCGGTTCTTTCTTTGCAGTCATCAATTGAATTCTCATAGATTTGAGAGACTCATTGATATCATGCTTAGGTGGAATAGATCTAAGTTTCAAGGAATCAACATCAAGGGAAATTCTATCAACGTTCCTAGCCAACTCATCAATCTTAGGAAATTTTTCTTCAAGCAAAGCATTGAAATTCTTTTGCGAAATCATAAATTCTTTAACACTAGTCTCAAAATCAGAGGGCCTCTTATTAAAATTTCCATAAGATTTGTTGTAGGAATTACCATAATTATTAGAGGAATTACTAGGGAACGGCCTAGAATTAAAGTTTCCTCTATACGCGTTGTTACCAAAATTGTTCCTACCAACAAAATTCACATCCATAGATTCATTATTGTTCTCGATCAAGGTAGACAAAGGCATATCATTAGGATCAGAAGAAACACTCTATTATCAAACAATTTCATAAGTTCATCCATCTTTCCACTCAAACATTAATCTCTTCTATAGCATGAACCTTTTTACTAGTAGATCTTTCGGTGTGCCATTGAGAATAATTAACCATAATATTATCTAGGAGTTTAGTAGCCTCTCCTAAAGTGATTTCCATAAAAGTGCCTCCCACGGCCGAATCTAAAAGATTTCTAGAAGCAAGATTCAATCTGGCATAAAAGTTTTGTATAATCATCCATAAATTCAAACCATGTGTAGGGCAATTATGTATCATTAATTTCATCCTTTCCCAAGATTGTGCAACATGCTCATGATCAAGTTGCTTAAAATTCATAACATAGTTTCTAAGAGAGATGATCTTAGCGGGAGGAAAATACTTAGAGATACAAGCATCTTTGCACTTATTCCCAGAATCAATACTATTTTAGGCAAAGAGGAAAACCAAGTTTTAGCAAGATCTCTAACGCTGCGTTTGGATGTCTGTATTGGAAGCCTCCGTATTGAATTGTGTTCAATACCAATTCAACAATGAAATTGTAATGGACATGAATACGAATTGCTTGTTTGGATGCTCAGTGAATTGGCTCGTGGAATCTTGGTGAGGTTTTCAATACCAAATCCTGTTTGGATGGCAAACTATGAAATTACATAGTGCTTTGTTCTTTTTGCATCAAATCAATGTTGGTACAATGTGTGACTATTGAATGAACTCTCCACCTGTACGTGAGCATTTTATCGCCTCTCCACCTGAACTAACCATGACCTCTCGAGTGAGAAATTACAGGAAGTAACTTGTACAAAACTATGTGGAACAGAGTACAAAACAAAAGTTGCAGATTTCCCCAAAGAAGAACACTTGTACAAACAGATCTCAAAAAGGAGTGGGGGAAATATGATAAGCTCGGGTGCTGACAAACTACTTTAATTGGCTGGGAAAGGAAGAGGAATAAGTGGAGCAATGGAAGGGGAAGAAGGAGAGGGCATAGGAAGGGATCTGGCGGCAGAGGAGATGGCAATGAGCAGAGGAGATGGGAACTGACGGCTTGATGAGGAGAGGGTCCGGTGGCATGGGAGGGACGCCGGAGCAGGGGTAGAGGAGGAGGAGCGGCGGCTGAAGACTAGGTCTAGGTCGTGGCGTCCATGGAGGAGATGGGGCGGCCAAGGGATGACGAGAACGAGCTGCGGCGGCAGGGATGCATGTGCCGGAGTAGCAGTAGGAGGAGGAGGAGGGCCGGTGAGGAGAGGTCCCGGGGCGCCGCCGCCGGCTAGCTTCCATGTGCGCCTCCTCTTTTACTGGTCGAGCGGTGGAGCAGGGAAAAAAGAGGAGCGAAGCGTTACCTTTTGCGGGAGGCGAGATTTCCATCCAAATCGGAGTCGAAGGGCTCGGAAACGTGGGAGGGCTCCGCGCATGCAAACGATTTCGTCCCTGTATTTGTTTGATTTCCGACGGATGTTTCAGTGCGCATGCCAAACAGTCGAATTGCAATTTTGTGGATACCAAATCCAATTCAGAACCTCATTACAGACATCCAAATGCAGCGTAAGCAAAAACGGAAATAGCTTCAGTTTAACAATATCATTGTCCACATCTTTCTTATTTTGCATATCACACAAATCAACAAAGCTGTTTAGATGGGTAGCGGCATCTTCACTAGGAAGGCCAGAAAATTGATCTTGATGACAAGATTAAACAAAGCAGCATTGATTTCACAAGATTCAGCATCTGTAATAGGAGCAATCGGGGTGCTAATAAAATCATTGTTGTTGGTATTTGAAAAGTCACACAATTTAGTATTGTCTTGAGCCATCGTGACAAACAATCCAACACACAAGCACACAAGAAGCAAGCGAAAAGAGACGAATGGAAAAAGAAGGGCGAATAAAACGGCAAGGGTGAAGTGGGGGGAGGAAAACGAGAGGCAAATGGAAAATAATGTAATGCAAGGGAGAAGAGTTTGCGATGGGTACTTGGTATGTCTTGACTTGTGCATAGATCTCCCCGGCAACGGCGCCAGAAAACCTTCTTGCTACCTCTTGAGCATGAGTTTGTTTTCCCTTGAAGATGAAAGGGTGATGCAACAAAGTAGCGTAAGTATTTTCCTTAGTTTTTGAGAACCAAGGTACCAATCCAGTAGGAGACTACACGCAAGTCCCTCGTACCTGCACAAACAATCAAGAACCTTGCAACCAACGCGATAAAGAGGTTGTCAATCCCATCACGGCCACTTGCAAAAGTGAGATCTGATAAAGATAATAAGATAAATATTTTTGGTATTTTTGTCGTATCTACTTTTCCAAACACTTTTGCCCTTGTTTTGGACTCTAACTTGTATGATTTGAATGGAACTAACCCGGACTGACGTTGTTTTCAGCATAATTGCCATGATGTTGTTTTATGTGCAGAAAACAAAAGTTCTCGGAATGACCTGAAAGTCCACGGAGTATCTTACAATAAATAATAAAAAATCCTCGCCAAAGATGAAGACCAGGGGGCCCACACCCTTGCCACGAGGGTGGGGGGCGCCCCCCCTAGGGCGCGCCCCCCTACCTCGTGGG
The DNA here is from genome assembly GCF_002162155.2 of Triticum dicoccoides. Classification (NCBI taxonomy): domain Eukaryota; kingdom Viridiplantae; phylum Streptophyta; class Magnoliopsida; order Poales; family Poaceae; genus Triticum; species Triticum dicoccoides. The sequence goes on along the minus strand of NC_041390.1, from coordinate 398,652,430 downwards.
CCCCCTGCAGACCTCCCGACTCCAACTCCAACTCTATATAACTGCTTTCGGGGAGAAAAAATAGGAGAGAAGATTTCATTGCGTTTTACAATACGGAGCCGCCGCCAAGCCCTAAAACCTCTCGGGAGGGCTGATCTGGAGTCCGTTCGGGGCTCCGGAGGGGGGGATTCGTCGCCGTCGTCATCATCAACCATCCTCCATCACCAATTTCATGACGCTCACCGCTGTGCGTGAGTAATTCCATCGTAGGCTTGCTGGACGGTGATGGGTTGGATGAGATTTATCATGTAATCGAGTTAGTTTTGTTAGGGTTTGATCCCTAGTATCCACTATGTTCTGAGATTGATGATGCTATGACTTTGCTATGCTTAATGCTTGTCACTAGGGCCCGAGTGCCATGATTTCAGATCTGAACCTATTATGTTTTCATCAATATATGAGAATTCTTGATCCTATCTTGCAAGTCTATAGTCACCTATTATGTGTTATGATCCGCTAACCCCGAAGTGACAACAAACGGGATACTTACCGGTGATGACCGTAGTTTGAGGAGTTCATGTATTCACTATGTGCTAATGCTTTGTTCCGGTTCTCTATTAAAAGGAGGCCTTAATATCCCTTAGTTTCCGTTAGGACCCCGCTGCCACGAGAGGGTAGGACAAAAGATGTCATGCAAGTTCTTTTCCATAAGCACGTATGACTATATTCGAAATACATGCCTACATTACATTGATGAATTGGAGCTAGATCTGTGTCACCTTATGTAATGAGTATTACATGATGAACCGCATCCGGCATAATTATCCATCACTGATCCGATGCCTACGAGCTTTCCATATACTGGTTTACGCTTATTTACTTTCCCGTTGCTATTGTTACAATCACTACATAATACCAAAAATATTACCTTGCTTTCATTACTCTTTTGTTACCGTTACCATCACTATCATATTACTTTGCTACTAAACACTTTGCTGCAGATACTAAGTTTCCAGGTGTGGTTGAATTGACAGCTCAGCTGCTAATACTTGATAATATTCTTTGGCTCCCCTTGTGTCGAATCAATAAATTTGGGTTGAATACTCTACCCTCGAAAGCTGTTGCGATCCCCTATACTTGTGGATTATCAAGACTAATTTCTGGCGCCGTTGCCGGGGAGCATAGCTCTATTCTTTGAGTAACTTGGGATTTATATCTGCTGGACACTATGAAGAATTTGAAAGATGCTAAGACAACAATTTATCCCTCAACTACGAGGGGAGGTAAGGAACTGCCATCTAGCTCTGCACTTGATTCACCTTCTGTTATGAGTAAGCTTGCGACACCTAAACCTGCTTCTGCTATTCGTTCTGATATGTCGCATGTTATTGATGATGCTACTTCTGCTATACATGATACTTATGATGAAACTACTTCTATGCTTGATACTACTGTGCCACTTGGTGATTTTCCCGAGGAACGACTTGCTAGGGCTAGAGAGATTGAAAATATTGAATCTAATTATGATGATGAAAGTGATGATGAAGAATCACTTGTTATTCCTGAGGGTTATTTATTCGATCAAGAAGCTTCTTTAGCTATTTTAGCTTGCAAAGATAGATATGAACTCAAAAGGTTATTAGCTAAATGGAATAAGCAATCTCTAAATGCTAGGATGAAACCTGACCCTGCTTTTGCTACTTCACCTATCTGTGTTATTGATAAGGATTATGAGTTCTCTGTTGATCCTGATATAATTACTTTGGTTGAATCCGATCCTTTTCATGGCTATGAATCTGAAACTGTTGTGGCACATCTTACTAAATTAAATGATATAGCCACCCTGTTCACTAATGATGAGAGATCTCGCTACTTTTATATCCTCAAAATATTTCCGTTCTCGTTACAGGGTGATGCTAAGATATGGTTTAATTCGCTTGATCTTGGTTGTGTGCGTAGTCCCCAGGATATGATTTACTACTTCTCTGCTAAATATTTCCCTGCTCATAAGAAACAAGCTGCTTTAAAGGAAATATACAACTTTGTGCAAATTAAAGAAGAGAGTCTCCCACAAGCTTGGGGGAGGCTTCTCAAGTTACTTAATGCTTTGCCTGATCATCCTTTTAAGAAAAATGAAACACTTGATATCTTTTACAATGGACTAACCGATGCTTCGAGAGATTACGTGGATAGTTGTGTTGGTTCTCTTTTCAGGGAAAGAACACCGGATGAAGCTGAAATCTTATTGAATAACATGTTGACAAATGAAAATAATTGGGCACCTCCTGAGCCAGCTCCTGCCCCAATTAATGATCCTATTCCTAAACCAACTCCGAAGAAGAGAGATCTTCTATTTCTCAGTCTCAAAGATATGCAAGAGGCAAAGAAATCTATGAAAGAAAAAGGTATTAAAGCTGAAGATGTTAAGAATTTACCTCCTATTGAAGAAATACATGGTCTTAATTTACCGCCTGCCGAAGAAACATATGATCTTGATCCTTTACTTATTGAAGAACCTCCAGACCTCGATAACCCGACACAGGTAGTAAAGGTAAATTCTCTCTATAGATATGATAAAGCTGAAATCCCTCCTGCTAAAATTGCTAGTCAATGCTTGGATGAGTTTGATAATTTTATGTTTAAGCAAGAAGACTTCAATGCTTATTTTGGTAGACAATTAAAACAAGATGCTGATATGATTAAATATTTAGGTGATTATATGGCTAATATTCAAGGTGAACTTAAACTTGTTAGCAAACGTGCTTCTATGGTTACCACTCAAGTAGAACAAGTACTTAAAGCTCAAAAAGAATCACTCGATGAGATGAATAGTAAGAAAAATGATTATGCTGTTAAAGTGGCTACTAGAACTGGTAGAATGACTCAGGAACCTTTGTATCCTGAAGGCCACCCTAATAGAATTGAGCAAGATTCTCAGAGAAATAATATTGATGCACCTAGTTCTTCCAAAAAGAAGAAAAAGACAAATGATAGAACTGTGCAAACTTCTAGTGAACCTATTGCTGAACCACCTGATAATCCAAACGATATCTCTATGTGTGATGCTGAAACACAATCTGGCAATGAACATGAACCTAATGAAAATGTTAATGATGATGTTCATAATGATGCTCAACCTAGTAATGATAATGATGTAGAAATTGAACCTGTTGTTGATCTTCATAACCCACAATCAAAGAATCAACGTTATGATAAGAAATACTTTATTGCTAGTAAACATGGTAAAGAAAGAGAACCTTGGGTTCAGAAACCCATGCCTTTTCGTCCCAAACCATCCAAGAAAAAGGATGATGAGGATTTTGAGCGCTTTGCTGAAATGATTAGACCTATCTTTTTGCGTATGCGATTGACTGATATGCTCAAAATGAATCCTTATGCTAAGTACATGAAAGATATTGTTACAAATAAAAGAAAGATACCAGAAGCTGAAATTTCCACCATGCTTGCTAATTATACTTTTAAGGGTGGAATACCTAAGAAACTTGGAGATCCAGGAGTGCCCACTATACCATGCTCCATTAAAAGGAACTATGTTAAAACTGCTTTGTGTGATCTTGGAGCCGGTGTTAGTGTTATGCCTCTCTCTTTATATCATAGACTTGATTTGAATAAGTTGACACCTACTAAAATATCTTTGCAAATGGCTGATAAATCAACTGCTATACCTGTCGGTATTTGTGAGGATGTGCCTGTTGTACTTGCAAACGTTACTATTTTAACGGACTTTGTTATTCTTGATATTCCCGAGGACGATAGTATGTCTATTATTCTTGGAAGACCTTTTCTTAATACTGCAGGGGCTGTTATTGATTGCAACAAAGGCAATGTCACGTTTCATGTTAATGGTAATGAGCATACGGTACACTTTCCGAGGAAACAACCTCAAGTTCATAGTATCAATTCTATCAGAAAAATTCCATCGATTATATTTGGAGGTTTTGAATTTCCTCTTCCTACTGTCAAGAAGAAATATGATATACTTATTATTGGGGATGCGCATATCCCCGTTGAGGTAACCTAGTGTTATTCGAAATTTCTCCGGTTTCATGTTAATCGGAATGAGTTTGTTAACAAGACTTGATCAACCTTGTTAGTGGATTCCTTTTGATGAGCATGAGATGGATGAAACTAGAAGCACAACCTTCTGTACCCTCTCTATACTTTCTATTATTTAGTTGAAATAAAGTGAAAATAAATAATTTTTTGTCTGTTATCTGATTATCCGTGCAATATAAAAATACCTCGAAAATAAAAGTTCTCCAAATGCCCTGAAAATTAAATATGATGTTTTCTAGAATATTTGAGGATTTATGGAACAAAGAACACACTAGGGGGGCCAACCACCTTGCCACGAGGGTGGAGGGTGCGCACACCCCCCTAGGGCACGCCCCCCTGCCTCGTGGGCCCATGGTGGCCCTCCTCCACTTATTCCTGCACCCATCCTCTTCTTCTTCCTCCCACAAACACGAAAAACCAACTCAAGCACGAGTTCCAGCCCTCTTTGCTGCCATTTTCGATCTCCTTGCTCAAAGCACCTCTCACAAAACTGCTTGGGGAGATTGTTCCTTGGTATGTGACTCCTCCATTGGTCCAATTAGTTTTTGTTCTAGTGCTTTATTCATTGCAATTTTTTGTTGCTTAGGTGACCCTGTTCTTGAGCTTGCATGTCAAATTTATATGGTCAAAAGTAGTTTTGATGCATGATATAGGCCCTAGGCACTTGTAGGAGTAGTTGCTATCAATATTATTGAGTTTGATTTACTTTTATTTTGAAGTTACTAAAAATTTCAGAATTTCTCAGAAAATGATGAGGATATTGTTGAGGGGCTCATCGAGCCAAAGCTCGAAGGAAAAGGCACCAAAGCCTAAGTATAATTTGCCGCGCACCGCGGAGGTTCGGGCGTGTCAATGGCCTTCCGAGGATTTCTTGAGAGCAGCCGGGATTTATGAAGATTTTCATGAATTGCCTCATAATGCAGGCCTCACCGCTTTCCTCCACGACCAATGCGATCAGTATCTCTTACTCACAAATACCTTTGTGCAAAACTTTCATTTTCATTCTAGGAACTCACCACCTACGGTGGAGTTTCATTTATATGATGAGCATAAGGTGATGTCACTTTATGATTTTTGTCGGAATTGTTTAGTCCCTTTTGAGGGCAAGGCAGAAGAACCACATTGTGATGATGTGGAGGGATTTATTGATACTATCACTCTAGGGGAAACTAGGAAGGTTTCCGATGCATGAATCACTAGCATACATTTTCCTGTCTTACGTTACTTTGCATTATTCGCTAGTCGTTGCTTAATTGGTCACAGAAACTGTGGAAACCTTAGTATCTCTGATATTATTATTTTTCTCCAAGGTTTATACAGTGATAACACTTTTAGTATGGGCAGTATTATTGCTAAATGGTTAAGTCTGAACCGTACAAAGGGCCCCATCTTTGGAGGCATCTATGCTACACGCCTAGCTGCACATTTTAACATACCTATTAGGCATGCTGAGAAGGAAGAAAAAGTGTTGCCTCGTGTTTATCTAGATTATAAAAGTATGGTGGCACATGATTTTATTATTAAGAATAGGGCAGGAGAGCTTAAATATCAATTGTTCTTTAATAAACATCATCCTGAGACTATTACCTTGCCTGCTCCTTCTTTGTTTGATTTGACTGTAGGCACGTACCTTGTTCCGTTGACGGCTATCCACGCTTACCGGAACCCTGCACCAGCCGAGGAGCCATAACTGGAACCACAATTTGATCCTTCACGACAGTCTAACTATCAGTGGGATCCGGAGATGATTGCCAGCCAGTGGCAATCGGAGCCTTCTTCTTCCTCATCGCAGTACGACCCCAACTATTATTATGGATATCAGCCAGGCCAGCCATGGCCACCAACTTAGGCCAAAAGCCTAAGCTTGGGGGAGTACGTATTTCTCACCGACATTACATTATGTTCACACACACTCATTGCTAGATGTCAGTGCTCATACTTTTTCATTGTATCATCCATGCTAGTTTATTTTCCTTTTTTATGCTTTCTTCTTGTGTGTTTAATAAACCTTAAGAAAAAAAATAGTTGTAGCTTTTAATTAATTTAATTTCCCTACTTGTAGTAGTAATTAAAAAAGAAAACCCAAAAAGATTTACTGTTCTTCTTTTGCTTGTTGGGAGCTTTCCCGTGTAAATAGTTTTATTTCTTTTCTTTTCTTTGGGGGTCAGTAGGAGAAGACCATGATTAAATTGTTGAAGTGGCTCTTAGATGCTTTATTGTTGATTTAACCAAGAGCCCATATTGCTTTGTCTTCTCCTGTTTATTGACTGCTCGCAGATTCCAACTTAGTCCAATGCACATGCACTCTTATTATTATTCACACCATTCGGTCGTGCAAGTGAAAGGCAATTATGATGATATATGATGGACTGGCTGAGATGAGAAAAGCTGGTACGAACTTGACCTCTTTTGTTTTTGTAAATATGATGAGTTCATCGTTCTTGATTCAGCTTCTTATGAATAACATGTTTGCAATGACAATTAGAGATCGTAGTTGCTTGTGCCATGCTTGATTAGCTATGAGTTATAATGGTTTACCTTGCGTGCCAACATGCTATTAAAATGGTTATGATGTGGTATGATAGGGTGGTATCCTCCTTTGAATGATTTAAGTGACTTGACTTGGCACATGTTCACGCATGTAGTTGAAACAAATCAACATAGCCTTCACGATATTTATGTTCATGGTGGATTATATCCTACTCATGCTTGCATCTAATGTTTATTAATTTTAATGCATGTACATGGCTGTTGTCGCTCTCTAGTTGGTCGCTTCCCAGTCTTTTGCTAGCCTTCACCTGTACTAAGCGGGAATACTACTTGTGCATCCAATCCCTTAAACCCCAAAGTTATTCTAGATGAGTCCACTATACCTTCCTATATGCGGTATCTACCTGCCGTTCCAAGTAAATTTGTATGTGCCAAACTCTAAACCTTCAAATAATCATCCTATTTTGTATGCTCGAATAGCTCACGTATCAACTAGGGCTGCCTGTATCTTCCATGCTAGGCGGGTTATTCTCAAGAGGAGTGGACTCCGCTCCTCACTCACGAGAAAATGGCTGGTCACCGGGATGCCCAGTCCCATGCTTTATGCAAACTAAATAAAAAATAATTGCAAAACAAAACTCCCGCTAGGACCTGATGTATGTTGGAGGCACTCGTTGTTTTGAGCAAGCCATGGATTGATGTTTGTTGGTGGAGGGGGAGTATAAACTTTACCATTCTGTTTGGGAACCGCCTATAATGTGTGTAGCATGGAAGATATCGCCATCTCTTGGTTGTTATGTTGACAATGAAAGTATACCGCTCAAAATATTATTCACCTCTATTTCAAAACCGAGCTCTGGCGCCTCTACAAATCCCTGCTTCCCTCTGCGAAGGGCCTATCTATTTACTTTTATGTTGAGTCATCACCCTCTTATTAAAAGCACTAGCTGGAGAGCGCAGCTGTCATTTGCATTCATCACTGTTAATTTATATTGGGTGTGACGATGATTGGATCTCTTTTACCATGAATTACAATGTCTAGTCAGTCCTTAATCTTTAAAGGTGCTCTGCATTTATGTTTTGCGGTCTGAGAAAGGGCTAGCGAGATACCATCTTGTTATATCATATTATGATTGTTTTGAGAAGTGTTGTCATCCGAGATTTATTATTATGGCTTGCTAGATGATTATGCTATTGATATGGGTAATCATGAGACCTAAGAATTATTGCAAATATGGTTAGTTATAATCTTTGCTGAAAACTTGAACGCTTGACATATTTACAACAACAAGAGCAAACAGAATTTGTAAAAGTTTTTCTTTATTTCTTTCAGTTTGTCAACTGAATTGCTTGAGGACAAGCAAGGGTTTAAGCTTGGGGGAGTTGATATGTCTCCGTCGTATCTACTTTTTCAAACACTTTTGCCCTTGTTTTGGACTCTAACTTGTATGATTTGAATGGAACTAACCCGGACTGACGCTGTTTTCAGCAGAATTGCCATGATGTTGTTTTATGTGCAGAAAACAAAAGTTCTCGGAATGACCTGAAACTCCACGGAATATCTTGCAATAAATAATAAAAGTTCCTCGCCAAAGATGAAGACCTGGGGGCCCCACACCCTTGCCACGAGGGTGGGGGGAGCCCCCCAGGGCGCGCCCCCTACCTCATGGGCCCCCTGGAGACCTCCCGACTCCAACTCCAACTCTATATAACAGCTTTCGGGGAGAAAAAAATAGGAGAGAAGATTTCATCATGTTTTACAATACGGAGCCACCGCCAAGCCCTAAAACCTCTCGGGAGGGCTGATCTGGAGTCCGTTCGAGGCTCTAGAGAGGGGGATTCATCGCCGTCGTCATCATCAACCATCCTCCATCACCAATTTCATGATGCTCACCGCCGTGCGTGAGTAATTCCATCATAGGCTTCTCAATGCAGACACAAAATAATCATTATTCTCTGATTTAAATGAACAACCGTATTGCAATAAACACAATATAATCATGTTCATTCTCAATGCAGACACCAAATAACATTTATCTAGGTTAAATACTAATCCCGAAGGTAGAGGGAGCGTGTGATGGGCAAGAGCACTTTTGCCCTCCGGCGGAGCAATTCTACCGGGGGAACTTCCCTCGCGAAGGGGGAAATCATCGTCATCATCATCAACAACAACTCTCACATCTTGGGGAGGGCAATCTCCATCAACGTCTTCAACGACACCTTCTCCTCTCAAACCCTAGTTCATCTCTTGTGTTCAATCTTTGTCCTGGAACTATAGATTGGTGCTTGTAAGTGACTAGTAGTGTTGATTACATCTTGTAGTTGATTACTATATGGTTTTTTTGGTGGAAGATTATATGTTCTGGTCCAATATGCTATTTAATACCCCTCTGATCTTGAGCATGATTATCATTTGTGAGTAGTTAAATTTGTTCTTGAGGTCACGTGAGAAATCTTGTTGCAAGTAATCATGTGAATTTGATATGTGTTCGATATTTTGATAGTATGTATGTTGTGATTCCCTTAGTGGTGTCATGTGAACGTCGACTACATGACACTTCACCATATTTGGGGCTAAGGGAATAAATTGTGGAGTAGTTATTAGTTGATGGGTTGCGAGAGTGATAGAAGCTTAAACCCTAGTTTATGCGCTATTCCGTAAGGGACCGATTGGATCCAAAAGTTTAATGCTATGGTTAGAATTTATTCTTAATACTTCTTTCATAGTTGCGGATGCTTTCGAGGGGGTTAATCATAAGTAGGAGGTTCGTTCAAGTAAGAACAACACCTAAGCACCAGTCCACCCAAGTGACGCCCCCGATTCAATCGTACACTAATCATACACGCAAATACATAAGCTCGAATACAAACAAGTTAGCAGAAGCAACATTATCTGAGTACAAACATGAGTTAAACAAGCTTGCCTTAAGAAGGCTAGCACAAAAGCAACATCGATCGAAAAGGCAAGGCCTCCTGCCTGGGAGCCTCCTAACTACTCCTGGTCGTCGGCGGCCTCCACATAGCAGTAGACACCCTTAGTGTAGTAGTAGTAGTAGTAGTAGTAGTAGTAGTAGTAGTAGTAGTAGTAGTAGCAGTAGCAGCAGTAGCAGTAGCAGCAGTAGCAGTAGTAGCAGTAGCAGCAATAGCAGCAGGAGCAGGAGCAGTAGGAGTAGCAGCAGCAGCAGTAGCAGCAGCAGCAGCAGCAGCAGCAGCAGTAGTAGTAGTAGTAGTAGTAGTAGTAGTAGTAGTAGTAGTAGTAGTAGTAGTAGTAGTGGTAGTGCACTCGATAGTAACCCAGTAATGTCGAGCAACTAAGGGGAAAGTGATGTGCGGTGCCGGGGCCTGGTCTTTGATCCCTTTGATCAGGTCTTCTCATAATCCAACGGGGTAGTCGGGACAAAGTGGAAGTCTCTGATGGGTCTCTACCCAGCCTATACTAAAAAGTTTAGGATAAGCAGGTAGGTAACAACGGCAGGTTACAATAAACACACTATGCAGCAGAAATAGGATAACGGTAGTAGCAACAGATTCTAATGCAAGCATAAGAGAGAAGGGAATGGGCGATCTCAGAATGCTCAAGGGGGGTTTGTTTGCCTGTAAGCTCTGTTGAAAAGGAAGAAGTGTGGTTGTCGACGTAGTCGATCACCGGGGCATCATCGGCCTCAGGGTCCACCGAAGAGAATAGGGGGAAGAAACAATAAATATAAGCAAACAGATGCAACACTAAGCATGACAAGACAATATGTAGAACTAGGGTCGACCTAATGTAGTGCTGCACGAAATAGGTGAAGGGGGAATTCAACCGGGAATGTATTCCCGGTTCCGGACCTGTGTCAAACACATGACCGGAGGGGGAATGCTCCATGTTCAGATAGTTAGAGGCATCTGACAGGTAAACGAAAAGCTCATTCGGATTCGTCACGTTTTTCTGAGCAACTTTCATGTGGAAAACATTTTCATCCGAGTTACGGATTATTTTCTATTTTTTTTCTAAAGTTAAAAAGTATTTTTTGGAATTATTCAAATTAACAGAAATTCATTATGACGTCAGCATTGCGTGAGAATGATGTCAGCAGTTAACAGACTCGCTGACTAGGGTCAAACCTAACTCGCTGACCAGGGGCCCACCCCACATGTCAGCCTCTGTTAGTCTAACAGTAATTTAAACTAAACTAACAAGCTAATTAGAGGGGTGGGCCCCTAGTGTCAGTGACTAACTAATTACTATTAAATTAACAGATTTTAACTACAAGATTTATTTATTTTTAAAACGTTTTAAACAAGTAGGGCCCACACGTCAGTCTCACTGGGCAGCCCAATAAGTAGTTGACTGGGTCACCCCAGTCGACTGGGCCATCAAGGCCCACTGGTCAGCAACCCAGAGGCGGGGCCCACTGAGCCATGTTGGCATCGGCGCCGGAGAGAGCTCCGGCGACCAAATCCGCGGCGGCGCTTCACCGGAACGCGTTGGAATCGTGCTAGGGGGCACCATTTGGCACATGGTTAGGTTCTTTCGAATGGGCTCTCGGCACGCATCTATCTATGGCGGCGGTTTGGCCAGAAACTGCCGGAGACGGCGATGGATATCGGTAGAGCGGATGCCGGAGTTCGGGCGTTGGCGTCTACAGTGATGCAGGGCAAGTCAAGCGATGCGGGGAGCGACGTTGTGCTCCTACGAGCTCGGGCGAGCGTGACGGTGACTGTGGCCATGACGGCAAGGTGCACATCGGCGACCAGAGCTCGGGCACGATGGCGAGCTAGCTACGGCGCGCGAGGGAGCTAATGGAGGAAAACAGGAGGCAGAGGAGCTCACCGAGCGGCACGCCGATGGCCCTTGGAAGTTTAGGAGCAGCAGAGTCGCCGGAGATGGAGGAGGATCGCTGGCGGCCGAAGCAAAGGGAACGGCTCGATCCCGGCGGAGCAGAGCTCTCCTGCTCGTGCTCGTGGTTGAGGACAATGTAGTCGAGACCGGCAGAGACGATGGACGGGACGGCGAAGCGATGCGGTGGTTGTGGCCGCATGGACGATGGAGAACGGCGGCGACCGCGTCGGTCTCCTCTCCAGAACGAAGGAGAGGGAGAGGTGGATCTGGGGGAGGAGAGGCGCAAGTGGGGATGGGGAGAGAGGATCGAGGCGACGGGGAGGGAGGGGATCCTTATCCCCTCGTCGGCGAGGCGCGAGGCGACAAGCGGGTTCGACGGCGACCACTCGCGCGGGTCGGTCAAACAAAAGAAAGGGGAAGACGACGGGGGAGGGGAAGTGGGCCGGCTAGGATGGGCCGACAGCGAGATGGGCCGTTTGGCCCAGTGGGGCACGGGCTTTCTCTCTATCCCCTCTGCTTTTTCTTTTCTTTTTCCTTTTTTTCTTTTTCCAGCAGCTTTTGCTTTTTCTTTTAGCCACAATGGACTTTGCAAAAATATGCCACTGGTCAAAACAATTTCAAAGAATTATTGTGCACTGCCACAAAAAGATTGTGAGGCTTTTGAAAAAGTATGCAATTTTAAATTAAAAAGGCATTTAATTTATCACTTAGGTCACTATTTTAAGTAGTTTAGGCCACTTAAACATTTTGCAAAAAAGTTGGTTCACCACCAATATTAGTTATGGATTATTTGTCACATGATGAACATTTTAGTTTTCCTGCTCGAAGAAATACTTTATTCGACTTATTTTAAATTTGAAAAAGGCTTTGACATGGTCACCATTAGGGGGAGATTAATGTAACATGATTCTCAGGGTGTTACAACCCACATATCAAAATATCAAAGTAGCAAACATGAATTGAACCAACATGATGAAAGTGACTAGATGAAATTTCCGTGTACCCTTAAGAACGCTTTGCTTATTATAAGAGACCATTTTGGCCCGTCCTTTGCCTCAAAATGATTGGGCTATCTTGCTGCACTTTTGTTACTATTACCATTACTTACTCGTTACAAATTATCTTGCTATCAAACTACTTTGTTACTTACAATTTCAGCACTTGCAGACATTACCTTGCTGAAAACCACTTGTCATTTCCTTCTACTCCTCGTTGGGTTCGACACTCTTACTTATCGAAGAGCTACAATTGATCTCATATAATTGTGGGTCATCAAGGCTCTTTTTTGGTGCCGTTACCAGGGAGTGAAGCGCTCTTGGTAGGTGGAAATCGGTAAGGAAAAATTATCACTACATGCTGAAATTTATTGTCACTTGTTACTATGGAGAACAATCCTTTGAGGGGTTTGTTCGGGGTATCTTCACCTCGACAGGAACCACAATTAGTTACCCCTCAACTTACTGTACCTACTGAAAATATTGAATATGAAATTCCTTCGGGTATGATAGAACAACTGCTAGCTAATCCATATGCAGGAGATGGAACCGAACATCCTGATATGCACTTGATATATGTGGAAGAAATTTGTGGATTGTTTAAGCTTGCAGGTTTACCCGGAGATGAAGTTAAGAAGAAGGTTTTTCCTTTATCTTTGAAGGGAAAAGCATTATCATGGTATAGGCTATGCGATGATATTGGATCTTGGAATTGGAATCGATTGAAATTGGAGTTTCACCAAAAAAATATCCTATGCATCTAGTTCCTCGTGATCAGAATTACATATAAATTTTTTGGCCTCGTGAAGGAGAAAGTATCGCTCTAGCTTGGCGGAGGCTTAAGTCAATGCTATATTCATGCCCCAATCATGAGCTCTCAAGAGAAATTATTATCCAGAACTTTTGTGCTCGGCTTTCTCATATTGATCGATCCATGCTTGACACTTCTTTTGCTAGTTCTTTTATGAAGAAGATTATTGAATTCCGGTGGGATCTCTTAGAAAGAATTAAACACAACAGTGAAGATTGGGAACGCGAGGAAGGTAAAGAGTCAGGTATTATGCTTATGTTTGATTGTGTTAAGTCTTTTATGAATACTGATGCTTTTTCAGAAGTTTAGCACTAAATATGGACTTGACTCTGAGATAGTAGCCCCCTTTTGTGAATCATTTGCTACTCATGTTGATATCTATAAGGAGAAGTGCTTTAAATATCACCCACCTATTAAATAAGAAATTAAAGAACCGGTACTAGCTAGAGAGGAAACTATAATTTATAATGTTGATCCAGTTGTTTGTACTACTTATATTGAAAACCTACCTTTTCCTGTTGGGATAAAGGAACATGCTAAAGTTTCAACTGTGGTCAACAAAAGTTATATTAGAACACCTAAACCTGATGAACAAATCAAAGTAGAACCTAGTGTTGCTATGTTAAGGATCTCCTGGAAGAAAATATAGATGGGCATGTTATTTACTTTTGTGATGAAGCTACTAGAATTGCCAAACCTGGTAAAAAGGATAAACATAGACCCGTTGTTGGCATGCCGGTTGTCTCAGTTAAAATAGGAGATCACTGTTATCATGGTTTATGCGACATAGGTGCTAGCGTGAGTGCTATTCCCTTTACCTTATATCAAGAAATTATGAATGACATAGCACCGCAGAGACAGAGGACATAGATGTTACTATTAAACTTGCTAATAGAGACACCATTTCACCAATTGGGATTGTTAGATATGTTGAAGTCTTGTGTGGGAAAATAAAATATCCTAATGATTTTTCTTGTTCTTGGTTCCCCACAAGATGATTTTTGTCCCATTATCTTTGGTAGACCTTTCTTGAACACCGTTAATGCTAAAATAGATTGTGAGAAACAAACTATCGGTGTTAGCTTTGGTGTTGAGTCTCATGAGTTTAATTTTTCCAAGTTTAGTATAAAACCTCTTATAAAGAATTGTCTAGTAAGGACGAAATAATTGGTCTTGCTTCTATTGATGTGCCTCCTATTGATCCTCTAGAACAATATCTGCTAGACCATGAAAATGATTTACATATGCATGAAAGGAATGAAATAGATAAGATTTTCTTTGAACAGCGTCCTCTGCTTAAACACAATTTGCCTATTGAAACTCTAGGAGGTCCTCCTCCACCTAAAGGTGATCCTGTGTTTGAATTAAAACAATTGCCAGACACTTTGAAACATGCTTATCTTGATGAGAAGAAGATATATCCTGTTATTATTAGTGCTAACCTTTCAGAACATGAAAAGAAGAAAGATTATTGAAAGTTCTAAGGAAGCACCGAGCTGCTATTGGATATACTCTTGATGATTTAAAGGGCATTAGTCCCACTCTATGTCAGCAGAAGATTAATATGGAACCTAGTGCCAAACTCGTTGTTGATCACCAATGTCGGTTAAATCCGAAGATGAAAGAAGTGGTAAGAATGGAAATATTAAAACTTCTGGAAGCAGGTATAATCTATCATATAGCCGATAGTAGATGGGCAAGTCCTGTTCATTGTGTCCCTAAGAAAGGAGGTATTACTATTGTTCCTAATGATAAGAATGAACTTATTCCATGAAGAATAGTTACAGGCTATAGAATGGTAATTGATTTTAGAAAATGAAACAAAGCAACTAGAAAAGATCATTACCCTCTACCTTTTATTGATCAAATGCTAGAAAGACTATCTAAGCACATACATTTTTTGCTTCCTTGATGGATATTCTGGTTTTTCACAAATACCTGTTTCTCAACCTGATCAAGAAAAGACCACTTTTACTTGTCCCTTTAGAACTTATGCTTATAGACGTATGCCTTTTGATTTATACAATGCACCTGCTACCTTTCAAAGATGTGTGACCGCTATATTCTCTGACTTTTATGAAAAGATTGTTGAAGTTTTCATGGATGACTATTTATGGGAAGTCTTTTGATGATTGTTTAGGCAATCTTGATCGAGTTTTGCAGAGATGTGAGCAAACAAATCTTGTCTTGAATTGGGAGAAGTGCCACTTTATGGTTAATGAAGGTATTGTTCTAGGCCATAAAATTTCCGAAAGAGGTATTGAGGTGGACAAAGCTAAGGTTGATGCAATTGAGAAAATGTCATGTCCTAAAGATATCAAATGTATTTGTAGTTTCCTAGGTCATGCTGGTTTCTATAGGAGATTTGTCAAAGACTTTTCTAAAATTACTAGGCCCCTCACAAATATTTTGCAAAAGGATATTCCTTTTATTTTTGATGATGATTGTTTAGAAGCCTTCGAAACACTCAAGAAAGCCTTAATTTCTGCACCTATTGTTCAACCACCTGATTGGAACTTGCCTTTTGAAATTATGTGTGATGCTAGTGATTATGTTGTTGGTGCTGTCCTAGGACAAAGAGTTGATATAAGAAACTGGATGTTATTCATTATGCTAGTAAAGCTCTAGACAATGCTCAACAAAATTATGCTACTACTGAAAAAAATCTAGTAGTGGTGTTTGCTTGTGATAAATTTAGTTCTTACATTGTTGATTCAAAATTAATTGTTCACAATGATCATGCTGCTATAAAATATCTTATGAAAAATAAAGATGCTAAACCTAGACTTATTCGATGGGTTCTCTTGGTACAAGAACTTGATTTACATATCACTGATAGAAAAAGAGCAGAGAACCCCGTAGCTGATAACTTGTCTAGGCTGGAGAATGTCCTTGATAACCCACTCCCTATTGATGATAGTTTTCCTGATGAGCAGTTAGTTGCAATAAATGTTTCTCATAACACTCCTTGGTATGCTAACTATGCTAATTACATTGTTGCTAAATATTTACCACCTAGATTTACATACCAACAAAAGAAATAATTCTTCTATGATTTAAGACATTACTTTTGGGATGACCCACATCTTTATAAAGAAGGAGTAGATGGTATCATTAGATGTTCTGTACCTGAGCATGAACAGGGACAAATCCTACAGAAATATCACTACGAAGCTTATGGAGGACATCATGCGGGAGAAAGAACTGCTCACAAGGTATTGCAATCTGGATTTTATTGGCCTACTCTCTTCAAGGATGCCTGTAAGTTTGTCTTATCTTATGATGAATGTCAAAGAATAGGTAATATCGTTAAGCGTCAAGAAATGCCTATGAATTATTCACTTGTTGTTGAACCATTTGATGTTTGGGGTTTTGGTTACATGGGACCTTTTCCTTCCTCTAATGGGTATACTCATATTTTGATTGCTATTGATTATGATACTAAGTGGGTAGAAGCTATTCCAACTAGTAATGCTGATCACAAAACCTTTATTAAAATGCTTAAGGAAGTTATTTTCCCAAGGTTTGGAGTTCCTAGATATTTAATGACTGATGGTGGTTCACACTTTATTCATGGTGCTTTCCGTAAAATGCTTGCCAAGTATGATGTTAACCATAGAATTGCATCACCCTATCATCCTCAGTCTAGTGATCAAGTTGAACTTAGCAATAAAGAAATAAAATTAATTTTGCAAAAAACTGTCAATAGGTCTCGGAAGAATTGGTCTAAGAAATTAGATGATGCACTTTGGGCTTATAGAACAGCATATAAAAATCCTATGGGTATGTCTCCTTATAAAAAGGTTTATGGAAAACCTTGTCATTTGCCTCTTGAGTTAGAAAATAAAGCATATTGGGCAATCAAAGAGCTCAACTATGATTTTGAACTTTCTGGTGAAAAGAGGTTATTTGATATTAGCTCATTAGATGAATGGAGAACCCGAGCTTATGGAAATGCCAAGTTATTTAAAGAAAAAGTTAAAAGATGGCATGATAAAAGAATTCAAAAGCATGAGTTCAAAATTGGAGAATATGTTCTCTTGTACAACTCTCATTTTAGATTCTTTGCAGGAAAACTCCTCTCCAAATGGGAAGGACCCTATGTTACCGAGGAGGTTTATCGATCTGGAGATATCAAAATAAATAATGCCAAAGGCACTAACCCGAAGGTTGTTAATGGGCAAAGAATAAAACATTATATCTCAGGTACGCCCATTAATGTTGAAAGCAATATTATCCAAACTATAAAACCGAAGAACACATAAAAGAGACCTTCTGGAACACTCCAGAATCGTGAAAAAGAGGAGGTACGTGATACAGTAAGTAAACGGATTCCTAAAAATCTGCAAAAATATTTTCTGTCCGTTTTGAAAAAAAAAATTTAGAAAATAAGAAACTACCGGGAAGGTCACCTTGGTGGGCACAAGACACCAGCCAGGCGTGCCCAGGTGGGTTGTGCCCACCTCGGGTACCTTCCGGACTCCGTTTTTCTTTCGTTTGCTTGTTCCCCAAGATAAAAAAAATCTTTATATACCCCCCCAAACATATTGACCACCATATCGCGGAGGAATCTTCTGTTTTCTTTTCCTTGATGTTTTCTGACAGATTCAACTAGGCCAGCATCATGTCTTCCTCACCTTCCAACAACAGAGAAGAAGGCGCAAGGTTTGTTCAGGAGGATCTAAGGAGAGAGGAAGCTGAAGAGGTTGCCATGGAGGAAGGAGAGAAAAATCCCTTTGGGGTTCACCCTCCGGCTTCTGAGAGAGGCACATTGGTTGGCATCTCCACTCATCCTAATCCTCATCAAGCTATGAGATTATCAAACAATCAAGAGAGCCACGAAGCGCATGAAGGACTCCCACCAAGAAGGCCTTTACACAAGTTACATCGTAACAATTTTCACAATTTGATTCACAATTATGGGTTTGAGAATACTCCTTGTGTGCACATACCATCCAATTGGGACATAGCTCATCCAAGAGAAAGCAATGCAGCAACAAACCCTTAGGGCCCAGAAAATAAACACATAATGCCTCAAGTGAGGAAAATACTGAGTTACTTCATCGAGCCCCTCAGGAGATTCAAGGCTTGAGGGATCTACTCATGGTTATATTGGAAAACGCTGCTACTTCATCACCACCTCCTTCTTCATCACCAAAAGAAAATTGAGTATCGGGTATAGGCACTCCCATTGGCTTCCGCCAAGCTTGGGGGAGGTGCCCCGGTATCGTATCACCCCCACTATCTTTTGCCTTTACTTATCTTAGTTTGATTCTTAGTTATCTTTTGCTTTAGATGAATTAAATTTTAGTTTGATCCTTTCTTTTCGAGAGTTTTCTTAGTGATCTATCATTGTCATCATGTGCGAGATATATAATAAAGTTTAGTTTGAGTTTTGCTTTCTTTATTTTCATGTTGCAATAAAAAGAAAGGAAATAAATGAAAAAGATCATATGTTAATCTTATGGTAGGTAATGACACCACATAAGAAAAAGTATAAGTAGAAAATTTTATTAGAGATTGACAAACATAGCATTGGTCAATGATGCAACTCATGACAGAATTAATAAGCGAATAGAAGATTCACATACAAATACACTATCCTAGAAATCTTTTGTGATTGTGAGCCCCCATCAAAATATTATATGCCAAAATTGTTGACGTTGGACAAGGAAGACAACGTAATGATTTATGTTTGTTCATATTCACATAGAAGTTATATTGTCATAGATCCTTAAACATGTGGTGCTTGCCCCCATCTTTGCTAGCCAAAAATTCCGCACCAAGTAGAGATACTACTTGTGTATCCAAAAACCCTTAAACCCAAATCTTATTTTCAAGAGTCCACCATACCTACCTAGGGATTGAGCAAGATCCCTCAGTAAGTTGTCATCGGTGCAATAAGGCAATAAAATTGCTTCTAAAAGTGTTAGATCATTTAGTGTAAGAGAAAATTGAGCGTTGTACAAACTTGTGATAGCAAATAATAAAAGTGACAGACTGCATAATAAAGGTTGCTATCATAAGGGGCAATATAACGTGATGTTCTTTTGCACTAAGGGGTTGAGCATACAAACAAATAAGCACATGGCAACCTCTGCTTTCCTCTGCGAAGGGCCTATCTTTTACTTTTATGTATTTACTTTTATGCAAGAGTCAAAGTTTTTCTCTCTATTCCTTTTTATTTTTCTCCTTTGGCAAGCATCATGTGGTGAGGAAAGATCTAGGCACATATGTCCAGTTGAATATGTGTAGCATGAGTTATTATTGTTGACATCACCCTTGAGGTGAATATGTTGGGAGGCGAAAATATAAGCCCCTGTCTTTCTATGTGTCTGGTTGAAATGTTTTGCTCATCTGTATGCGGTGAATGTTAGCAATCATAGAAGACTATATGATGGTTGAGTATGTGGACTTTCCTAAAGACTCCGATACATGACCCTTCCTGAAAATATGATGAATTATAGTTGCTGAGTTGGCTGAGAACATAGTTTGTTGGTTTCCAATAGAGTTTATGCTTTATACTTTGATAGTGTGATGAATTGTTACTTATTCATGAGAAGTTTATGATAAAAGTTCCATGATAAAGTTTTATGTTTAAGTTTGTTGCTATTATAATAATCTACATGATGCTTCTATGTCCGTATTTTGTAGCGATCCGACCTCAAACGGTCAAATCTCTGTGCATAAGTGTCATCCCTGGATCGGTAATGCTGACACACACAGTACTTGAAGGATTTATAACAGAGTTTCAATCACACACTTAATACATCGATAGTCTCAAAAGAGAACTTATTACAATAATATGGCTTAAGGCCATCTAAATAAGATAACATAGGAAGGCTTTGAAGGTAAAGCGAGTCCATCAACTCCAACGGCATAGCTGAGTGCACGACAATGACCTAGCGCACCTTACTCTTCGTCTGAAAAGTATGCAACATAATACATTGCAGCCCGAAAACGGGTCACCATATGGAATATGCTAGCAAAAATAACATTGTAGAGCAATGAACATGAAACAACTATAACTACATGGATATATGGCTGGTGGAGGCTCTACGGTTTTCATGTTTTTGTGAAAAGCCAATTTTTCCCTACAACAAAAGGAATATATTTTGTTTAACTATCATGGTAGTTGTTAAACATTGAGAATGGTAACCCCATCTCAATCCCAATTAAAGTAATCATTAACCCAACAAGTTAATTAAATAAAGTGACGAGATCAACATAATAATTCAAGCACCAGATACTCAAGATGTCAACAACCGGGGACACGGCTAATCATGATTAGTTGGTACACTCTGCAGAGGTTTGCGCACTTTTCCCCACAAGACTCGATCTCCTCCATTGATTTCTCGCACTACATGGTGTTTGAGAAACGGATGACCGAGACACGGTCTTTCAGAAGCATTAGCCCTTCCGACGGGTAAACCGTACCACCTACATCCCCTACATCTGCTAGTTTACCACTGAAAGAGGCCACACAACATACTCAACTATGCCAGAGCCCATAATGGCTTGTGCCTGTGCACGAAAGTTTCCAGCATGAATAGAAATATGATCCCTTTGAGCCTGGGTGGCGGACCATAGGATGATCACACGGATTCCCCGGGATCTCCTTGGACAGCACTGGATTGCCCCAGGTGCCCACAAATAATCCACCCAGACGTGTGTTAAGTTAGCCACCTTAAATAAACCCTTAGTTCATAATAATACTCACAACTATCATGAATCACTCAAACCGAACCGCGTCTATGAGCATACCATAGCACTATAAGCATAACGTAGAAGTAACTCCCAGGGTTTGAATGAAAAAGGGCAATAGGTACTACCTCAACTACTACTTCCCAAGACCCACATGTTATCAAGTCCTAACCATGCAATGTTTGAGGGTTTAAACTAATGCATAAAAACTGGGTAATAAAGGGGTATGATCAAAGTGCTACTTCCCTTGCTGACGATCTGAAAACCCTAGTGACTCGTAGTAGCACGCTTCGCACTCCGGGAACTCTATCGCAAACAAACAATAGCATACATAAGCACTCAAGCATAGATGCAAGGGTAAAACTCAGATAAGAAAGTCTAACTGAAAGTTCAACTGAAGAGCTTCGATTTGCAAAAAGAAACACTCAAATCGCAGCTACAAAACTCAAACTACGATCAAAAGAAGTTCGAATTCAAAACTGCTTGCAACCAAATTTTAAATTGTCAAAATCATGTTCAAGTTGATTAACTGGAAAGAAAGGTTCGAGACGAAGATTTTGGCGTTGGTTTCACTGGATTTGGACAAACCGTTAAAAAGTTGCGAGCGTTTGAAGATTAGGGGCTAATCTGCGATAAAAATAATCGCAGATAGGTCCCTGGACGAAAAATAAAATAAAAAGAAAAGACTAACGAACGAATGTGTTCGCGAACAGAGGCGTTCGGGCGAACGTCCGCTAAATAATGAAACCGAAGAAAACCGGGAAAACCGATCTAAAAAACCTAGTTAGATCTAGGGTTTACCGAAGTAAACCGACAAAAATTGGGAAAAACCGGTCGGTGGCGGCGGCGGATCCGAATGTCGACGACAGCGTCGGCGTGGGGCTTGGGCGACGGCGGCGGGGCTAGCGCGGGCGGCGGCGGGGTTTCGGCGGCGGGGCGAAGTGGGGAAGCAAGGGGCTCCGGCGGCAGCTTATAAAGGGCTCCCCCCAGGTCCTCTGACATCGAGAGGGGGTTGGCGAGGCGGCGGCGAGTTGGACTCCTTCGGGAGTCCGACGACTCCACGGTGGGCGATGTGGGCAAGGCAGCGGCGCAGGTGGGCTTGGCCCGGCTCGGCTCGGGCCAGCCCAGAATTTTTTTTAAAAAATAAATTCCGCCGAAAAAATCCTAAATAAATATATAAAAAATTCTAAAAATGCCAAAACCAATTTTCACCGTCTTAATAAAATATTTAGAACAAAGTGAACATTTTTCTGGCCTAAAATGCAATTTTGGAAAATGCATATTTTTCTAATTCATATAAAATCTCGAATAAAATCCAAATAAAATATTTATTTGATTTTAAAAATATTTCCTCCAATATCCCCTCTGATTTGGAGAAGTCATATTATCTCCACTCATTTATTTTAATATAGGAAACATTTCGGAGAGAAAAAATATTAAAACCAGAGTGATCCTCTTTTTAAATTTGAGAAAAATTGAAATATGAAAATAAATGAAATCCCCGACTCTCTTTGTGGGTCCTTGAGTTGCTTAGGATTTCTAGGATCGCAAACAAAATACAAATAAAATATGGTATGCATATGGTGATCTATGTATAACATCCAAATTGAGAATTTGGGATGTTACATATTTTGTTTTTATCGACACCTGTCTCTCTCTAAGTACGGGTGGGCATAAAAACCGATGAACCGAGGACCAAACCGATGCCGAAACCAAATTAACCAATTATTCGGCTTTTTCTTCTATCACAAAAAAACTCGGTTTTCAGGTCCACTAACCAAATTGAATTCGGTATGTTCGGTTTTCATCTTGGTTAACCGGACAACCAACCGAACAACACGAGATGGCGTAAAAGCATAGCGAAACAACGCAAAAACAGGCACAACGAGCGCTCCCGAGAGTCGTGCCCACGATCCATTTTTCCCGAGAACTCGCCCACGATCGCCACCAATGCACCGCGCGTGTCACGCATAGCATGGGCCTCCCTGACAAAACTGCATGCAAGCATGCAAGGCCCAACTCACATGGGCTTTTTGGTGAAGGGTGTGTGCGGCCGTGCGAGCGTACATGTACAGCTGACCAGAATGTTTTGTTTCTTTAGTCCTACCTCGCCCGACCAAGGACATCAGCCAAGTTTTTTGCCTATATAACAGGGCGCCGCTGCATCCATTCAAGCACAAATACTTCAAGCGTGGTCATTCGGTATAAAACTGAAAACTGCACCAAATTTTTGGTTAACCGTATTTTCGGTTAGCTATTTTTTGTCACCATTTTCAGTTAGTGGTTTTCCTAACCGAATTTGAAAACAAAAACGAACGGTAGAAACCGAATTTTCGGTTTATACCGAATGCCCACCCCTATCTCTAAGCATGTGGACATGTTTTTCGATTTTGGTTTTTGCTTGAGGACAAGCAAGGTCTAAGCTTGGGGGAGTTGATATGTCCATTTTGCATCATGTTTACCTACTATTATTTATAATGTTTTTATGCATAATAATGCTTTTTGGAGTAACTCTAATGCCTTTTCTCTCATAATATGCAAGGACACAAAGAGGGAGAATTCTCGCAGCTGGAAATCTCGACCTGAAAAAGCTACATCAGGCTATCTATTATGCACAACTCCAAATAAGCTGAAACTTCACGAGGATTTTTTATGGGATAAATAAGAAATACTAGAGCAAATAACCACCATAGGGGGCCACCTGGTGAGCACAAGACACTAGGGCGCGCCTGGCCTCCCAGGCGCACCCTAGTGGGTTGTGCTCAGCCCAGCCCACCTCCGCTACCCATGTTCTCGTATATAAGTCATTTTGACATAGAAAAAAATAAGGAAAGGACTTTCGGGATGGAGCGCCTCCGTATCGAGGCAGAACTTGGGCAGGAGCACTTTTGCCCTCCGGCGGAGCAATTCTACCGGGGGAACTTCCCTCGCGAAGGGGGAAATCATCGTCATCATCATCACCAACAACTCTCACATCTTGGGGAGGGCAATATCCATCAACGTCTTCAACGACACCTTCTCCTCTCAAACCCTAGTTCATCTCTTGTGTTCAATCTTTGTCCTGGAACTATAGATTGGTGCTTGTAAGTGACTAGTAGTGTTGATTACATCTTGTAGTTGATTACTATATGGTTTTTTTGGTGGAAGATTATATGTTCAAACCCAATATGCTATTTAATACCCCTCTTATCTTGAGCATGATTATCATTTGTGAGTAGTTACTTTTATTCTTGAGGTCATGGGAGAAATCTTGTTGCAAGTAATCATGTGAATTTGATATGTGTTCGATATTTTGATAGTATATATGTTGTGATTCCCTTAGTGGTGTCATGTGAACATCGACTACATGAAACTTCACCATATTTGGGCCTAAGGGAATGGTGGAGTAGTTATTAGATGATGGGTTGCGAGAGTGACAGAAGCTTAAACCCTAGTTTATGCGCTATTTCGTAAGGGACCAATTGGGTCCAAAAGTTTAATGCTATGGTTAGAATTTATTCTTAATACTTTTCTCGTAGTTGTGGAAGCTTGCGAGGGGGTTAATCATACGTAGGAGGTTTTTCCATGTAAGAACAACATCTAAGCACCGGTCCACCCACATATCAAATTATCAAAGTAGTGAACACGAATCGAACCAACATGATGAAAGTGATTAGATGAAATTCCCGTGTACCCTCAAGAACGCTTTGCTTATTATAAGAGACTATTTTGGCTCGTCCTTTGCCTCGAAAGATTGGGCTATCTTGCTGCACTTTTGTTACTACTAACGTTACTTGCTCGTTGCAAATTATCTTGCTATCAAACTACTTTGTTACTTACAATTTTAGCACTTGCAGACATTACCTTGCTAAAAACCACTTGTCATTTCCTTCTGCTCCTCGTTGAGTTCGACACTCTTACTTATCGAAAAGGCTACAATTGATCCCATATACTTGTGGGCCCTCACTTGCCAATCATGAAGTTTCCGTTCTTGCCCTTACCCTTCTTGAAACCAGTGGTCTTGTTAACCATAAACACTTGATGCTCCTTTTTGATTTCTACCTTCGTGGCCTTAATCACCGCGAACTGCTCCAGGATAATCTCCATCCCTTGCATGTTATAGTTTATCACGAAGCTCTAGCAGCTTGGTGATAGTGATTGGAGAACTCTGTCAATCACTATCTTATCTGGAAGATTAACTCCCACTTGATTCAAGCGATTGAAGCACCCGGACATTTTGAGCACATGCTCACTGGCTGAGCTATTCTCCTCCATCTTGTAGGCAAAGAACTTGCCAGAGGTCTCGTACCCCTCAACACGGGCATGAGCCTGAAAATACCAATTTCAGCTCTTGGAACATCTCATAGGTTCCATGGCGTTCAAAATGCCTTTGGAACCCCGATTCTAAGTCATAAAGCATGGCGCACTAAACTATCAAGTAGTCATCAAAACGTGTCTGCCAGATGTTCACAACATCCACATACGATGCTAGAGGGGTTGGCACACCGAGCGGTCCATCAAGGACATAAGACTTCTGTGCAGCAGTGAGGACAATCCTCAGACTACGGCCCAAGTCCGCATAATTGTTTACAATATCATTCAACTTAGTTTTTCTCTAGGAACATATTAAAACAGGGAGCTACATCGCGAGCTATTGATCTACAACATAATTTGCAAGGATAACTTAGACTATTGTTCCTCATAATGAGTTCAATTAATCATATTACTTAAGAACTCCCACTCAAATCAACATCCCTTCGGTTGTCCGAGTGCAACACAATCCAAATTAACCAACCCAAGTCCGATCATCTCCATGTTGATCATACCCGTGTTGATCATATCTACTATATGACTCGTGTTCGACCTTTCGGTCTCTTGTGTTCCGAGGCCATTTATGTACATGCTAGGCTCGTCATGTTTAACCCAGGTGTTCCGCATGTCCAACACTTGCTTGCACCTGTTGTATGTGAACGTAGAGTCTATCACACCCGATCATCATGTGGTGCTTCGAAAGAACGAACTTTCGCAACGGTGCACGCTTGGGGAAACACAATTTTATCTTGAAATTTTAGTGAGGGGTCACCTTGTAATGCTACCGATGTCCGAAGCAAAATAAGATGCATAAAAGGATTAACATCACATGCAAATCATAAGTGACATGATATGGCCATCAACTCGTGCTTTTGATCTAGATATCCGAAGCACCGGCTGAAGGAAATATGCCCTAGAGGTAATAAGAAAGTTGTTATTTATATTTCCTTATATCATGATAAATGTTTATTATTCTTGCAAGAATTGTATTAACCGGAAACTTGATACATGTGTGGATACATAGACAAAACACAGTGTCCCTAGTATGCCTCTACTAGACTAGCTCGTTAATCAAAGATGGTTAAGTTTCGTAACCATAGACATGTCTTGTCATTTGATGAACGGGATCACATCATTAGAAGAATGATGTGATGGACAAGACCCATCCGTTAGCTTAGCATAATGATTGTTAAGTTTTATTGCTATTGCTTTCTTCATGACTTATACATATTCAAAATTTTCAATTTTCACGACCCATGCGTTGATAAACTTTTTCAATTTTCACGCAATACATGAGCGTGAGCCATGGATATATCACTATAGGTTGAATAGAATGGTGGTTGTGGAGAAGACAAAAAGGAGAGGATAGTCTCACATCAACTAGGCGTATCAAAGGGCTATGGAGATGCCCATCAATAGATATCAATGTGAGTGAGTAGGGATTGCCATGCGACGGATGCACTAGAGCTATAAGTGTATGAAAGCTCAACAAAAGAAACTAAGTGGGTGTGCATCCAACTTGCTTGCTCACGAAGACCTAGGCAATTTGAGGAAGCCCATCATTGGAATATACAAGCCAAGTTCAATAATGTAAAATTCCCACTAGTTTATGAAAGTGACAACATAGGAGACTCTTTATCATGAAGATCATGGTGCTACTTTGAAGCACAAGTGTGGAAAAAGGATATTAACATTGTCCCTTCTCTCTTTTTCTCATTTTTTTCTTTTTTTATATATTTGGGCCTTCTTTCTTTTTTTTCTTTTGGCCTCTTTTATTTTTGTCTGGAGTCTCATCCCGACTTGTGGGGGAATCATAGTCTCCATTATCCTTTCCTCACTGGGACAATGCTCTAATAATGATGATCATCACACTTCTTTTTTCCTTACAACTCAATACTCAGAACAAAATATGACTCTATGTGAATGCCTCCGGTGGTGTACCGGGATATGAAATGAATCAAGAGTGACATGTATGAAAGAATTATGAATGGTGGCTTCGCCACAAATACGATGTCAACTACATGATCATGCAAAGCAATATGACAATGATGAAGCGTTTCATAACGATGGAACGGTGGAAAGTTGCATGGAAATATATCTCGGAATGGCTATGGAAATGCCATAATAGGTAGGTATGGTGGCTGTTTTGAGGAAGGTATATGGTGGCTTTATGGTACCGGCGAAAGTTGCGCGGTACTAGAGAGGCTAGCAATGGTGGAAGGGTGAGGGTGCGTATAATCCATGGACTCAACATTAGTCATAAAGAAATCACATACTTATTGCAAAAATCTATTAGTTATCAAAACAAAGTACTACGCGCATGCTCCTAGGGGGACATATTGGTAGGAAAAGACCATCGCTCCTCCCCGACCGCCACTCATAAGGAAGGCGATCAATAAATAAATCATTCTCCGACTTCATCACATAACGGTTCACCATACATGCATGCTACGGGAATCACAAAATTCAACACAAGTATTTCTCAAATTCACAACTACTCAACTAGCATGACTCTAATATCACCATCTCCATATCTCAAAACAATTATCAAGTATCAAACTTCTCATAGTACTCAATGCACTTATAAGAAAGTTTTTATTAT
Organism: Triticum dicoccoides; assembly: GCF_002162155.2. Classification (NCBI taxonomy): domain Eukaryota; kingdom Viridiplantae; phylum Streptophyta; class Magnoliopsida; order Poales; family Poaceae; genus Triticum; species Triticum dicoccoides. Next base: position 398,624,660 of record NC_041390.1, on the reverse strand, counting down.
GCCTAAAAGAAAATTGCCATGTTGTTCTAAAGGACTCTCAAAATAATATAAGTGAAGCATGAGAGATCAATTATTTCTATAAAATAGAACCACCACCGTGCTCTAAAAGATATAAGTGAAGCACTAGAGCAAAAACTATATAGCTCAAAAGATATAAGTGAAGCACATAGAGCATTCTAATAATTTCCAATTCATGTGTGTCTCTCTCAAAATGTGTGTACAGCAATGATGATTGTGGTAAACTAAAAATCAAAGACTCAAATCATACAAGACGCTCCAAGCAAAACACATATCATGTGGTGAATAAAAATATAGCTCCAAGTAAAGTTACCGATGAACGAAGACAAAAGAGGGGATGCCTTCTGGGGCATCCCCAAGCTTAGGATTTTTTGTGTCCTTGGACTTACCTTGGGGTGCCTTGGGAATCCCCAAGCTTAGGCTCTTGCCACTTCTTGTTCCATAATCCATCAAATCTTTACCCAAAACTTGAAAAATTCACAACACAAAACTTAACAGAAAATCTCGTGAGCTCCGTTAGCGAAAGAAAACAAAACGCCACTTCAAGGTACTGTAATGAACTCATTATTTATTTTTATTGGTGTTAAAACTACTGTATTCCAACTTCTCTATGGTTTGTAAACTCTTTTACTAGACATAGATTCATCAAAATAAGCAAGCAACACACGAATAACAGAATCTGTCAAAAACAGAACAGTCTGTAGTAATCTGTAGCTAACACAAACTTCTGTAACCCCAAAAATTCTAAAATAAATTGATGGACGTGAGGAATTTATCTATTAATCATCTTCAAAAAGAATTAACTATATATCACTCTCCAATAAAAAATGGTAGCAATTCTTGTGAGCGCTAAAGTTTCTGTTTTTTACAGCAAGATCAAAAAGACTTTCCCCAAGTCCTCCCAACGGTTCTACTTGGCACAAACACTAATTAAACACAAAAAACACAACCAAAACAGAGGCTAGATAAATTATTTATTACTAAACAGGAGAAAAAAATCAACGAATAAAAATAAAATTGGGTTGCCTCCCAACAAGCGCTATCGTTTAACGCCCCTAGCAAGGCATAAAAGCGAAAATAGATCTACGTGTTGCCATCTTTGGTAGGCAATCCATAAGTGGCTCTCATAGTAGATTCATATGGTAATTTAATTTTCTTTCTAGGGAAGTGTTCAATGCCTTTCATTAACGGAAATTGGAATCTAATATGCCCTTCCTTCATATCAATAATTGCACCAATCGTTCTAAGGAAAGGTCTACCAAGAGTAATAGGACATGAAGGATTGCAATCTATATCAAGAACAATGAAATCTACGGGCACATAATTCCTATTTGCAACAATAAGAACATCATTAATATTTCCCATAGGTTTCTTAATAGTGGAATCCGCAAGTTTCAAGTTTAAAGAACAATCATCAAATTCACGCAAACCTAGCAAATCACACAAAGTTTTTGGGATCGTGGAAACACTAGCACCCAAATCACACAAATCGTAGCATTCATGATATTTAATTTTAATTTTAATTGTAGGTTCCCAGTCATCATAAAGTTTTCTAGGGATAGAAACTTCCAACTCAAGTTTTTCTTCATAAGATTGCATCAAAGCATCAACGATATGTTTAGTAAAAGCTTTATTTTGACTATAAGCGTGAGGAGAATTTAGCACGGATTGCAACAAGGAAATACAATCTATCAAAGAGAAATTATCATAATTAAATTCCTTGAAATCCAAGATAGTGGGTTCGTTGCTATCTAAAGTTTTGACCTCTTCAGTCCCACTTTTATCAATTTTTGCATCAAGATCTAAAAACTCCGAATTTTTGGGACGCCTTCTAACTAAAGTTGACTCATCTCCAGTCCCATCATTATCAAGATTCATATTGGAAAACAAATATTTAATAGGGGACACATCAATAACTTTTAGATCTTCATCCTTATTATCATGAAAACTTGAAGAACACGCTTTCACAAAGCAATCTTTCTTAGCACGCATCCTAGCGGTTCTTTCTTTGCACTCATCAATGGAAATTCTCATGGCTTTGAGAGACTCATTGATATCATGCTTAGGTGGAATAGATCTAAGTTTCAAAGAATCAACATCAAGAGAAATTCTATCCATGTTCCTAGCCAACTCATCAATCTTTAGCAGATTTTATTCAATCAAAGCATTGAAACTCTTTTGCGAACTAATAAATTCTTAGTACTAGATTGAAAATCAGAGGGCATCTTATTATAATTTCTGTAAGAATTGTTGTAGGAATTACCATAATTATTGGAGGAATTACTAGGAAACGGCCTAGAATTGAAATTACATCTATATGCGTTGTTACCAAAATTGTTCCTACCAACAAAATTCACATCCATAGATTCATTATTATTCTCAATCAAAGTAGACAAAGGCATATCATTAGGATTAGTAGGAGCACTCTTATTAGCAAACAATTTCATAAGTTCATCCATCTTTCCACTCAAAACATTAATCTCTTCAATTGCATGCACTTTTTTACTAGTAGATCTTTCAATGTGCCATTGAGAATAATTAACCATAATATTATCTAGGAGTTTGGTAGCTTCTCCTAAAGTTATTTCCAGAAAAGTGCCTCCCGCAGCCGAATCTAAAAGATTTCTAGAAGCAAAATTCAATCCGGCATAATTTTTTTTGTATAATCATCCATAAATTCAAACCATGTGTAGGGCAATTACGTATCATTAATTTCATCCTCTCCCAAGATTGTGCAACATGTTCATGATCAAGTTGCTTAAAATTCATAATATCGTTTCTAAGAGAGATGATCTTAGCGGAAGGAAAATACTTAGAGATAAAAGCATCTTTGCACTTATTCCACGAATCAATACTATTTTTAGGCAAAGACGAAAACCAAGCTTTAGCATGATCTCTAAGCAAAAATGGAAATAGCTTAAGTTTAACAATATCATTATCCACATCTTTCTTCTTTTGCATATCACACAAATCAACAAAGTTTTTTAGATGGGTAGCGGCATCTTCACTAGGAAGGCTAAAAAACGGATCTTTCATGACAAGATTCAGCAAGGCAGTATTAATCTCACAAGATTCAGCATCGGTAAGAGGAGCAATCGAAGTGCTAATAAAATCATTATTGTTGGTATTGGCAAAGTCACACAATTTAGTATTATCTTAAGCCATCATGACAAGCAAGCAATCCAACACACAAGCAAACAAGCGAAGAAGCAAAAGAGGCAAATTGAAAAAGAGAAGGGGAACAGAAAAAGAGAGGGCGAATAAAACGGCAAGGGTGCAGTGGGGGAGAGGAAAACGAGAGGCAAATGGCGAATAATGTAATGCGAAGGATAAGAGTTGTCATGGGTACTTGGTATGTCTTGACATGGCATAGATCTCCCCGGCAACGGCGCCAGAAATCCTTCTTGCTACCTCTTGAGCACTGTGTTGGTTTCCCTTGAAGAGGAAAGGGTGATGCAGTAAAGCAGCGTAAGTATTTTCCTCAGTTTTTGAGAACCAAGGTATCAATCCAGTACGAGACCACTCGCAAGTCACCTCATACCTACACCAAAAAATAAGAATCTCGCAACCAACGCGATAAAGGGGTTGTCAATCCTTCATGGCCACTTGCAAGAGTGAGATCTGATAAAGATAATAATAATAAGATAAATATTTTTGGTATTTTTATGATATAGATTGAAAGTAAAGATTGTAAAATAAAATAGATTGGAAACTTATATGATGGAGAATAGACCCGGGGGCCATAGGTTTCACTAGTGGCTTCTCTCAAGATAGCATAAGTATTATGGTGGGTGAACAAATTACTGTCGAGCAATTGATAGAAAAGCGAATAATTATGAGAATATCTATGCATGATCATGTATATAGGCATCACATCTGTGACAAGTAGACCGACTCCTGCCTGCATCTACTACTATTACTCACACATCGACCGCTATCCAGCATGCATCTAGAGTATTAAGTTCATAAGAACAGAGTAACACCTTAAGCAAGATGACATGATGTAGAGGGATAAACTCATGCAATATGATGTAAACACCATCTTTTTATCCTCGATGGCAACAACACATACGTGTCGTTTCCCTTTCTGTCACTAGGATCGAGCACCGCAAGATTGAACCCAAAGCTAAGCACTTCTCCCATTGCAAGAAAGATCAATCTAGTAGGCCAAACCAGACTGATAATTCGAAGAGACTTGCAAAGATAAACCAATCATACATAAAAGAATTCAGAGAAGATTCAAATATTGTTCATAGATAAACTTGATCATAAACCCACAATTCATCGGATCTCGACAAACACACCGCAAAAAAAGATTACATCGAATAGATCTCCAAGAGAATTGAGGAGAACTTTGTATTGAGATCCAAAGAGAGAGAAGAAGCCATCTAGCTACTAGCTATGGACCCGAGGTTTGAAGTAACCTACTCACACATCATCGGAGGGGCCATGGAGTTGATGTAGAGGCCCTCCATGATCAATGCCCCCTCCGGTGAAGCTCCGGAAAAGGCCCCAAGATGGGATCTCTTGGGTACAGAAGGTTGCGGTGGTGAAAATAGGGTTTCATGGTGCTCCTGGATGTTTGCGGGGTATATGGATATATGTAGGAGGAAGAAGTAGGTCGGTTGTGACGCCCCCGATTTGACCATACACTAATCATACACACAAATGTGTATGATCAAGATCAAGGACTCGCGGGAAGATATCACAACACAACTCTAGACACAAATCAAAATAATAGAAGCTTTATATTACAAGCCAGGGGCCTCGGAGGCTCGAATACAAATGCTCGAAGACATAAGAGTCAGCGGAAGCAACAATATCTGAGTACAGACATAAGTTAAACAAGATTGTCTTAAGAAGGCTAGCACAAACTAGGATACATATCGAAAGAGGTGCATGCCTCCTGCCTGGGATCCTCCTAAACTACTCCTGGTCGTCGTCAGCGGCCTGCACATAGTAGTAGGCACCTCCAGTGTAGTAGGGGTCATCGTCGACGGTGGCGTATGGCTCCTGGGCTCCCACGTCTAGTCGCAACAACCGGGTATAGAAAGGGAAAAGGGGAAAGAAAAGCAACCGTGAGTACTCATCCAAAGTACTCGCAAGCAAGGAGCTACACTACATATGCATTGGTATCAATGAAAGGGGGTAGTATATGTGGACTGAACTGCAGAATGCCAGAATAAGAGGGGGATAGCTAGTCCTGTCAAAGACTACACTTCTGGCTGCCTCCATCTTGCAGCATGTAGAAGAGAGTAGATGGTAAGTTCACCAAGTAGCATCGTGTAGCATGATCCTATCCGGTGATCCTCCCCTCGTTGCCCTGTGAGAGAGCGATCACCGGTTGTATCTGGCACTTGGAAGGGTGTGTTTTATTAAGTATCCGGTTCTAGTTGTCATAAGGTCAAGGTACAACTCTGGGTCGTCCTTTTAACGTGGGACACGGCTATTCGAATAGATAAACTTCCCTGCAGGGGTGCACCACATTTCCCAACATGCTCAATCCCCTTTGTTTGGACACACTTTTCTAGGTCATGCCCGGCCTCGGAAGATCAACACGTCGCAGCCCTACCTAGGCACAACAGAGAGGTCAGCACGCTGGTCTAAATCCTATGGCGCAGGTGTCTAGGCCCATTGCCCATTGCACACCTGCATGTTGCGTACGCGACCGGCGAGAAGACCTAGCCTCCCTTATACAAGAGCAGGCGTTCTAGTCCAACCAGGCGCGCGCCGCTTAGTTGCTATCGTCATGAAGCCTTCGGCTGATACCACGACGTCGAGTGCCCATAACTGTTCCCACGTAGTTGGTTAGTGCGTATAGGCCAGTGGCCAGACTCAGATCAAATACCCAGATCTCGTTAAGCGTGTTATTTTGAAATAACCGCGGACGTCGACTAGGGCCAGGCCCACCTCTCTCCTAGGTGGTCTCAACCTACCCTGTCGCTCTGCCACAAAGATCCACTCAGAGGACCGTCGGGACAAACGTCCTTTCGGACCCAATCCGTGAATCACTCGCGGGTACTCTACGAGCCGACCCGACTTTAGTCACCACAAGTATCATATAATATGTATATAAGTATATGCCTGTGATCATGGCCCGATAGTATAGCATGGCAGACAGACAGGAATGTAGGGCCACTGATGATAAACTAGCATCCTATACTAAGCATTTAGGATTGCAGGTAAGGTATCAATAACTGTAGCAACAATGTCAGGCTATGCATCAGGATAGGATTAACGAAAAGCATTAACATGCTACACTACTCTAATGCAAGTAGTAGAGAGAAGAGTAGGCAATATCTGGTGATCAAGGGGGGGCTTGCCTAGTTGCTCGGGCAAGAAGGAGGAGTCATCTTCGATATAGTCGAACACACGGACATCGGCAGTGGTCTCGGAGTCTACTAGAAAGGAGTAACGGAAGGGGAACACAATAAATAACAGAGCAATGAAAAGTAACACAAAGCAAGACGCGGCAATACGTTGTGCTAGGGGTGACCTAATGTAGGGATAGGCGATACCGGCGAAGGGGGGAAACATCCGGGAAAGTATTCCCGGTGTTTCGCGTTTTCGGGCAGATGAACTGGATGGGGAAAGTTGCGTGTTCGCTATCTAGGTATGTGTGACGGACGAACATACTGCGTATCTGGATTCGTCTCATCGTTCTGAGCAACTTTCATGTACAAAGTTTTTCCGTCCGAGCTACGGTTTATTTTATATTAATTTTAAAATATTTAAATCATTTTTAGGATTTTATTTAATTATTTTAATTCAACATTATCCAGAATTGTGCGTGCTGACGTCAGCATGATGTCATCAGTCAACAGGGGTGTTGACTGGTCAAACTGACATGTGGGCCCCACTGGTCATAGACTGTTGACTAACTATTTGTTAACATTTAATTAGCAGGTTAATTAGAGTTAATTAATTAACTAAGCAGTGTTAATTAAGTTAATTAATTAATTATTTTAATAAGTATTTATTTATTATTTTTAATTCTTTTTTATCTTCTTTTATTTAAACGTTTTGGGGGTGGGTCCCATTTGTCATAGGGCCACCGGGCCTTAGCGGGTGCGGGCAGCGGGCACTCCCCGAGCAGGCGCAGCCGACGCTCGACCGCTGGCCTCGCTCGCGAACAACCGGGGGGAGGCGTGGCGAGCCGTGGCCCGGGCGCGACCAGCGGCCACCGCTGGGGCTCCGGCGCGGCGAAGGGAGCCGCAGAAGGAGGGCCGCGGCCAATTGCAGAGGAGGGGGCGCGCTTGCGGGGAAGCAGGTGGGGAAAGGAGGTGCCGGGAGCAGCAGCAGGCGAGCAGTCGGGCCAGACGGCGTGGGTTCGCGGGAGGGAAATGGAGCGGCAGGTGGGCGCGTGCCGTGGCGAGCAGAAGGTGGCCGCGACGTGGCAGCAGCGGTGCCAGCAGCGGGCGGAGGCGAGGCGGCCAACAGCGGCGCCAGCAGTAGGCAACAGCGCGGTGGCGGGCGCTGGGGAAAGCACCGACGAGCGACGGGGAGGTGCAGCAGGGCCGACGAGCGGGCGGTTCCTAATTATCTTAGTTTTAATAAAATACTAAAGTGGCACCTAAATTGATGTTACAACTTATGTCACCACCACAAAAGGTTTCATCCCCAAAATAATTTAGCTAGTAATTTTTAAAACATAAAATGCATTTAATTAATGGTCTTAGCTACTGATTTAATTAGTTGAGTGCATTTAAACATTTTATAAAGAGTTGGTTTCTCCACCAATATATCTTATGAATTATTTGTCATAATAAGAACATTTTAGTTTTTACTTTTGAAAACTTTAATTGTTTTGACTTTATTTAAATTTGAATTTGAACGGGATTTGAACCTTCGCAAGTTTAGCAACAATAATACCACTGACGTGGCAACGTTTAGCAGACGGTTAGTGTAGCTTAACTATCCGGGCGTCACAATTTTCCTCCACTACAAGAAATCTCGTCCCAAGATTTAGGAGGGGAAGTGAGGGGGAAAGATCTAGTTATGAAATTCTAACGAATCTTCTCAGTCTTGATTGCCCTCCTCGAAGAGATCGATCCATTACATTGATGTCTTCATTCCACTGCTTCAGGCCATCATGATGAAGTCATCATCCTTTCTTCGGAAATTTCATCATACTTACGGAAGGACAAGGGGTAACTTCGGAAGAACAAAGCTTACAAGGTTGACTATCTGGCAGATAACTTGGGGAATGTGGTAGAAAGTAACTCTCGAGTAGATACTTAAGAAAATATCAAGCGGAAAGTAAGAAGGTACCATGAGAAGTTTCCAATGGGCAAGCAATCGTTCGATGGCCTAATCAGAAGGTGAAAGGGGTTCGGAGCAACGAGAACAAGTATTGCGTCTGCTACCAGAATAGATCACTAGGCAGGTGGCCCGTGAATTACATATGAAGTCAAGCGCGAGGAATAACTTTGACAATAGGGTGTATAGGAGAGGCAGGTTTCGATCCTGTGGAACTGTGGGTTATGGGCCTACCATGTGAGTTAAGGGTAGGAAGGGCGATGACGTCTTGTATGACCATGTAGGCAAGACATGTTAGCGGATAGCCTGTCAGTTATGTCGGCAACAACGTCGGTACCAAGGGCGAGGGACGAAGAGAACCATCTTCCTGCTCGTTGAACGAGGTGGACCAGTAGGCAAAGTTCTCGCCCATCGGTGGTTACTGGAATGTCATCAACAAAAGTAACAGGGTCTTTCTGACAGAGCGGTACAACGAGGTGTTTACATAAGCAGGGATATATTACTGCTTATATAATATAGATCACAAGAAGGTTTAAACAAACCAATGGAAAGGAAAAGTGATTATCAGGTTTAAACAGAACAATGGAAAGGAAAATGTGTTTAAACACATATTTCAAGGGTATATCCTGCCCAAGGACAACCAGAGCATGATATCCATGACAGGATATAATGTAGAAAACTCTTTAGGTAAGGGGAGAGAAATTTCATGACATTACCCATACAATGGTGTTTGGATAATTGAGCAGGAAACATTTAGCATTGGGCTTCAAATGTTCTTGTTGAAAATCGGAGTACCATAGACATGCTTCAAGATAGCATTGACATGGTCATTAGGTGAAGATCAGACTTTGTAAACACAAAGGATCCATCAGGAACAACTTATAGAATAAGTCTTACAATTTCCTCATGGAAGAATGGTTAACCTTGCTAAAAAGGAAACTATAACAATAGGCCCTCCGGGCAAGTGTGTTAGGATGACATCACCTTATTGGGTTAAAGACCAATGTTATAACTCTTGGGACTATGTTCCAACCATCGTATCTGATCGAGATTCGGGTCCAATTGGTGTCAGGATACCCCAGACTCAGGATGCCTGAGAATAAAAGGTGCAACTCAAATTGACAAGATGACATTGTAAGATTATCAGGGAATGAACTATGGAAGCAAGTTCCGAATCATGAGTTCATCATTAACCCAAGGAGAGGATGAGGTGGCGGCTAATGAACTCAGCGACAATGAGTCAAGATTTCCAACAAATGGATTCCCACCAGTATTCGAACAAGAAGATAACATTTGTCAGATCAAAAGATATAATGAGGTAGGCTCGAGGAAAACATACACAGTTAATCATTAATTGAAAGGTGCACCCGAAATATGTGCTTAGGTAGCATGCTCAATGTTAAAATGGTGATTCTATAACCAATGGTCTAAGAATGAAATATCGACCATTAACCTCAAAGCAATAGGGTTGCTAGAAGTTTTGAAGTCGCACATCATAGTTCAATTGTCGGATTTCCGGTTAGAAACAACACGGGGACCAAGGAATGAACAGGTATGGCAAGAAGTATCACCTGTATCAAGATCTCTTAAGAGGTGGTGAGATTCTCACGACTTTGTTGACATAAAATATGGTAATACTTCCAAGGTAAAGAAGAACAACTGCTGGGTAGCAAGGATCTCAAGGTATAACACAAAACACAATCAAGTTTGTGTTGGAGGGAAGGCAATAAAGTGGCCGATGATAACACAAATCATTAAGGGCAAGGATGGTATTTATCATCATGATTTCGATTGATATCTTGGAAGAGCTCATAAGGTTGATGATGATCACGACACATTTGTCGAGAGATTTCATGAAGATGTAATCAAACAGCGGCGACATCAAGTCAAAGGAATGATGAAGCGAAAGGTTATTGGGACCATGGGTATGTCACAAACTCAAAATCAAGCTTGTTGTTCAAGGCGAAATGATATGAGGAGGAAAATCGACGTAAGCTTAACTCATTGTTGAAAATTGTGCTCCGGGAAGAAGGACCATCTAGCACAATTAAAAGTTTGCATGATAATGATATAGCCGCTAAGGCTAGGAATGACTTGAAGGATTATTAAACTCATAAGCAACAAAACGTAAGCTTAACTCATTCACTTATCGGTGTTCTCGAGTGACTAATAACTCAGAACCCATAAAAAATTGGAATCGGTGAGAATTAATAGCTGGTGAAGACTCATAAGATGCAACACAGTTCTTAGATATTCTCGAGATACCAGAGGGTAATACTCGACGGTAGATCAAAGTAGAGGTTGGACTGGGGTATTGACTTGCAAAAGACAAGTGCTTTAACTTGTCCGAGAAATGGGATCAAAGAGAAAATATGGTCGGAACCACAATTGCATAGGATCAATTCACAGATATCAAATGACATTATATCAAGGAAATATTTATTATTACAATAAGCTTCTATGGTAGGATCTACATCGTGTCCATGGGCATGAACACAAAGTTCAAGGTCGACTCCCACTTCTTCCATGTATAACCTTCCATTCACCTCTCGCTTTTCGAAATTGACATTAGTTGTCGAAAGTTTTACCTGGTGCAATACTAGATAATTATGACCCGTGAAATCTTTTGGGTTCACACAGAATAAGGAGGGCATAGGTTTAACCCATTGGGGCATCTTATGGACACATACCCCCAACTTTAGGAGCGAATAACTCAAGTTCGGGAGCAGAGCATGGTTGGCAAAAGCAGGGGATACAATTTACCAAAGGCATTATGTATCCGAAGAAAAGCTCACAATGTTTTAATGAATATGAAGGACAGTGTCGAACAAAATCCAACAAAGGATCTGGTGGTCCATAAGGGATCTGATGTGAGTATCGGTACTCAACCAGAGGAAGAAAGAATGCAAGGGGATCAAATTATAGAAACAACTGACTAACTCAAATCTCAAATGCAAAGGAATTATGAATTACAAGACAAGGGATCAGAAGCAATGCTCTAATTAGGGATGGATAAGTTGAATAGCCTTAGAGGTATAATCGATGGCAATTTGATTGGTCGAGATCCAGCTCATGTTTAAAATGACGTCTGAGCCGGAAGGTCGAGATGAAGGATCTGATTAAGGAATGCGAGCATTCGCGACATATTGATTCAACAGACTCAAAATGATAATGACAAAGGATGTCAACGGAGATTACTAGAATTATGAAATTAACCATAATGCAGGCAGACAAGTATTTGCAGAGCAACAGCGGGCAGAGGATTACCAAGAGATCAGATAGTATTCTAATGTATTTTGTGAATCATATGAACAACGAGGGAAGAACGGGTACTAGGTAAGTGCGAGGAATTATTCGTAGGGGTATTAATGCGGAAAAGGGCTGCAAAGCAGTCGGAACAAAGGATTCTCGGAACATCAAAGAATTTTTCAGGGTACCAAGTGATAACAAGGACAACTTGGATCGAAGGTATGAATGACAAGTGTATGTGGTTATCCATAGAGGTCTATCGATGGATGGGAATTGCAAAAGCGATGGCACAAAGTCTCGAGAGAACATCCTAGAGTATCTTTGGAATCTTCTGGTGCAGCAGACGATCATCGGTAATAAGGTGCTCTCCGGGTGAAAGTGATCACGAGATCCTAATGTTATATTTAGTAAAATTCATTTAACTCGAAAAGAAGAGAGATCAAAGTCCCAGAGTATAGACGAGGAATAAAAGATCCTAATACCACCCAATGGCGACGTGGGCCCATGGGCCGCACAGCCAAGTTAGTAAAACAATTTTCATCAACTAGACTCAACTTCGGCCAAGGAGTGTCGAAGGGGCATTCCTATAGGCAGTTGGCTCTGATACCAACTTGTGACGCCCCCGATTTGACCATACACTAATCATACATACAAATGTGTACGATCAAGATCAAGGACTCATGGGAAGATATCACAACATAACTCTAGACACAAATTAAAATAATACAAGCTTTATATTACAAGCCAGGGGCCTCGAAGGCTCGAATACAAATGCTCGAAGACAGAAGAGTCAGCGGAAGCAACAATATCTGAGTACAAACATAAGTTAAACAAGATTGCCTTAAGAAGGCTAGCACAAACTAGGATACATGTCGAAAGAGGCGCATGCCTCCTGCCTGGGATCCTCCTAAACTTCTCCTAGTCGTCGTCAGCGGCCTGCACGTTGTAATAGGCACCTCCAGTGTAGTAGGGGTCATCGTCAACGGTGGCGTCTGGCTCCTGGGCTCCCACGTATGGTTGCAACAACCGGGTATATGAAGGGAAAAGGGGAAAGCAAAGCAACCGTGAGTACTCATCCAAAGTACCCGCAAGCAAGGAGCTACACTACATATGCATTTGTATCAATGAAAGGGGGTAGTATATGTGGACTGAACTGCAGAATGCCAGAATAAGAGGGGGATAGCTAGTCCTGTCAAAGACTATGCTTCTGGCCGCCTCCATCTTGCAGCATGTAGAAGAGAGTAGATGGTAAGTTCACCAAGTAGCATCGTGTAGCATAATCCTATCTGGTGATCCTCCCCTCGTCGCCCTGTGAGAGAGCGATCACCGGTTGTATCTGGCACTTGGAAGGGTGTGTTTTATTAAGTATCCGGTTCTAGTTGTCATAAGGTCAAGTTACAACTCTGGGTCGTCCTTTTACCGAGGGACACGGCTATTCGAATAGATAAACTTCCCTGCAGGGGTGCACCACATTTCCCAACACGCTCGACCCCCTTTGTCCGGACACACTTTTCTGGGTCATGTCCGGCCTCGGAAGATCAACACGTCTCAGCCCTACCTAGGCACAATAGAGAGGTCAGCACGCCGGTCTAAATCCTATGGCGCAGGGGTCTAGGCCCATCGCCCATTGCACACCTGCAAGTTGCGTACTCGGCCGGCGAGCAGACCTAGCCTCCCTTATACAAGAGCAGGCGTTCCAGTCCAACCTGGCACGCGCCGCTCAGTCGCTGATGTCACGAAGGCTTCGGCTGATACCACGACATCGAGTGCCCATAACTGTTCCCGCGTAGTTGGTTAGTGCGTATAGGCTAGTGGCCAGACTCAGATCAAATACCCAGATCTCGTTAAGCGTGTTATTTTGAAATAACCGCGGATGCCGACCAGGGCCAGGCCCACCTCTCTCCTAGGTGGTCTCAACCTACCATGTCGCTCCGCCCCAAAGATCCACTCAGAGGGCCGTCGCGACAAACGTCCTTTCAGACCCAATCCGTGAATCACTCGCGGGTACTCTACGAGCCGACCCGACTTTAGTCACCACAAGTATCATATAATATGTATATAAGTATATGCCCGTGATCATGGCCCGATAGTATAGCATGGCAGACAAACAGGAATGTAGGGCCACTGATGATAAACTAGCATCCTATACTAAGCATTTAGGATTGCAGGTAAGGTATCAATAACTGTAGCAACAATGTCAGGCTATGCATCAGGATAGGATTAACGAAAAGCATTAACATGCTACACTACTCTAATGCAAGTAGTAGAGAGAAGAGTAGGCAATATCTGGTGATCAAGGGGGGGGCTTGCCTAGTTGCTCGGGCAAGAAGGAGGAGTCATCTTCGATATAGTCGAACACACGGACATCGGCAGTGGTCTCGGAGTCTACTAGAAAGGAGTAACGGAGGGGGAACACAATAAATAACAGAGCAATGAAAAGTAACACAAAGCAAGACGCGGCAATACGTTGTGCTAGGGGTGACCTAATGTAGGGATAGGCGATACCGGCGAAGGGGGGAAACATCCGGGAAAGTATTCCCGGTGTTTCGCGTTTTCGGGCAGATGAACTGGATGGGGAAAGTTGCGTGTTCGCTATGCTAGGTATGTGTGATGGACGAACGTACTGCGTATCTGGATTCGTCTCGTCGTTCTGAGCAACTTTCATGTACAAAGTTTTTCCGTCCGAGCTACGGTTTATTTTATATTAATTTTAAAATATTTAAATCATTTTTAGGATTTATTTAATTATTTTAATTCAACATTATCCAGAATAGTGCGTGCTGACGTCAGCATGACGTCATCAGTCAACAGGGGTGTTGACTGGTCAAACTGACATGTGGGCCCCACTGGTCATAGATTGTTGACTAACTATTTGTTAACATGTAATTAGCAGGTTAATTAGAGTTAATTAGTTAACTAAACAGTGTTAATTAAGTTAAGTTAAGTTAAGTTAATTAATTGTTATTTTAATAATTATTTATTTATTTATTAATTCTTTTTTATCTTCTTTTTTTTAAACGTTTTGGGGGTGGGTCCCCTTTGTCATAGGGCCACTGGGCCTTAGCGGGTGCGGGCAGCGGGCACTGCTCGAGTGGGCGCAGCCAACGCCCGACCGCTGGCCTCGCTCGCGAACAACCGGGTGGGAGGCACGGCGAGCCGTGGCCCGGGTGCGACCAGCGGCCACTGCTGGGGCTCCGTCAAGCGCGCCCGGAGTAACCTACAAAAAGACCACCTGCCACGATCCGAGCAGGCGTAGCAATGCGGCCCCAACCCCAACCCTCGCAAAAAGGCGACGCCAGTACTTCGCGTACATAACTACGCTCTAGAGATACCATGGGCACAGGGGGAGGGGCACCATCACGGCACGCCCAAAACACGGCTTAAACCGTACCAGGGGCTGCCGATTTTTTAATTTTTCTCTTACTTTCAGGACTTCATCCTTCGGAAGGCCTGTTCGGCAGTTCAATTGCCGCACAAACAATGCAAGAACCAGGGAAGCAGACAAGCCACGCCGCACTACGGAACTCCCAGGTGGTCTCTATCACGAGCAGTATACCCATTCCGCATACTATTCCGCAGCTTGCCCCTGGAACGGACATGTTAACTAGTCCAACCTTCCACTTATCGCATTATTTGTATCGTTCTGCTTTGATCGCAGCCCTTTTTAATAAACAATGCATAGCTTTCGTCTATTTTTGCATTACCTTTTTTTCTTTATATATGTTCCTTAACGACATGTTGCACCCGTACACATTGGTACGGCCAAAATACGCCAGGGGCTTTAGTACCCCTCAATATGGTGTGAGAAGTCCGAACACCTTAACAAGTGCGGCACCCCGAACTTATAGCATTATATGCATCGGCTCCGAATCATGTCTTGGGTCAATAGTTGGGTTTGCCCGGCTCCTATGTTTTGGTGCCTTACGTTCCGCTATATCGGCTAAGGTAGCACTAGGAGAACCACTGCGATTGTGCCCCGGTTGAGCTGGGTCGAGCACCTCAGTGGAGAAAGCTAAAACTGACTGTCATTATGAAGCGAGAGCTGGTCGCTGTTCGAGAGGTTTTTTCGAGTCCCTAAAGACTTATGCCGCTTAGGGCGAGGAGCCGTTTCTGTCCGGCCAAGGCGCGGATAGCGCCCCGAACTCGGTCTTCCGAATACTAGGGGCTTCGCCGAAATTTAAAATTATAGAATTCTATGGCTAAGTGAGAGTGTTCACGCATTATAGTCCGATTGCCTTGTTCGTTGGGCTGAGCGCCTCCCTCGAAGGACCCAAACATGGGAAAAAGAGCGCTCAGGTTTATCCCCGAACACCCTAGCACTAGCGGCACGGGGGCAGAAGCCGACGACTCTCCATCTCTCAGAATTGATAAACAACCGCACAAAAGGTAATATTTTAAATTCCAACATCATTGCTTAGCGCATATAAGCAAGTTTTCAGCGCACAGGACAAAACAAGCAAGTTTCACTCAAAAATTACATCCCTAGAACATTCATCCGCCACAAGGCGGGCACCCTTCAGAACATCCTTATAGTAATTCTTGGGCTTGCGATGCTCTTTCCCCGGCGGTGGCCCGTCCTTCACAAGCTTCTCAGCATCCAGCTTGCCCTAGTGCACCTTAGCACGGGCAAGGGTCCTATGGGCACCCTCAATGCAGACGGAGCGCTTGATGACCTCGAGCCTTGGACAGGCCTCCACCAGTCGCCGCACCAGCCCGAAATAGCTCCCAGGCAGAGCCCCTCCAGGCCACAGCCGAACAATGAGGCCCTTCATGGCCTGTTCGGTCGCCTTGTGGAGCTCGACCAGTTGCTTCAGCTGGTCGCTCAGGGGCACGGGGTGTCCGGCCTCAGCATACTGAGACCAGAACACCTTCTCCGTCAAGCTGCCCTCCTCGGCTCGATAGAATGCAATGGCATCAGACACACTCTGGGGAAGATCTGCGAACGCTCCTGAAGAGCTCCGGATTCGGGTAAGTAACAAGTAACTCACGTTTATGTGTTTGCTTTGCATAAAGAATGCCTTACCCGCCGCTATCTTCTTCAACTCATCCAACTCCTGGAGGGTCTTCTGGGATTCAGCCTTGGCAGACTTGGTATTTTCAATAACCACCGCGACCTCGGACGCTCGCGTCCTTGAGTCAAGCTCCAAACTCTCATGTTTTTCCATGAGAGTCTGGAGCTCTTGCCGCACCTTGCCAACCTCGACCTCATACTTCTCCCGCTCGGTGCGCTCCGAGGTCGCACTCTTCTCGTCCTCGACCAACGCTTGCTTAAGGGTCACCACTTCAAATGTGGCCCCTACAATAGCCACGATAATCCTGTCGTTCTTTGCAATTGCACCTTTTTATATATTTTTTTAACAAGGTATTTCTTACCTTCATTGTCCTCGAGCTGCTTCTTGGCACGTTCGAGCTCTTGCTCGGACCGCTCGAGGTTCTGCTTTAGCGTGTCCACTTCCGCAGTCAGTGTGGCGGACGCAAGTAGGGAAGCCTGCATATGCATATTGACTCATTTTTGTTAGACTCCTGCGAATTCTATTTGATCCTCTATTCGGCTTTTCTTCCCGAACGCCAAACAGAGCATCAGGGGCTACTGTCTATGCGGTACTATTATTTACACATTCTTTACTTACCTCAAAGCCTGTCAAAAGGCTAGTACAAGCTTCAGTCAGTCCGCTCTTGGCGGACTGAACCTTCTAGACCACCGCACTCATAACAGCGCGGTGCTCCTCGTCGATGGAGGCGCCTTGGAGCGCCTCCAATATATTGTCCAGCGCCTCCGGTTGGACGGGGGCCACCGGCACAGTGGGCTGGCTCCTCTTGGAAGGAGGTCGCCCGCCAGACTCTGGAACCCTTGAAGGTTCCGGAGCAGTGTCCGGCCTAGAGCCGGACTTGGAACCCTGGGGGGTTTCATCCCCTTTGCTCCTGGAGTCCGGGAGGTCGTCTTGCGGCGCCTCCAGGACCACATCCTCCTAGCTTGGAACCTGTTGGGACAACACTTCGGTGTCGTCTGTAGGGCGGGGGGAGGAAGCCGACGGAAGCGAGTTCACATCCGACGAGTCCAGTGAGCCGCTCGACGACGCGTCGAGCCGGTCTTTGGGTGGGCTGCATAAACATATTCGACATGAGGGAAAGTTGTGCAATAAACAAATACTATGAATTACTCTGGTATCCGGATACTTACGATTTGGCCAGGGGCTTGGCCCTAGGCGCCCACTCCTCTCCGCCGCCGTCGGCGTCGGTGGAGCAGTCCGGAGGAAGGGTTTTCCCCTTCTTGGACCCTTCGGCCTCCCCAGTTGGGGCGGCCTTCCTTTTCTTCCCTTCCCCCGCTGGAGGGGGAGGGGTCTCTTCTTCCTCCTCCTCGTCTTCGTGGGAGGAGTGCGTCTTGGATTCGTCAGATGATGAATCCGACACCTCCGGGCGTCGGGCACTCTTTTGAGTCCCAGTGGCCTTCTTCTTGACCTTCTTCTCCGGCACCACATAGGGTGCCAGAACCAGCAGCCTCGCCAAGCGAGTGTCCGCTGGGCCTTCGGGCAAAGGGGCCGGACAGTTGATCTGTCCGGATGTCACCTGCCAATCCTGTCAAAGGTAAGGGAGTTTAGATCCTGCATGGAGTCAAACTATGAAAAACTGATACCCTGTAAAAGGAAAAAAAATAGCTTACCGCGAGAGCATGACACTGCGCACTGAATCCGCGATCCTCGGTGGCGGATGCGGGAGCCTCGGCACCCTTGAAAAGCACCTTCCAGGCATCTTCGTACGTCGTGTCGAAGAGCCTGCTCAGAGTTTGGTGCCGCGTCGGGTCGAACTCCCACAGGTTGAAAGCCCGTTGTTGGCATGGGAGGATCAAGCGGATGAGCATAACCTGGACTATGTTGACAAGTTTGAGCTTCTTTTCCACAAGGGTTTTGACGCATGTTTGGAGTCCGGTCAGCTCTCCTTTTTTACCCCACGACAGGCCCGTCTCTTTCCAGGACGTGAGCCGCGTTGGGGGTCCGGACCGGAACTCGGGGGGTGCGACCCATTCGGTGTCGCGCGGCTCGGTGATGTAAAACCACCCTGATTGCCACCCCTTTAGGGTCTCCACAAGGAGCCCTCGAGCCAGAGGACGTTGGCCATCTTGCCCACCATGGCGCCTCCGCACTCCGCTTGGCTGCCGCGCACCACCTTCGGCTTGACGTTGAAAGTCTTGAGCCATAGGCCAAAATGGGGGCGGATGCGGAGGAAGGCCTCGCACACGACGATAAACGCCGAGATGTTGAGGACGAAGTTCGGGGCCAGATCGTGGAAATCCAGGCCGTAGTAGAACATGAGCCCCCAGACGAATGGGTGGAGAGGGAAGCCCAGTCCGCAGAGGAAATGGGGGAGAAACACCACCCTCTCATGGGGCCTAGGGGTGGGGATGAGCTGCCCCTTCTCGGGGAGCTGGTACGCGATATCGTTAGATAGGTATCCGGCCTTCCTCAGCTTTTTGATATGTCCCTCCGTGACGGAGGAGACCATCCACTTGCCTCCCGCTCCGGACATGGCTGGAGAAGGTTGAGGTTGGGAGTGCGGACTTGGGCGCTGGAGCTCGAGTGCGCAAGAATGGATAGGCGGAGGAGGAAGAAGGCGTAGGTGAAAAGGTGGATCCTTATCCCCTTATATGGGTGGACGCAACTACATGTCCCCACCAGCCTGGTAAAACTCGCTTATCTCCAAGCGCCATAATCAATGGTGCGGTTGGGTTACCCACGCCCGTATTGATGAGAATCCCGGAATAAGGGGACACGATCTCTGCTTTAACAAGACGTGCCAAGGAAACCGCCTCGCATAACGCGCTGAGATGGGATAGTAAAACGGTTCGAATAAAAGCTTGGCCGTGGTGTGATGTCACACTACGGAATACGTCAGCAGATTAGATCTGTGTAAATATTATTCTCTCTATGGCAATATGTGGAAACTTATTTTGCAGAGCCGGACACTATCTTTGTGTTCAAAATCTTCTATGAAGTACTTGGAGGAGGAACCCGCCTTGCAATGCCGAAGACAATCTGCGCGCTGGACTCGTCATCATTGAAGCCTGGTTCAGGGGCTACTGAGGGAGTCCTGGATTAGGGGCTGTTCGAATAGCCGGACTATACCTTCAGCTGGACTCCTGGACTATGAAGATATAAGATTGAAGACTCCGTCCCGTGTCCGGAAGGGACTTTCCTTGGCGTGGAAGGCAAGCTTGGCGATACGGATATGTAGATCTCCTACCATTGTAACCGACTCTATGTAACCCTAACCCTACCCGGTGTCTATATAAACCGGAGGGTTTTAGTCCGTAGGACAACATACACATCAACAATCATACCATAGGCTAGCTTCTAGGGTTTAGCCTCCTCGATCTTGTGGTAGATCTACTCTTGTACTACCCATATCATCAATATTAATCAAGCAGGACGTAGGGTTTTACCTCCATCGAGAGGGCCTGAACCTGGGTAAAACTTCGTGTCCCTTGCCTCCTGTTACCATCCAGCCTAGACGCATAGTTCGGGACCCCCTACCCGAGATCTGCCGGTTTTGACACCGACACCAGCGCTGGGCGCGCGCGGACAGGGGACGGCGCGGGAGATCGGGCATGGGCGGTTCGGTGGCTTACGGTAGGAGGAAGAAGAAGGGGGTGAGGAGGGGCTCACAAGGAGCTGTAGGGAGGTGGCAGTGAGCTCGAGGCGGCTTGGGGTGGCCGGAGGCCACGACGGCGAGGCAAACCGCATCGTGCACGAAGAGGTCGAGGGCGGCGGGGGAGTCCAGCGAGGCGGGGGCTCCATGGAGGAAGGCGAGGCGTGAATAGCGATGGCGACGAAGGCGATCCGGCAACAAGGTTGGTGCCGGCAACGGCGCACGGCGACAGAGGCGAAGGGATCGGGGTTCGCTGCCTCGATCCAGAACATGGAGGGGAGTGGGCGTTGTGTGTAGTGGGGGGTTTAGGGTTTCTGGGAAGTGGGGGGTAGGTGTAGTGGGGGTGTTGGGCTGGCCTGGTGGGGTGGCCGACTGGGTCAAGGCCCAGTGGGGAAGCGAGGGGGTGCTTTTCCCTTATCTCTTTTGTTTTCTGTTTTTGTATTTTCCTTTTCTTTTATTTATTTTTCCTTTCTGTTATCATTTAGTTCCTAATTATCTTAGTTTTAATAAAATATCAAAGTGGCACCTAAATTGATGTTACAACTTATGTCGCCACCACAAAAGGTTTCATCCCCAAAATAATTTAGCTAGTAATTTTTAAAACATAAAAGGCATTTAATTAATGGTTTTAGCTACTGATTTAATTAGTTTAGTGCATTTAAACATTTTATAAAGAGTTGGTTTCTCCACCAATATATCTTATGAATTATTTGTCATAATAAGAACATTTTAGTTTTGACTTTTGAAAACTTTAATTGTTTTGACTTTATTTAAATTTGAATTTGAACAGGATTTGAACCTTCGCAAGTTTAGCAACAGTAATACCACTCACGTGGCAACGTTTAGCAGACGGTTACTGTAGCTTAACTATCCGGGCGTTACATCGGTGGAGCAACGAGGGGCCCAAGAGGGTGGAGGGCGCGCGCCCCTGCCTCGTGGCCTCCTCGATTGTTTCTTGACGTCCACTCCAAGTCCCCTGGATCACGTTTGTTCCAAAAATAACGCTCCTGAAGGTTTCATTCCGTTTGGACTCCGTTTGATATTCCTTTTCGGCAAAACACTGAAATATGCAAAAAAACAACAATTTGGGTTGGGCCTCCGGTTAATAGGTTAGTCCCAAAAATAATATAAAAGTGTAAAAATAAGCCCATTACATCCAAAACAGATAATATAATAGCATGGAACAATCAAAAATTATAGATACGTTGGAGACGTATCAATGGTTAAGTTTCCTAACCATAGATATGTCTTGTCATTTGATGAACGGGATCACATCATTAGAAGAATGATGTGATGGACAAGACCCATCCGTTAGCTTATCATAATGATCATTAAGTTTTATTGCTATTTCTTTCTTCATGACTTATACATATTCCTTTGACTATGAGATTATGCAACTCCCGAATACGGGAGGAATACCTTGTGTGCTATCAAACATCACAACATAACTGGGTGATTATAAAGATGCTCCACAGGTATCTCTGAAGGTGTTTGTTGGGTTGGCATAGATCGAGATTAGGATTTGTCACTCCGAGTATCGGAGAGGTATCTCTGGGCCCTCTCGGTAATGCACATCATGATAAGCCTTGCGAGCATTGTGACTAATGAGTTAGTTGTGGGATGATGCATTACGGAACGAGTAAAGAGACTTGGCGATAACGTGATTGGACTAGGTATGAAGATACCGCCGATCGATTCTTGGGCAAATAACATACCGATGACAAAGGGAATTGCGTATGTTGCCATTACGGTTTCTTTTCTTCTTCCTTTTTCTTTTCTTCTTCTTCACCACATCATGTTGAATAGAAGGCTCCTCCTCATTACCTGATTCATCATAAGAAATAATAGGAGGATATGGGGAAGTCTCTTCCCTTTCATAAGTATTCTCTTCATCTTCTATTTGTTTTATTTTCTTTATGTAATTGGCAATATAAGGATTTTCAATACAATTCACAACACAATACATATAAATTTCTTCTAGATCAATATCGAGGAATTTCTCGAGGTTATATTCTGGAATAATCTTAGTTTGACGTTTCATTTCTTCGTAACCCGAAAGCAAACTAAGTTCATTATAATGTGCAAGGGAAATCAAGTCATCACAATTTTTGGACACGATTCGATCATGAAACAATTTGCATATGATATTTAAATGACCGTGTTCATTGCAAAGTTCACAAGTATGGCAATGAAATTTCAAATTTTCAGCACTAACATTTAACCTTTCTTGCAACCATTTAGTTTCTAAATGCTTATGCCTCTTGCAATATCTATCTTCCCTATTTGGTGTGTTCTTGCAAACCCAATGCACTCCACAAAAAATGACATGTTTAAAGGAGGCATTTTCATCATAACTAGTGCAATCATCATTAGTACTATGGATATTCAAGGAGTTCATACTAATGACATTGCAATCATGCTCATCATTCAGAGATTTAGTAACAAACATTTTAATGCATTCTTCTTCTAACACTTTGGCACAATTTTCCTTTCCATCGTACTCACGAAAGATATGAAAAAGATGAAGCGTATGAGGCAAACTCAATTCCATATTTTTTTGTAGTTTTCTTTTATAAACTAAAGTAGTGCTAAAACAAGAAACAAAAAGATTCGATTACAAGATCTAAAGATATACCTTCAAGTGCTAACCTCCCCGGCAACGGTGCCAGAAAAGAGCTTGATGTCTACTACACAACATTCTTCTTGTAGACGTTGTTGGGCCTCCAAGTGCAGAGGTTTGTAGGACAGTAGCAAATTTCCCTCAAGTGGATGAAGTAAGGTTTATCAATCCGTGGGAGGCGTAGGATGAAGATGGTCTCTCTCAAGCAACCCTGCAACCAAATAACAAAGAGTCTCTTGTGTCCCCAACACACCCAATACAATGGTAAATTGTATAGGTGCACTAGTTCGGCGAAGAGATGGTGATACAAGTGGTATATGGATGGTAGGTAAAGGTTTTTGTAATCTAAAAATATAAAAACAGCAAGGTAACTAATGATAAAAGTGAGCACAAACGGTATTGCAATGCTAGGAAATAAGGCCTAGGGTTCATACTTTCGCAAGTGCAAGTTCTCTCAACAATAATAACATAATTGGATCATATAACTATCCCTCAACATGCAACAAAGAGTCACTCCAAAGTCACTAATAGCGGAGAACAAACGAAGAGATTATGATAGGGTACGAAACCACCTCAAAGTTATTCTTTTTGATCAATCCGTTGGGCTATTCCTATAAGTGTCACAAACAGCCCTAGAGTTCGTAGTAAAATAACACCTTAAGACGCAAATCAACCAAAACCCTAATGTCACCTAGATACTCCAATGTCACCTCAAGTATCCGTGGGTATGAATATACGACATGCATCACACAATCTCAGATTCATCTATTCAAACCAACACAAAAGTACTTCAAAGAGTGCCCCAAAGATTCTACCGGAGAGTCAAGACGAAAACATGTGCCAACCCCTATGCATAGGTTCATGGGCGGAACCCGCAAGTTGATCACCAAAACATACATCAAGTGGATCAATAGAATACCCCATTGTCACCACGGGATTCCCACGCAAGACATACATCAAATGTTCTCAAATCCTTAAAGACTCAATCCGATAAGATAACTTCAAAGGGAAAACTCAATCCATTACAAGAGAGTAGAGCGGGAGAAACATCATAGGATCCAAATATAATAGCAAAGCTCGCGATACATCAAGATCGTGTCACCTCAAGAACACGAGAGAGAGAGAGAGAGAGAGATCAAACACATAGCTACTAGTACATACCCTCAGCCCCGAGGGAGAACTACTCCCTCCTTGTCATGGAGAGCGCCGGGATGATGAAGATGGCCACCGGAGAGGGATTCCCCCTCCGGCAGGGTGCCGGAATGGGTCTAGATTCGTTTTTGGTGGCTACGGAGGCTTCTGGCGGCGGAACTCCCGATCTATTCTGCTCCCCGAAGTTTTTAGGGTATATGGGTATATATATAGGAGGAAGAAGTATGTCGGTGGACCTCCGGGTTGTCCACAAGGCAGGGGGCGCGCCCCCACCCTCATGGGCAGCCTGGGACTCTCCTGGTCCATCTCCGATACTCCGTGGGCTTCTTCTGGTCCAAAAATAAGTTCCGTGAAGTTTCAGGTCAACTGGACTCCGTTTGATTTTCTTTTTCTGCGATACTCTAAAACAAGGAAAAAACAGAAACTGGCACTGGGCTCTGGGTTAATAGGTTCCCAAAAATAATATAAAAGTGTATAATAAAGCCCATAAACATCCAAAACAGATAATATAATAGCATGGAACAATCAAAAATTATAGATACGTTGGAGACGTATCACCATCCCCAAGCTTAATTCCTGCTCATCCTCGAGTAGGTAAATGATAAAAACAGAATTTTTGATGTGGAATGCTACCTGACATATTTCTCTAAGTAATTCTCTTAATTTTGGCATGAATGTTCAGATCCATAAGATTCAAGACAAAAGTTTAATATTGACATAAAAATAATAATACTTCAAGCTTACTAACAAAGTAATCATGTCTTCTCAAAATAACATGGCCAAAGAAAGCTATCCCTACAAAATCATATAGTCTGGCTATGCTCCATCTTCACCACACAACGTATTTAAATCATGCACAACCCCGATGACAAGCCAAGCAATTGTTTCATACTTTTGATGTTCTCAAACTTTGTCAATCTTCACGCAATATATGAGCGTGAGCCATGGATATAGCACTATAGATGGAATAGAATGGTGGTTGTGGAGAAGACAAAAAGGAGAAGATAGTCTCACATCAACTAGGCGTATCAACGGGCTATGGAGATGCCCATTAATAGATATTAATGTGAGTGAGTAGGGATTGCCATACAACGGATGCACTAGAGCTATAAGTGTATGAAAGCTCAAAAAGAAACTAAGTGGGTGTGCATCCAACTTGCTTGCTCACGAAGACCTAGGGCACTTGAGGAGGCCCATTATTGGAATATACAAGCCAAGTTCTATAATGAAAATTTCCCACTAGCATATGAAAGTGACAAAACAAGAGACTCTCTATCATGAAGATCATGCTGCTACTTTGAAGCACAAGTGTGGAAAAAAGGATAGTAGCATTGTCCCTTTTATTTTTTATTTTTTTATTTGGCCTTTTTTTGGCCTTTCTTTTTTATTTGGCCTTTCTCTTTTTTGGCCTTTTTTTGGACAATGCTCTATTAATGATGATCATCACACTTATATTTATTTACAACTCAATGATTACAACTCGATACTAGAACAAAGTATGACTCTATATGAATGCCTCTGATGGTGTACCGGGATGTGCAATGACTCAAGAGTAACATGTATGAAAGAATTATGAACGGTGGCTTTGCCACAACTAAAATGTCAACTACATGATCATGCAAAGCAATATGACAATGATGGAGCGTGTCATAGTAAACGGAACGGTGGAAAGTTGCATGGCAATATATCTCGGAATGGCTATGGAAATGCCATTATAGGTAGGTATGGTGGCTGTTTTGAGGAAGGTATATGGTGGGTTTATGATACCGGCGAAAGGTGCGCGGTATTAGAGAGGCTAGCAATGGTGGAAGGGTGAGAGTGTGTATAATCCATGGACTCAACATTAGTCATAAAGAACTCACATACTTATTGCAAAAATCTATTAGTTATCGAAACAAAGTACTACGCGGATGCTCCTAGGGGGATAGATTGGTAGGAAAAGACCATCTCTCGTCCCCGACCGCCACTCATAAGGAAGACAATCAATAAATAAATCATGCTCCGACTTTGTCACATAACGGTTCACCATACGTGCATGCTACGGGAATCACAAACTTCAACACAAGTATCTCTCAAATTCAGAACTACTCAACTAGCATGACTTTAAGATCACCATCTTCATATCTCAAAACAATCATCAAGTATCAAACTTCTCATAGTATTCAATGCACTTTATATGAATGTTTTTATTATATCCCTCTTGGATGCCCATCATATTAGGACTAAATTCATAACCAAAGCGAACTACCATGCTGTTTAAATACTCTCAAAATGATATAAGTGAAGCATGAGAGTTCATATATTTCTTCAAAATAAAACCACCCCCATGCTCTAAAAAAGATATAAGTGAAACACTAGAGCAAATGACAAACTACTCCGAAAGATATAAGTGAAGATCAATGAGTAGTCGAATAATTATGCAACTATGTGAATACTCTCTAACATTTAAGAATTTCATATCTTGGTATTTTATTCAAACAGCAAGCGAAACTAAATAAAATAAAATGACGCCCCAAGCAAAACACATATCATGTGGCGAATAAAAATATAGCTCCAAGTAAAGTTACCGATAGATGAAGACGAAAGAGGGGATGCCTTCCGGGGCATCCCCAAGCTTAGGCTCTTGGTTGTCCTTGAATATTACCTTGGGGTGCCTTGGGCATCCCCAAGCTTAGGCTCTTGCCACTCCTTATTCCATAGTCCATCGAATCTTCACCCAAAACTTGAAAACTTCACAACACAAAACTTAACAAAAAACTCGTAAGCTCAGTTAGTATAAGAAAATAAATCACCACTTAGGTACTGTTGTGAACTCATTCTAAATTCATATTGGTGTAATATCTATTGTATTCCAACTTCTCTATGGTTCATACCCTCCGATACTACTCATAGATTCATCAAAATAAGCAAACAACACATAGAAAACAGAATCTGTCAAAAACAGAACAGTCTGTAGTAATCTGTAGAATTCGAATACTTCTGTAACTCCAAAAATCCTGAGAAATTAGGAAGTTCTAGGCAATTTTTTATTAATATACTGCAAGTGGAGTTGGTATTTTATCGCTCTCTGGTAAAAAATGAAAATTATTCTCGTGAGTGCATACTTTCTGTTTTTTGCAGCAAGATCAAATAACAATCACCCAAGAAGGTCCTAAAGGCTTTACTTGGCACAAACACTAATTAAAACATAAAAAATTAATCATAACAGAGGCTAGATAAATCATTTATTACTAAACAGGAGCAAAAATCAAGGAAAAAATAAAAATTGGGTTGCCTCCCAACAAGCGCTATCATTTAACGCCCCTAGCTAGGCATGATGATTTCAACTATGCTCACATAAAAGATAAGAATTGTAACATAAAGAGAGCATCATGAAGAATATGACTACCACATTTAAGTCTAACCCACTTCCTATGCATAGGGATTTTGTGAGCAAACAACTTGTAGGAACAAGAATCAACTTGCATAGGAAGGTAAAACAAGCATAACTTTAAAACTTTAAGCACATAGAGGGGAAACTTGATACTATTGCAATTCCTAAAAGCATATGTTCCTCCCTCATAATAATTTTCAATAGCATCATGAATGAATTCAACAATATGACCATCACATAGAGCATTCTTTTCGTGATCTACAAGCATAGAAAATTTACTACTCTCCACGTAAGCAAAATTCTTCTCATTCATAATAGTGGGAGCAAACTCAACAAAATAAATATCATGTGAGGCATAATCCAATTGAAAGTTAAAATCATGATGACAAGTTTCATGGATATCATTATTCTTTATATCATACAACTCATCACAATAATCATCATAGATAGCAACTTTGTTCTCATAATCAATTGGAACCTCTTCCAAAATAGTGGAATCATTACTAAATAAAGTCATGACCTCTCCAAATCCACTTTCATCAATATAATCATCATAAATAGAGGGCATGCTTTCATCATAATAAATTTGCTCATCAAAACTTGGGGGACAAAAAAAATCATCTTCATTAAACGTAGCATCCCCAAGCTTGGGACAAACATTAATTGCAGCAAATATATTCTCAAACACATCATCTTCATCAAACATAGCATCCCCAAGCTTTGGCCTTTTCATATCATAAGCATAATCACTCTCATCATCAACAGTATGGATAGCACCAATAGTATAGAAATTATCATATTCTTCCAAGCAAGTGCCAAAAATATTTTCAAGATCATAAGAAGTATCATTATCTTCCCAATCATAATCATCACAACAAGCAATAGGCATAACGAGATCATCATCAAGTGCATCATCTTCCACAATTATATTTTCATGAGGCGCAACAGTAATAGGAGCAACATTATTTGGGAGAGATATCTTTTTACCTCTCTTCCTTTTTCTTTTCTTCTTCTTCACCACATCATGTGTGGGTTCAATCCTCTTTTTGGAGCTCCTTATTAATGAGATTGGTTGAATAGAAGGCTCCTCCTCATTACCTGATTCATCATAAGAAATAATAGGAGGATATGGGGAAGTCTCTTCCCTTTCATTAGTATTCTCTTCATCTTCTATTTGTTTTATTTTCTTTATGTAATTGGCAATATAAGGATTTTCAATACAATTCACAACACAATACATATAAATTTCTTCTAGATCAATATCGAGGAATTTCTCGAGGTTATATTCTGGAATAATCTTAGTTTGACGTTTCATTTCTTCATAACCCAAAAGCAAACTAAGTTCATTATAATGTGCAAGGTAAATCAAGTCATCGCAATTTTTGGACACGATTCGATCATGAAACAATTTGCATTTGATATTTAAATGACCATGTTCATTGCAAAGTTCACAAGTATGGCTAAGAAATTTTAAATTTTCAGCACTAACATTTAGCTTTTCTTGCAACCATTTAGTTTCTAAATGCTTATGCCTCTTGCAATATCTATCTTCCCTATTTGGTGTGTTCTTGCAAACCCAATGCACTCCACAAAAAATGACATGTTTATAGGAGGCATTTTCATCATAACTAGTGCAATCATCATTAGTACTATGGATATTCAAGGAGTTCATACTAACAACATTGCAATCATGCTCATCATTCAGAGATTTAGTGCCAAACATTTTAATGCATTCTTATTCTAACACTTTGGCACAATTTTTCTTTCCATCACACTCACGAAAGATATTTAAAAGATGAAGCGTATGAGGCAAACTCAATTCCATATTTTTTGTAGTTTTCTTTTATAACTAAACTAGTGTTAAAACAAGAAACAAAAAGATTCGATTGCAAGATCTAAAGATATACCTTCAAGCGCTAACCTCCCCGGCAACGGCGCCAGAAAAGAGCTTGATGTCTACTACGCAACCTTCTTCTTGTAGACGTTGTTGGGCCTCCAAGTGCAGAGGTTTGTAGGACAGTAGAAAATTTCCCTCAAGTGGATGACGTAAGGTTTATCAATCCGTGGGAGGTGTAGGACGAAGATGGTCTCTCTCAAGCAACCCTGCAACCAAATAACAAAGAGTCTCTTGTGTCCCCAACACACCCAATACAATGGTAAATTGTATAGGTGCACTAGTTCGGCGAAGAGATGGTGATACAAGTGGTATATGGATGGTAGA
This sequence comes from Triticum dicoccoides, assembly GCF_002162155.2. Lineage (NCBI taxonomy): Eukaryota > Viridiplantae > Streptophyta > Magnoliopsida > Poales > Poaceae > Triticum > Triticum dicoccoides. Next base: position 398,595,125 of record NC_041390.1, on the reverse strand, counting down.
TAAAGGTTTTTGTAATCTAAAAATATAAAAACAGCAAGGTAACTAATGATAAAAGTGAGCACAAACGGTATTCCAATGCTAGGAAATAAGGCCTAGGGTTCATACTTTCACTAGTGCAAGTTCTCTCAACAATAATAACATAATTGGATCATATAACTATCCCTCAACATGCAACAAAGAGTCACTCCAAAGTCACTAATAGCGGAGAACAAACGAAGAGATTATGGTAGGGTACGGAACCACCTCAAAGTTATTCTTTCCGATCAATCCGTTGGGCTATTCCTATAAGTGTCACAAACAGCCCTAGAGTTCGTAGTAAAATAACACCTTAAGACGCAAATCAACCAAAACCCTAATGTCACCTAGATACTCCAATGTCACCTCAAGTATCCGTGGGTATGATTATACGATATGCATCACACAATCTCAGATTCATCTATTCAAACCAACACAAAAGTACTTCAAAGAGTGCCCCAAAGATTCTACCGGAGAGTCAAGACGAAAACGTGTGCCAACCCCTATGCGTAGGTTCATGGGCGGAACCCGCAAGTTGATCACCAAAACATACATCAAGTGGATCAATAGAATACCCCATTGTCACCACGGGTATCCCACGCAAGACATACATCAAGTGTTCTCAAATCCTTAAAGACTCAATCCGATAAGATAACTTCAAAGGGAAAACTCAATCCATTACAAGAGAGTAGAGGGGGAGAAACATCATAGGATCCAAATATAATAGCAAACCTCGCGATACATCAAGATCGTATCACCTCAAGAACACGAGAGAGAGATCAAACACATAGCTACTGGTACATACCCTCAGCCCCGAGGGAGAACTACTCCCTCCTCGTCATGGAGAGCGTCGGGATGATGAAGATGGCCACTGGAGAGGGATTCCCCCTCCGGCAGGGTGCCGGAACAGGTCTAGATTGGCTTTCGGTGGCTACGGAGGCTTCTGGCGGCGGAACTCCCGATCTATTCTGCTCCCCGAAGTTTTTAGGGTATATGGGTATATATAGGAGGAAGAAGTACGTCGGTGGACCTCCGGGCTGTCCACGAGGCAGGGAGCACGTCCAGGGGGGTGGGCACGCCCCCCACCCTCGTGGGCAGCCCGAGACTCTCCTGGTCCATCTCTGATACCCCGTGGGCTTCTTCTGGTCCAAAAATAAGTTCCGTGAAGTTTCAGATCAATTGGACTCCGTTTGATTTTCCTTTTCTATGATACTCTAAAACAAGGAAAAACAGAAACAGGCACTGGGCTCTGGGTTAATAGGTTAGTCCCAAAAATAATATAAAAGTGTATAATAAAGCCCATAAAGATCCAAAACAGATAATATAATTCATGGAACAATAAAAAATTATAGATACGTTGGATACGTATCAGGACACGCCTAGGCCGGCCTCCTCCCCTCTCCCTCCTTTATATACGGGGGCGGGGGCGCCTTTAACACACATCAATTATTCCAAGCTGTGTGCGGCACCCCCCTCCACAGTTTACTCCTCTGATCATATTGTCATAGTGCTTAGGCGAAGCCCTGCGCGAATCACTTCACCATCACTGTCACCACGCCGTCGTGCTGACGAAACTCTCCCTCGACACTTTGTTGGATCAAGAGTTTGAGGGACGTCGTCGAGCTGAACGTGAGCAGAACTCGGAGGTGCCGTACATTTGGTGCTTGATCGGTTGAATCGATAAGACGTTCGACTACATCAACTGCGTTAAGCTAACGCTTCCGCTTTTGGTCTACGAGGGTACGTGGACACACTCTCCTCTCGTTGCTATGCATCTCCTAGATAGATCTAGTGTGAGCATAGGATTTTTTTTGAAATAGCATGCTACGTTCCCCAACAGTGGTATCAGAGCCAGGTCTATGCGTAGATGATATGCACGAGTAGAACACAAAGAATTGTGGGCGATCATAGTTATACTGCTTACCACCAACGTCTTATTTTGATTCGGCAGTATTGTTGGATGAAGTGGCCTGGACCAACCTTACATGACCACGTCCATGAGATCGGTTCCACCGACAGTGTGATAGCCGGGCTTATTAAGGATGATAGACTACTCATATCAATAAGGAATTCCTTCTTTTCCGGGAGCCCATTCGGAAAGAACTCCAAAGTTAAGCGTGCTCATCTTGGAGTAATTTCAGGATGGGTGACCGACCGAGAAGTTGCTCCCGGGTGCTCATGAGTAAGGACAAAGTGCGCAAAAAAGACTAGTATTGATCTGTGGGGCTAGTCTAGATCCCGCCAGGAGTAACGACCACCGACGGGTGTGTTCGGGGCGTTACAAGTTGGTATCAGAGCCGACCCTCGCGGTTACAGGATGTTTGCAGATAGGTGCACGGTCATGTTGTTCATGACGTTTGTGACCCGTCGTGGCACACATCATGGCACATGTACCAGACTCGATGCACATACGTATGTGCCAAGAGAGAACGTTCCTATGGCCCGACGAGGACGTTGGTTCCTCTTAGTGGTGGTGTATGTGATAGAATGGCTTATTAAGGATGATAGACTACTCATATCAATAAGGAATTCCTTCCTTTTCGGGAGCCCATTCGGAAAGAACTCCAAAGTTAAGCGTGCTCAGCTTGGAGTAATTTCAGGATGGGCGACCGACTGGGAAGTTGCTCTTGGGTGCGCATGAGTGAGGACAAAGTGCGCAGAAAAGACTAGTATTGATCTGTGGGGCCAGTACAGATCCCGCAAGGAGTAACGACCACCGGCGGGTGTGTCCGGGGCGTTACATAGAGACATGCAACTAGTTTTGCATAAAGGTGGCTGGCGGGTGTCTGTTTCTCCAACTTTAGTTGAATTGAATTTGACTGCGGCCGGTCCTTGTTGAAGGTTAAAACAACAAACTTGATAAATAACCATTGTGGTTTTGATGCATAGGTAAGAACGGTTCTTGCTAGAAGCCCGCAGCAGCCATGTAGAACTTGCAATGACAAAGTAGCGGACGTCTAACTTGTTTTTACAGGGCATGTTGTGATGTGATATGGCCAAGACATGATGTGATATATGTTATTGTATGAGTTGATCATGTTTTGTAAAAGTTGTCGGCAACTGGCAAGAGCCTTATGGTTGTCGCTTTATTGTATGAAATGCAATCGCCATGTAATTACTTTACTTTATCACTATGAGTTAGCGATAGTTGTAGAAGCAATAGTTGGCGAGACGACAATGACGCTACGACGAAGATCATGGTGTCAAGCCGGTGACGATGGAGATCATGACGGTGCTTTGGAGATGGAGATCAAAGGCACAAGATGATTATGGCCATATCATGTCACATATTTTGATTGTATGTGACGTTTATCTTTTATGCATCCTTTTTTGCTTAGTACGGCATCATCATTATAAGATGATCCCTCAATAAAATTTGAAGGCATAAGTGTTCTCCCTGAGTATGCACCGTTGCGACAGTTCTTTGTGCTGAGACACCACGTGATGATCAGGTGTGATAAGCTCTACGTTGACATACAACAGGTGCAAGACAGTTTTGCACATGCAGAATACTCGGGTTAAACTTGATGAGCCTAGCATGTACAGACATGGCCTCAGAACACTGGAGACCGAAAGGTAGAACATGAATCATATAGTAGATATGATCAACATAGAGATGTTCACCATTGAAAACTACTCCATCTCACGTGATGATCGGACATGGTTTAGTTGATATGGATCACGTGATCATTTAGATGACTCGAGGGATGTCTATCTAAGTGGGAGTTCTTAAGTAATATGATTAATTGAACTTAATTTATCATGAACTTAGTCCTGATAGTTTTTGCATATCTATGTTGTAGATCAATGGCCCGTGCTACCGTTCCCTTGAATTTTAATGCGTTCCTAGAGAAATCTAAGTTGAAAGATGATGGTAGCATCTACACGGACTGGGCCCATAACTTGAGGATTATCCTATTGCTGCATAGAAGAATTATGTCCTTGATGCACTGCTAGGTGAAAATCCTCCTCCCGCTAATGTAGATGCTTTGAACGTCTGGCAAACGCGGTCTGATGATTACTCTATAGTTCAGTGTGCCATGCTCTATGGCTTAGAATCGGGACTTCAAAGACGTTTTGAATGTCATGGACCATATGAGATGTTCTAGGAGTTGAAGTTAATATTTCAAGAAAATGCCTGAGTTGAGAGGCATGAAGTCTCCAACAAGTTCTATAGCTACAAGATGGAGGAGAACAGTTCTGTCAGTGAACACATACTCAGAATGTCTGGGTACCATAACCACTTGACTCAGCTGGGAGTTAATCTCCCGGATGATAATGTTATTGACATAGTTCTTCAAGAACTGCCACCAAGCTATAAAGGCTTCGTGATGAACTATAATATGCAAGGGATGGATAAGACAATTCACGAGCTCTTTGATGTGCTCAAAGCTGCGGAGGTAGAAATCAAGAAAGAGCATCAAGTGTTGATGGTTAACAAGACCACTAGTTTCAAGAAAAGGGGCAAGGTAAAGAAGGGGAACTTCAAGAAGAATGGCAAGCAAGTTGTCACTCCTGGGAAGAAGCCCAAGTCTGGACCCAGGCCTAAAACTGAGTGCTTCTACTGCAAAGGGACTGGTCACTGGAAGCGGAACTACCTCAAGTATTTAGCGGATAAGAAGGATGACAAAGTGAACAAAGGTATATTTGATATACATGTTATTGATGTGTACCTTACTAATGCTCGTAGTAGCACATGGGTATTTGATATTGGTTCTGTTGTTCACATTTGCAATTTGAAACAGGGGCTACGGATTAAACAAAGATTGGCTAAGGACGAGGTGACGATGCGCGTTGGGAATGGTTCCGAGGTCGATGTGATCGCCGTCGGCACGCTACCTCTACATCTACCTTCGGGATTATTTTTAGAACTAAATAATTGTTATTTGGTGCCAGCGTTGAGCATGAACATTATATCTGGATCTTGTTTGATGCGAGACGGTTATTCATTTAAATCAGAGAATAATGGTAATTCTATTTATATGAGTAATATCTTTTATGGTCATGCACCCTTGAAGAGTGGTCTATTTTTGTTGAATCTCGATCGTGGTGATACACATATTCATAATATTGATGCCAAAATATGCGAAGTTGATAATGATAGTGCAACATATTTGTGGTACTTTCGTTTAGTTCATATTGGTGTAAAGCGCATGAAGAAATTCCATGAGGATGGACTTTTAGAATCACTTGATTATGAATCATTTGATGCTTGCGAACCATGCCTCATGGGCAAGATGACTAAAACTCCGTTCTCCAGAACAATCGAGCAAGCCACTGACTTATTGGAAATAAAACATACCGATGTATGCAGTATGATGAGTGTTGAGGCTTGCGGCGGGTGTCGTTATTTTCTGACCTTCACAGATGATTTGAGCATATATGGGTATATCTACTTAATGAAACACAAGTCTGAAACATTTGAAAAGTTCAAATAATTTCATAGTGAAGTGGAAAATCATCGTAACAAGAAAATAATGTTTCTACGATCTGATCGCGGAGGCAAATATTGGAGTTATGAGTTTGGCCTGGAATAGTTTCACAACTCACGCCACCTAGAACACCACATCGTAATGGTGTATCCGAACATCGTAACCGTACTTTATTAGATATGGTGTGATCTATGATGTCTCTTACCGATTTACCATTATCGTTTTGGGGTTATGCATTAGAGACATCTACATTCACGTTAAATAGGGCACCATCTAAATCCGTTGAGATGACACCGTATGAACTGTGGTTTGGCAAGAAACGTAAGTTGTCGTTTCTTAAAGTTTGGGGTTGCGATGCTTATGTGAAAAAGCTTCAGCCTGATAAGCTCGAACCCAATTCGGAGAAGTGCGTCTTCATAGGATACCCAAAAGAAACTGTTGGGTACACCTTCTATCACAGATCCGAAGGCAAGATATTTGTTGCTAAGAATGGATCCTTTCTAGAGAAGGAGTTTCTCTCGAAAGAAGTGAGTGAGAGGAAAGTAGAACTTGATGAGGTAATTTTACCTTCTCTCAAATTGGAAAGTAGCTCATCACAGAAAATAGTTCCCATGATGCCTACACCAATTAGTGAGGAAGCTAATGATAATGATCATGAAACTTTAGATCAAGTTTCTACCAAACCTCATAGGTCAACTAGAGTACGTTCCACACTAGAGTGGTACGGTAATCCTGTTCTAGAAGTCATGTTACTAGACCATGATGAACCTACGAACTATGAGGAAGCGATGATGAGCCCGGATTCCGCGAAATGGCTTGAGGCTATGAAATCTGAGATGGGATTCATGTATGAGAACAGAGTGTGGACTTTGGTTGACTTGCCTGATGATCGACAAGCCATAGAGAATAAATGGATCTTCAAGAAGAAGACTGACGCTGATGGTAATGTTACTGTCTACAAAGCTCGACTTGTTTCAAAAGGTTTTCAACAAGTTCAAGGAGTTGACTATGATGAGACCTTCTCACCCATAGCGATGCTTAAGTCTGTCTGAATCATGTTAGCAATTACCGCATTTTATGATTATGAAATCTAGAAAATGGACGTCAAACTTCATTCCTTAATGGATTTCATAAAGAAGAGTTGTATATGATGCAACCAGAAGGTTTTGTCGATCCTAAAGGTGCTAACAAAGTGTGCAAGCTCCAGCGATCCATTAATGGACTGGTGCAAGCATCTTGGAGTTGGAATCTATGCTTTGATGAAGTGATCAAAGCATATGGTTTTATACAGACTTTTGGAGAAGCCTGTATTTACAAGAAAGTGAGTGGGAGCTCTGTAGCATTTCTAGTATTATATGTGGATGACATATTGTTGATTGGAAATTATATATAATTTCTGGATAGCATAAAAGGATACTTGAATAAGAGTTTTTCAGTGAAAGACCTCGATGAAGCTGCTTATATATTGGGCATCACGATCTATAGAGATAGATCAAGACGCTTAATTGGACTTTCACAAAGCACATACCTTGATAAAATTTTGAAGAAGTTCAAAATGGATCAGTCAAAGAAAGGGTTCTTGCCTATGTTACAAGGTGTGAAGTTGAGTCAGACTCAATGCTCAACCACTGCAGAAGATAGAGAGAAAATCAAAGCCATTCCCTATGCCTCAGCCATAGGTTCTATCATGTATGCAATGATGTGTAGCAGACCTGATGCGTGCCTTGCTATAAGTCTAGTAGGGAGGTACCAAAGTAATCCAGGAGTGGATCACTGGACAGCGGTCAAGAACATCCTGAAGTACCCGAAAAGGACTAAGGATATGTTTCTCGTTTATGGAGGTGACAAAGAGCTCGTTGTAAATGGTTACGGTGATGCTAGCTTTGACATTGATATGGATGACTCTAAGTCACAAACCTGATATGTATTTATAATGAATGGTGGAGCCGTCAGTTGGTGCAGTTCCAAGCAAAGCGTCATGGCCGAATCTACGTGTGAAGCGGAGTACATAGCTGCTTCGGAAGCAACGAATGAAGGAGTCTGAATGAAGGAGTTCATGTCTGATCTAGGTGTAATACCTAGTGCATCGGGTCTGATAAAAATCTTTTGTGACAATACTGGAGCAATTGCCTTGGCGAAGGAATCCAGATTTCACAAGAGAACCAAACACATCAAGAGATGCTTCAACTCCATCCGTGATCAAGTCAAGGAGGGAGACATAGAGATTTGCAAAATACATACGGATCTGAATGTGGTAGACCCGTTGACTAAGCCTCTTCCACGAGCAAAACATGATCAACACCAAGACTCCATGGGTGTTAGAATCATTACAATGTAATCTAGATTATTGACTCTAGTGCAAGTGGGAGACTGAAAGAAATATGCCCTACATGCAATAATAAATTTGTTATTTATATTTCCTTATATCATGATAACTTTTTATTATTCATTCTAGAATTGTATTAACCAGAAACTTGATACATGTATGGATACATAGACAAAACACAATGTCCCTAGTATGCCTCTACTAGACTAGCTCGTTAATCAAAGATGGTTAAGTTTCCTAACCATAGACATGTGTTGTCATTTGATGAACGGGGTCACATCATTAGAAGAATTATGTGATGGACAAGACCCATCCGTTAGCTTAGCATAATGATCGTTAAGTTTTATTGCTATTGCTTTCTTCATGACTTATACATATTCCTTTGAGTATGAGATTATGCAACTCCCGAATACCAGAGGAATACCTTATGTGCTATCAAACGTCACAACGTAATTGGGTGATTATAAAGATGCTCTACAGGTATCTCCGAAGGTGTTTGTTGGGTTGGCATCGATCGAGATTAGGATTTGTCACTCCGAGTATCGGAGAGGTATCTCAGGGCCCTCTCGGTAATGCACATCATGATAAGCTTTGCAAGAAATGTGACTAATGAGTTAGTTGCGGGATGATGCATTATGGAACGAGTAAAGAGACTTGTCGGTAACTAGATTGATAGATACCGATGATCGAATCTCGGGCAAGTAACATACCGATGACAAAGGGAATTGCGCATGTTGTCATTACGGTTTGACCGATAAAGATCTTCGTAGAATATGTAGGAACCAATATGGGCATCCAGGTTCCGCTGTTGGTTATTGACCGGAGATGTGTCTAGGTCATGTCTACATAGTTCTCGAACCCGTAGGGTCCGCACGCTTAACGTTCGATGACGATTTGTATTATGAGTTATGTGATTTTGTGACCGGATGTTGTTCGGAATCCCGGATGTGATCACGGACATGAGGAGGAGTCTCTAAATGGTCGAGAGGTAAAGATTGATATATTGTACGATAGTATTCTGACACCAGAAGTGTTTCGGAATGTACCGGGTACATATGGGAGTACCCAGGGGGTTACCGGAACCCCCCGGGGGAAGATATGGGCCATAGGAGGGAGGCAAACCAGCCCACTAGGGGTGGTGCACACTCCCCAAGGGAGGAGTCCGAATTGGACAAGGGGAGGGGGAGGCGCCCCCCTTTCTTCTCCTCCTCTCTCTCCTTCCCCCTTTCCCCTTTTGGTAAAAGGAAAGGGGGCAAATTGGACTAGGAGACCAAGTGGGACTTCTCCCACTTGGGGCGCGCCTAGGCCCCTCCTCCCCTCTCCCTCGTTTATATACGGGGGTGGGGGCATCTCTAACACACATCAATTATTCCAAGCCGTGTGTTGCGCCCCCTCCCTAGTTTACCCCTCCGGGCATATTGTCGTAGTGCTTAGGCGAAGCCCTGCGCGGATCACTTCACCATCACTGTCACCACACCATCGTGCTGGCGAAACTCTCCCTCGACACTTTGCTGGATCAAGAGTTCGAGGGACGTCATCGAGCCGAACGTGTGCAGAACTCGGAGGTGCCGTACGTTTCGGTGCTTGATCGGTTGAATCGAGAAGACGTTCGACTACATCAACCGCGTTAAGCTAACGCTTCTGCTTTTGGGCTACGAGGGTACATGAACACACTCTCCTCTCGTTGCTATGCATCTCCTAAATAGATCTTGCATGAGCGTAGGATTTTTTTTTGAAATTGCATACTACGTTCCCCAACACCGACATGATCTCCATTGTCACCGGCATGACACCATGATCTCCATCATCGTGTCGCCATCGGGGTTGTCACGCCAACCATGCTTCTACTACTATTGATACCGCTTAGCGATAAAGTAAAGCATTACATAACACTTAATGATTGACACGCATGTCATACAATAATTAAAGACAACCCTATGGCTCCTGCCGGTTTCCATATGCATCGACATGCAAGTCGATATAAACTATTACAAACATGATCATCTCATGCATCAAATATATTTCATCATGTCTTTGGCCATATCATATCACAACATACACTGCAAAAACAAGTTAGACGTCCTCTACTTTGTTGTTGCATGTTTTACGTGGCTGCTATGGGTATCTAGCAAGAACGATTCTTACCTATGCAAAGCCACAAAGGTGATATGCAAGTTGCTATTTAACCTTCTACAAGGACCACCTTTGTCGAATCCGATTCAACTAAGGTGGGAGAGACAGACACCCACCAGTAGGGCTGGGCATTCGGTTCCCCCGAACCGATCGGCTCGGTGCTTCGGGTAATTAAAAATTTCGGTTTACTAAAACTGCTGACCAATCGGTTTCCTTCAAAAGCAATAACCGAGATTTCAGCCCACCAGAACATTGGTTCGGTCCTCGGTTAAGGCCGAGCAGAACCGATCTGTGAGAAATCAACGATTGGATTCGATGATTGCAGCCCTCCATGAAGTCGCTGCTTGCCCTCACGCTCGCCAATCGTCAGAACCCTTGTTTGGAAGGAGAGAGGAGACGTCACAAGAATGGAGGGAGCATGCCCATCGCGTCGTCATCCAGCACGCCTGCAGCCTCTCCGTGCCATACTTCGGCGGCTCCTTGGCATCCTCCCTACAACCCGCTCTGTCTCTCCTGCCATGGGCGACAATCGAGGCCGCGACGAGCCGGCGAGATGGGGTTGCGGGCCTGCGGGTGCGAGCCAGCGAGTAGGGGCGGCGAGGGTTACGGGAAGAGATAATGTTCTTTAGTTAACCGGGAAGAGATAACTGATGGACCGCCGCTCTGGATTAAAACAACGTAGCAATCTGGGATGTGAAGTTTTAACCGCAGTTGGGCCTATTTCTCCTGTAGTATTCTTAACAGCATAGTAGTACTGCGTTGTGTCAAAGACCGCAGAGTAGTACTTCGGTGTATTCGGTACTTCGGGTATTCGTCACCTACAACTGACGTCACCGAACTAGCTTCGGTTTTACATGACTGCCCATAGAAGTTCTGGCTGGAATAATTGGTTTCGGTGAATTCGGTTTCGGTCCCGCTTTATTCGGTATGGTTCTTGGTCCTCGGTCTTTTATGCCCACCCTACCCACCAGCCATCTTTATGCAACAAAGTCACATGTCTGTCAATGGAACCGCTCTCATGCACATGGACATGTAAGATTGGTCCGGGCCGCTTCATCCCACAATACCGCCGAATCAAGAAAAGACCAAGGAAGGAAGCAATCTGAATATCAACACCCACAAACTCCTTTTTGTTCTACTCGTGATGTCATCTACGCATAGACCTAGCTCTGATACCACTATTGGGGAATGTTGCATGGGAAACAAAAATTTTCCTATGCTCACCAAGATCAATTTAGGAGATGACCATCTAAGAGAGGAGAGATTACATCTACATACCTTTGTAGATTGCTAAGCGGAAACGTTAAGAAATGCAGTTGATGTAGTCGAACGTCTTCGCGATCCAATCACGACCCGTTCTGCGAACGTCTTCACGATCCAATCATGATCCGTTCCACGAACTCCCGATCCAAGTGCCGAACGGAGGACACCTCCGCGTTCAACACACGTACGGCTTGATGACGCCTTCACCTTCTCGATCCAGCGAGCGATGGTGAAGTAGTAGCTCGATTCCTCCGGCAACACGACGACGTGGTGGCGGTGGTGGTAGCGGAATCTCAGCAGAGCTTCGCTAAGCACTATGGAGAGGAAGATGGATGCGAGGGAGAGGAGAGGCAGAGCCATGGCGTGGATATGTGCTCTGGGGTGCGGCTTCCCACTCTCTACCTCTCTATATATAGGGTAAGGGAGGAGGGGTGGAGCCCCTAGGGTTTCCCCTAGGGGGCGGCAGCCAGGGTAGATGGGATCTCCCCTAGGTTGACTTGCCCCCAAGCGGGGAAGTGGGAAGCCCTAGGGGGTGTAACGCCCCGAGACCGATGTGCCAGGTGTCTTCCAATTATTCGCTGTTGTTGCCATGTCTTTGCTTGCGTGTCATGCATTGCATATCATGTCATCATGTGCATTTCATTTGCATACTTGTTCATCTCATGCATCCGAGCATTTTTCCCGTTGTCCGTTTTGCAATCTGGCGCTCCTAGGTCACCCAGTGTCCCTTTCTACCTCTTTTCGTGTGCGGGTGGTAAACGTTTTCGGATTGGACCAGGACTTGGCATGCGGCCTTGGTTTACTACCGGTAGACCGCCTGTCAAGTTTCGTACCATTTGGACTTCGTTTGATACTCCAAGGGTTAACCGAGGGACCGAAAAGGCCTTGTGTGTGTTGCAGCCCAACACCCCTCCAAAGTGGCCCAAAACTCACCTAAACCTCCCCCATCATCTCGGTCGTTCGATCACGATCGTGTGACCGAAAACCGCACCTCATTTGGACTCTCCTAGCTCCCTCTACCTATAAATATGCCCTCCCTGTCCATTTTCGCGGATGAAACCCTAGATCCATCTTCCCCGCGCCACCGGACATGTCCGCCCGGTGGCCGGACACTTCCAGCCGACCCCGCAGCCAATCCGGAGCTGCCACGCGTCCTCTTCGAGCCCTCTGCCGCCGCCGGCCCGCGCGACCCGTAGCCGGCCCGCGGGGCCCAACCGCCACCGCCGCCACCCGCGGAGGACCCCGCGCCGCGCCGCCCGCCGTCTTCTCGCTTCCGGTCGCCGGAGTTCGCGCCGGCCACCGTGCCCTTCATCGCCCCGCCGCCTGTGCTCGCCGGCCGCCCCGCTCGCTCGTCACGTCGCCTTCGCCGCCGCCAAGCTCCCTCGTCGCCACCTCGTCGCCGACGTGGCGCCACCCGCAGCCCGCGGCCGCCGCCGGATCTCCTCCTCGCCGGCGTCCAAGCTCGCCGCCCCGTCCGGATCCACGTGAGGTGGATCAGATCCACCGGTCCCTTCATCCAAACGCCCGCGCCCATCCCCGGATCCCTCCGTCCCGGATATCCTCATCCCGCGTTGACTTTTCGCGGAGGTAAAATTTCACTAAGTCCCCGAAGTTTCCAGATTCATGTGCCCATGTTCATCATGTCATAACTCTCTCATCGTAGCTCCGATTCATGCGTGTAGCATATCAAAATGTTCGTCTCGACGAGTACATCATTTCATCTCATTGCATCATTTTCATTTGAGCTCATCTTGATGCCCGAAATGCTGTTGGAAGAGGGCAATGTGAGGAATATGTCAGATCTGTTTCAGCAAATGGCCTTTTGTCATTTTTGCCATGATTAATGTTTGCATGCTATGATCCTGAGCTTTACATGTATTTTGATGAATGCCATGCCATATTTAGAGGGGTGTATGCCATGTATTTTTGTGACCTTTGTGGTGACAAGCACAAGCATGCAGAGTAGCTTACTCAATGATGTTGATTTCAGGGACTTAGAATTTCACTAAGTCCTTGCCCTGTCTTTATTTTTATGCCATATGTTCATGTTGTTTCCTAGTGATCTGTGCCTCTTTTGAGGATGATCAGTAAGGATGTTTTGTAGATATTGTGGTGCTCTATCCATCCATGTCTTTGTTTGCATTTATGGATCACCCTATCATGAGTCAATCAAGCTCTACTTTTGCTATAAAATGTTCCTGGCAGATTGTTAACATGTTTAGCGATTTTGCCGAGCTTGTTGTAGTTGATCCGTGCATGCTATGTTGTTGTTCTTGCCATGTCTAGCTTCTATGTCATGTTTTCTTGATGAGTGTATGCTTAGTTTGTCATGCAATGCCTCGTAGTGAGTGCATCGAGCTCGTAAACATGCCTACTTGTTAATCTGTTTTGCATGCTCCAGTTTTTCACTAAGTCTGAATCTGTTTATGTTTTTGCTATGTTCACATGCTTGCAATTGTATTTTCTGATCCCTTTTGGCTCATGGTCACTAAGGGACTTTTGTTATATGCTTACAGTATCTTCATGACATGCCTTGCTTTGCCATGTTATGTTCCTGTAGCATGTAGTTTTCATGCCCTAAAGTTTGCTTCCTGATGATAAATTCCTGATATGCTGTTAATTTCACTAAGTCTGAAACCTGTTATCGTTTGCACTTTTGCGATGCTTGTTTGAACCTGTTAATGAGTGATTTAGCCATAGCTCAGTGTTCATCTTTTGTCAAGCATCATGAGTGGATCCCTGCCATGTATTTTGTTGCCATGTTTGAGTGCTGTATCATGTTGTTCTTGATGCATTTAGAAGGCTACTTGTTGTTAACCGCAGACCAGTGCCATATTTGTTTTGCTTGCCATTTCCAAACCGTGCATCCGATTCCGGTGGTCTTTATATCGATTTCAACCGAAATCAACTCACCTTTCCAGTGGCACTCTTGGATTTCCAAGTTGAGGCCAGGTTCAATCATTCCTTTCCAAATCATGCATATGCATCACATACCGCATCCCGCATATCATGCCATGTTCATGTCTTGGTTGTTTACTATGTTGTGTGCTTCTTTCCGGTGTTGCTTCTTCGGGTTGGTTCCGATAACGTCGCGTTTGTGAGGACCCGTTAGTCTACGTCCGTTTGTCTTCTTCATGGACTCCTTCTTCTTCCTTGCGGGATTTCAGGCAAGATGACCATACCCTCGAAATCACTTCTATCTTTGCTTGCTAGATGCTCGCTTTTTTGCTATGCCTATGCTGCGATACCTACCACTTGCTTATCATGCCTCCCATATTGTTGAGCCAAGCCTCTAACCCACCTTGTCCTAGCAAACCGTTGTTTGGCTATGTTACCGCTTTGCTCAGCCCCTCTTATAGCGTTGTTAGTTGCAGGTGAAGATTGGAGTTTGTTCCTTGTTTGGAACATGGATATTTTGTTGGGATATCACAATATATCTTATTTATTAATGCATCTATATACTTGGTAAAGGGTGGAAGGCTCGGCCTTATGCCTGGTGTTTTGTTCCACTCTTGCCGCCCTAGTTTCCGTCATATCGGTGTTATGTTCCCGGATTTTGCATTCCTTACATGGTTGGGTTATAATGAGAACCCCTTGATAGTTCGCCTTGAATAAAACTCATCCAGCAATGCCCAACATTGGTTTTACCATTCGCCACCTAGCCTTTTCTTCCCCTTGGGTTCTGCAGACTCAAGGGTCATCATTATTTTAACCCCCCCGGGCCAGTGCTCCTCTGAGTGTTGGTCCAACCTGTCAGCCGCCGGTGGCCACCAGGGGCAACTCTGGGTTGGCCTACCAGAAGTTTGGACAATCTGAGTGTGCCCTGAGAACGAGATATGTGCAGCTCCTATCGGGATTTGTCGGCACATTTGGGTGGTGTTGCTGGACTTGTTTTACCATTGTCAAGAATGTCTTGTAACCGGGATGCCAAGTCTGATCGGCTTGTCTTGGGAGAAGGAATATCCTTCGTTGACCGTGAGAGCTTGTGATGGGCTAAGTTGGGACACCCCTGCAGGGATTTGAACTTTCGAAAGCCGAGCCCGCGGTTATGGGCAGATGGGAATTTGTTAATGTCCGGTTGTAGAAAACCTGAAGTTGATCTTAATTAAAATGCACCAACTGCGTGTGTGACCGTGATGGTCTCTTCCCGGCGGAGTCCGGGAAGTGAACACGGTGTTGGAGTTATGCTTGACGTAGGTTGTTCCAGGATCACTTCTTAATCATAGTTTCTCGACCGTGCTTTTGCCTTCTCTTCTTGCTCTCTTTTGCGAATATGTTAGCCACCATATATGCTAGTCGCTTGCTGCAGCTCCACCTCATACCTTTACCTTACCCATAAGCTTAAATAGTCTTGATCGCGAGGGTGTGAGATTGCTGAGTCCCCGTGACTCACAGATACTTCCAAAACCAGTTTGTAGGTGCCGATGTTACCGAACAGGTTGACGCAACCAAACTCAAGGAGGAGCTCGATGAAGATCTTGTCCTTTGTGTTGTTTCGTACTAGTTGGTCAGTAGTGGAGCCCAGTTGGGGTCGATCGGGGATCTGTGTAGCATTTGGGGTAGTCTTCTTTTATTTTGGTTCCGTAGTCGGACCCTGTGTGTATCTGGATGATGTAATGCTTTATTCATGTATTGTGTGAAGTGGCGATTATAAGCCAACTATGTATCTCTTTCCCTTATGTATTACATGGGTTGTGTGAAGATTACCTCACTTGCGATATTACTTTCAATGTGGTTATGCCTCTATGTCGTGCTTCGACACGTGGGAGATATAGCCGCATCGAGGGTGTTACAGGGGTGCCCCCAACTCTTCTGGTTATGTGAGATGGGGTGAGGGGGGCGCTCAAACCCTTAGTGGGCTAGTTTTGCCCCCTTCCCTTGGCCCATGGCCCCCCGAAACCCCTTTCGGTGACGCTACTCATCACTCGGTACCCCCGGAACAATTCCAGACTCCAATACCCTTCGTCCAATATATCAATATTCACCTCGGGACCATTCCGGAGTATCTCGTCACATTCGGTATCTCATCCGGGACTCCGAACAACCTTTTGTAACCACCATAATGACTCAACTATACTTATATCGTCACCAAACGTTAAGTGTGTAGACCCTGCATTTTCGAGAACTATGCAGACATGACCAAGACACCTCTACGGTCAATAACCAATAGCGGGACCTAGATGCCCATATTGATTCCTACATATTCTACGAAGATCTTATCGGTCGAACCTCGATGTCAAGGATTCAGCTAATCCCGTATGCAGTTCCCTTTGTCTATCGGTATGTTACTTGCCCGAGATTCGATCATCGGTATCTCCATACCTAGTTCAATCTCGTTATTGGCAAGTCTCTTTACTTGTTCCGTAATACAAGATCCCATGACTAACTCATTGGTCACATTGCTTGCAAGCTCATTGTGATGTTGTATTACCGAGTGGGCCTTGAGACACTTCTCCGTCATACATAGTGACAAATCCGAGTCTTGATCCATGCCAACTCAACAGAGACCCTCGGAGATACCTGTAGAGGACCTTTATAGTCACCCAATTACATTGCGACGTTTGGTACACACAAGGTACTCCTCCGGTGTCAGTGAGTTGCATGATCTCATGGTCATAGGAACATATACTTGACATGTAGAAAACGATAGCAATAAACTTGACACGATCATATGCTACATTCATAGTCTGGGTCTTGTCCATCACATCATTCTCCTAATGATGTGATCCCTTTACCAAATGACAACTCATGTCCATGACTAGGAAACCATAGCCATCTTTGGTCAACGAGCTAGTCCGGTAGAGGCTTACTAGGGACATGTTGTTGTCAATGTATCCACACATGTATTTGAGTTTCCGATCAATACAATTCTAGCATGGATAATAAACGATTATCATGAACAGGAAAATATGATAATAACTAATTTATTATTGCCTCTAGGGCATATTTCCAACAACACCTTCTTCTGCGTGTTGCCAAACTCGCGATCGCCCCGAGCACCCAGCTGAGTCTGAACCTCAGCGAGGGCGTCAATGATGCCTTGAAGACCTCCCTGCCCAGCTCCCGTTCGCCACATCGCTTGCACCTTTTCACCATAATCGGCATGACACTGCCAAACATTTTCATAGCGGAAGGAACAACGACCCCGGGCCCAGGCGCCCAGCCTGTATCCACATTAGATCTCAACTCCGCCAGCACGAAGCAGTGGTTTGATTCCACACTACTTATGTGCTTCACGCTTGTGTGCTCAAACCGATCAAGGAATTTGGAGTTGACCATTGGACGGTCTAATCTTGCCTTTACATTCATTCCTCCTTGCTGTCTATTATCCCATGTAAAAGGGACACCGCGCCACCCCATATCTTAGAGTGCACGGTCCGTCGCTGCTTCCCGGAATGCACGCATTTGGCCCTCTGGTCTAGCATTGGCTCCAAAGTGCTCGTCCATGAAGTGTTTCATTGAAATCATCGATACAGGTCCATGCTTCGTGGTGAACAGCAAATAAAGTACACAAGAACCACCAACTGTGGTGTCTATTTTCCACCCGAGGTTCTCCGTAAAAACCCATGAAACGCCAACTTTTATTATCTTTATTGACTTTTACAGTGATATGATATCGATTGTAGTTTTGCACCGAAACATTGATATCTCTTGACCAAAAAAGGCCAATACCTCCACTAAGCCCGTCACTATTGACGACAAAACAACCAGAAAAACCTAAACTAACTTTTAGGTCCTCCACACGCTTGCCCTTAATTTTTGTTTCCATGACAAACAGAAGGGCGGTGCCTTCTTGCTTCGCCACTTTGCGAAGCTCTCGAACTGTCCAAGGGTTCCCAAGCCCTCGGCAGTTCCACGATAGGACACTCATTGGTTCGGGCAGGGCTGACCCGCAGCTCCTGCCGAAGATTCAGATGAGGGTGGTGTTGGCTTCTTCTTCTTCGGATCCCTCTCTTTGAAGGTATCCCCAAGGTCTCCAACTTGTTGCTTAGAGATGGCCGTTGCCCCTCAACAATTCCCTGTCCAGCATGCATCTCCCCATGTTCAGTAAGAGCCAATTGGGGCTGGGTTACCTTGCGGTAGACTTGGGTATTCTGTGGCCCTCCCTTCCTTTTAAATGGAGCATTGTTCTCGGCAGGGGAGGTCACCTCAGCACCAGTTTTCTATTTGGAGCTCGATGAGCGAGATTCTCTTGTGCTTGGCTGTAATTCACTCTTCTCCTTCGACGAGAACTCCCCAGAATTGGGTTTCTTTCTGTCTTCCGGCGCCCGTAGGCTAGACTTGAAGGGTAGACCCCCCTTCTCATCCCAGGTTCCCAGTGTAGGGAAAACAGATCCGAGTGTTCCAGGCGGCCGCATGAGAAGCAAAAGTGAGGGATGTATTCATACTCAATGTCATAGCAGTCCGTCTTGTTCCTCTTGGCCGATGCAATTAGGATCCATCTGCGTAGGGGCTTGTGAACATCGATGGTGACTCGTGCTGGCAGGAAACCCCTAGAGGGTCAATCTGCATAATAGAAGCTTCCCTATTGATCTGTCTTGCTATCGCCAGACCACTAGTTTCGTTCTTCAGATTGTAGGGTAGGTTTACAACCCTAACACAGATCGACAGCCGATCAAATTTCAGCTCCGATGGCTGCATGTGCGCTTGAAAATCCTCCAAGATGACCGCGTGTTTACTGATGTGCCAGGGAGATCCCTCCCATACACGATCTCGATCCCGCTTGGTTTCAAACTCCGCGACAAACATGTTCTCCCCCAAAGGACAGATCGCCAGGCCCCTAGGGTTACCCCAAGCTGGGCGTAGGGCATTGGAGATCGTCTAGATGTGGAAGAGATTGCGATACAGAACCTTGCCCGCCGGTAGCCACTTCGGTGCTGCACCATCATCCAAGTCATCCATCACCAGAGGCGTAGCCTCTTCCTCAGAGATGTCTAGTTTACCGAGCGCCTCCTCCATTTGCGCCCGAGCCGAGCGAGGTGATAGGGCGCCGCTATCTTGCTTCTCCTTGCACGCGCCAGATGTTGCCATCGTCGCCGGGATCACGTGGGCGGCTCGTAGAAGAGATCTGCGGCCACCGTCAAAGGTCGCCTAGCCCTAGTCGCCGCAAGGGTTTTAGGGTTTCGGGAAAAGTTGGCTTGTTGCCCCTTAGAGGGTGAAGACTAATTAGTTTTGAAGATGCCCGTGAGTGAGATGCCCGTATTCCTCCGTGTGTGTAGGATTATCGTGTGGACCCCTATATCATACAGTGGTCAACGAGTGCTCACGGATCAACCTCGGTCCTGATGCAAAGTGCACGCAATGCTCCAACGTCGCACGGAAGCATTGACCGACAGGTGGGCCGTCGCGGTCCCACCCACTCCAAGAGACACCGGATGTGACAAAGCACCGTCCTATTCCCACTGCCACGTGGACCCCACTTGTCAGCTCGGTGTCTTCCCTGACCTTCGCAGCTCTGTTCCGCGCATCCCCCGATCGGGCCCACGCGCCATCGTCTCCCCCATTCCTTCTCCTCCTCCTCGGCGATGGTTTGATCGGATCCACCAGCCCGACCCGGCCCAGATCTGGCGCCGCCATGGCCGACCACTCCGACTCCGACTCCTCCCCCAAGTCCTCTTCCTCCTCCTCTGCATCCTCGTCCTCCGCCCGCCGACGCTCTCCCCCGCGCATCCGGGCACACTCCGACGAGGGCGGCAGCAGCGACGGCGTCCTCGTCGAGCTCCCCTCGCAGGTATCATCACCACCGCGGCTCCTACCGCTCTGCCATCTCCATTTTGATACCCTGGTCCGCACGAAGAAATGGAATGGCTTACGGAAGCTCCTGCCTCTGCACCCGTGTAGGATGCGCGGAGTCCCGGGGCAGACCCAGACGCTGGTATCTTCGTCAGCATGCCCGCTGACGATGCCACCAGCGGCGAGACCTTCGAGGATGCCCCTGACGACCTCACAACCGCTCGCTCGCTGGATGAATCCATCGCCGTCATCGACTTCCCCGACGAGTCCAGCTCCGCTGCCGAGTGCCGCAAGTACAAGGTATTGCTTCTTTTGCTTTTCACACTAGTTCAGTTCTTGTTATTTTGCACGTGAATTGCAACGTGCCAGCTCCATTCTCTGATCTGACTATAAGATGTTGTGGACTGGGCTTGGTTCAGGAAGAGAGAGATGTGTGTGCACGGGAGGCAGCGGCACTCCGGAGAATGCTACAGGAGCTGGTGGGGCAGGAAGTGAGTTCGTTGCATGCAGATGATCCTGATGAGAGGGCACCACTGCACTCAATGCTGGATGATTGCTCGAGACTTGTGCTTGAACTGAATTCAGCGGCACGTTCCAGGGAGCAGGAGGTTGACAGCTTACGTGCCAGGGCTGTTGAGGTCGAAGTGTCAAAAGAGGTTGTGGATGCATACCTTGGTTCGTGGAGGCAAGTGTCAGAACTAGCTATTGGGCGAATGGTTGCATCGGTCGATGCCGTGGTTGGGAAAGATGCCATCAGTTTTGAGGGTGTTGATCAAGACGGGATATCTGTTGTCGAAAGGAAAACTTTGTTGCTAACAGAGCGGTACAGGCAGGTTTTATTGGGCATTGAACAACTTGAGCAGGTCTTGGCAGAGGTTAAGCCTGGTTTTGTGGCCATGGGTCAATGTGATCATGCCACTATTTTAGGCAATGTTTCAGAGGAATTGGTCAGTAGCAAGAGAAATGAAGCAAATTTCATGCAAAAGTTGAACAGTTTCGTGGAAGAAAACAAAATCCTTACTGAAGAGCTTGAGAAAATGAAAGCTGCTCGAGATATAGCAAATGCTGAAGCAGGCAAAACAAAGGCAGAAATTGAGCAGGTGGAGCATAAATTATCAACTACTAAAGAGAAGCTCACCTTGGCTGTCACAAAGGGCAAGTCGTTGGTGCAGCATCGTGATTCCTTGAAGCAGACACTGGCTGAAAAATCAGGTGAGCTGGAGAGGTGCATGGTGGAGTTGCAACAGAGGTCTGATGCCTTGCAAGAATCTGAGGGCAGACTTGAGGAGCTTAAGATGTTGTTAGATGAAAAGTCAGCGGAACATGAGAAATGTTTGGACGAGCTTAGAGAAACATACAACGCATGGGAAGCTGCTAAGGCAAGCATTGAGCAACTAAATGATGTAAACACTACACTTACAATAAGTGATGGGTTCCTTCAACGCATTGGAGAGGTTATGTCAGAGGCAACATTTCCAGAGGATCTGCTTTCCTTGGAGATGATTGACAGATTGGAATGGTTGGTTGAACAAAAGAAAATTGCAGACATGGTCTTCTTGGAGCACCGGAAAGTTAAAGATATTCTAGGCTCGGTTGACTTTCCACACTCAGTCTTAGCTGGTGAACTTGATACACAAATCACTTGGCTAGTCAACTCACTGAACCAGGCCAAAGATGATGCGGTGCGGATGCAGAATGAGTCTTCTGAAATTCTTCATAGGCTGTCTGCACATGAATCAAAACTGGTCTCGATGCATGAGGAAATTGACCGTTTAACCATAGTTCTATTGGAAGAGAAGCAGGCAAAGGACATACTTGTAAATGAACTTTCTGAATTAATGTCCGTATACAATGGTGCTGTTGATAAATTATCTGTTATCTCATCGCAGAATACTGAGCTTGTAAAGGCATTTGCAGAGGTTTCTGATGTCAAATGGGAGGACAATGAGCCCCTGGAGACTACAAAATTGGTGGACCAGTGCGCAAGCAGCATCCAGCGAAGAGCAAAATCCTCTCCTATTGAGTGTGAAAGTTTAGAGAAGTTACAAACACTAGTGTATACCCTACATCAGGAATTAACACTTTGTAAATTAATTCTTGAAGAAGACATGACTGATAGATCTGAGAGAATGAGACTATCAGGTGAACTACAAAAAATGACAGAGGCGATTTATGTTTTGAAAAATGAAAAGGACTCATTACAGAAAGAGTTTGAAAAGGTGGACGAAAAATCATCGTTGCTTAGGGAGAAGCTGTCAATGGCCGTGAAAAAGGGGAAAGGTTTGGTACAGGAGCGTGAAGGACTCAAGCGAGTCCTCGATGAGAAGAACTCTGAGATAGAGAAGCTAAGACATGCTATTGATGAAAAGATCTCTGAAACAGAGAATGTAAAACATGCTTTGGATAGGAATAGCTCTGAGATAGAGAAGCTGAAACATGCTCTGGATGAAAAGAACTCTGAGCTAGAAAAGCTCAGACAAGCTCTGGATGTGAATAACTCTGAAACAGAGAATCTAAAACAAGCTCTGGATGAGAATAACTCTATATCAGATAAGCTAAAACGAGATCTGGAAGCAAGGAACACAGAAATGGAGAATCTGAAATATGAGATAGTGTCAAGAGAATCTGCAAATACTGATCTCAGAGAACAAGTTGAGAATTTATCTTCTCAGGTTACGCATTTTGATAAGCTGCAGTTGGACATTATTTTGCTTAGTGAGGAAAAGGGTAAAGTAGATAACATGTTGGAAGAAGCTAAAGTTTCCTTGGGCATTCTAGTTGATTCAGTATCAAGCGTCGCTCTTCCTGTCGATCACCCCTCTGAGGACCCTGTGAAAAAAATAAGCCAGATCGCCCAATACATAATGGAGTCACAAGTTGCTAAGAATCATGTGGAGAATGAGCTACAGAGAGCACATGAGCAAGTTACTTTGCAAGCTGGCAGGCTTTCTGATTCCTATTCTACTATAAAGATATTAGAAGATGAGTTGAGTAAATTAAATGAGTATATTTCTTCTACTTTTGAAGAGAAATACCAAATGCAATTGCGTACTGCTGCTGTAGAGGAGTTGGAGAAAACAAATGAGGAACTGGCTCATAATGCCAACAAACTAGAAGATGCCAATGCAACTATTAACTCACTGCAACATGCATTATCACAGGCTAGAACAGATGTTGCTATTCTTAGTGCTGAAAAGAATGAAGCTGGAGCCAAACATGAAATGGAAACCAGTGCTCTTAATGCTAAGCTAGCTAAATATTTGGAAGAGTTAGATAAAAGTCATGGAAACTTACAAAGTTATTCAACCGAACATCATGGTTACCTTGAGAAGCTTAGCACACTTGTAATGGATGATAGTATGATGTCATTGATGGCTGAAGAATTTGGAAAGAAGGTCAGCACCTTGAGAGATATGAGCCTTACAGTGAAGGGTATGCATGAACATCTCGCTGCAATGGGGTTCCAGATTGATCCTATTATGGAGGTAAAGTGTTTTTATGGTTGCATGATTTTTCCCAAAAGTATTTCTTTAATTTATTTGTTCCGTGTGTTGCAGTATATTTACTATTTGTCAAACCTACTGGTTTTCTAGCATTACTTGTTCTGTCAGGACACTATTTCCAACAATAATGTAGTTATTGTGTGACTGAACTTAGTTCAATGCTTCCCTTGCCGATTCATAGCGCAGCTTTTGTTTTGTTGGACCTGTCCCGTTTGTAATGTAGTTTTCATGTATGTAACTGACGAGCTAGATGGTTGGATGACTTTGCATTTTGAGCTGTCAACGTGTCGTGTCTTGTCATGTTAGGAATTGTTCTAGCTTTATGGCCTATGCAGTAAGTTAGACATTGCCCACTTACAGTTTCTTATGTTACTTTGGACGATGATCTCCCTCTCCCTCCCTCCTCCGCATTTGCCTCTTTTTCAAGTTTTTGCTCTGCTTGGTTTTGGAATTAAATAATTGTGCTCATTTGACTTCAGCATATTTAAGCATAACCTGGTTTTTTATTATACACATAAGCAGGATTCAGAGTTTGGCAAGCTTTTCTCTCTTCAAGACTACAATAACTTTGTTACCGAAAGAATGCTTGACAGAAAAAGCAGAAAAGAGAATATTGGTGATGATTCATCCTTGAGTAATATTGTTGAACAATGCAGCAATCAAGCTGGACATTTCTCTGGATTTTTTAAAGATATATCAGGTTACATGAGTGACAATATTATATTGTTGCTCCGTGCTTTGCAATTAGCAAGCAGCAACTTTGCTCGTACTTTAGAAGAGCACGACTCCTTGAAGATTGAACTGGAGAACAAGGACGCTCAGAACAGAGCTCGAGAAGATGAATTGCTTTCGCTGCAAAAAGAGCTCAGGGCAATGTCATCAAAATGTATTTATTGCACTGAACAGATTCAAATTATTTTTGATGGCTTGCTTGATTTAGGTTACGCAATAGACTTGGCAACAGGCAACTCCAGCATTGTATCAAAAGTAGGACAAACTTTGTCTGTTTTGAAGAACGAGGAGTCTGGTGATTATATAAAGGTGGTGGACACTTTAGTATCTTCCGTGAACAAACTGAAGTCAGAGTCTCAGAAGTTATCTGATATTAAGGGGTTAGTGATAACTTTGATAGAAGAGTTGAAAATGAGACTGAAACAAACCGAGTCAGCTGCTGAAACTGCTTCAAATGACCACCAGCTGTATTTGGAAAGAGTACACAAACTGGAGGAAGATCTCAGAACTGCATATGATGAGCGCAATGGAATGGAAATAAGGATTCAGGAATACCAGGAAAGAGAGGATGTGTTGAAGGCAAGAGAATTAGAGTTGCTGTCACTTGAACAAACTACAGTAGAAAGAGGCAATTTCCCATGAAACTATTAAGTAGACATTCATATGGTCAACTTTTTATTTCAAACTTATTATTTTTCTTGTCTTAACAGGTACAACTGATGCAATTTCAAAGGATCAGCTGGAAGCACTTGTTGAAAAAGTAAATAAACTAAATATACCATCTGGCGAGTCGCATTTGCAGAGGGAAGTGGCTATGTTCTCTAGTCCCATGGACAAAGTCTTCTTTGTTATTGATGAATTTGATGCACTCCAACGTGAAGCGGAGACCTTAAGATATGAAAATGAAGATTTACAGTTAAATCTTGAATCTCATGCTCGGGAAATTGAACAGCTCAAGGAGGTTTGCAGAAACATTGATTCAAATCGTAGGGAGTTGGAATCAAAAAGCAGTGAACTGCTTGATGTAACAGTCAGTATGGAGCGAATGATTCAGCGGTTTGGATATCTTGCTGGAAAAGATGCGCTGGAAGATAATAAACCTGCAAGCACACAAACACTCTTACCAAAGCTGGAAAAACTAATAATCGCCTCAAGTATGGAATCTGGGAATGCCAAGTCTGTAAAACAGGAGTTGGGATCAAAGTTGCAGGCCAGGGAAAAGACAGTTGTTGAGTTATCAGCAAAAGTTAAGATGCTTGAGGACTTGTATCATTCTCAGCTTGTGCAGCCAGAGGTTAGTAAAGACAGAGCATTTGACGCATCTTTCTCGGCAATTGGTTCAGACATATCCGAGATTGAAGATTTGGTAAGCCCTCATTGTCTTATGCTTCATTGCTTTGTTACTTGTCTGCGTGATTTTTTAAGATATGTTAGTGTTGTTCCCAATGTTTCTTTTATTATATATAGCGGTGTCACTGTTCTTTCATCATGATTTGCCTGGCCATGGGCCTTATGCTTGCGGTTTCTTGGTATTTCCCATGTCAGTAGTTGTAACAGTTCACTGCGCATGAGCTAGATTTCACATACCAGCACATATCTTGACACTTGACAGGTGAATAAAAATTGCATATATCCTGGGTTGTAATAATTCACTGTTTTATTGTTCTTTGTAGGGGCCAATGGGGAAGGCATCGGTTTCATCTGTCCCTACTGCTGCACATGCCAGAGTAATGCGGAAGGGTTCATCCGACCATCTTGTTCTTAATATGGGCTCAGAGTCTGAACGCCTAATTGCTGCACATGATTCGGATGACAAAGGTAACATAGCCTATATTTTTAGTCACTTTGAAGTTTCATTTAATACAAGTGTTATAACAATGCCATATTTGCTGTATTGAAGGGCGTATTAAGTCATTGCATACATCTGGCTTGATTCCAGCACAAGGAAAGCACATCGCTGACAGACTTGATGGCATCTGGTAAGCTATTTTGAAATCAACAAGTAATGATTTTCAAACTCAGGTTTCACTGGGGGAACTAAAAGGCATATCTTTGTTCCGAATTTGAACTTTTCTCTTTTCCGTCTGTTTCCTTTAATTTATAGTCGAGTATAAATATCTGTGTCAATCTTGAGCCTGGAGTTCTACTTGGACGTCTCATGAACCAAAATGACTTGTGTAATTGCACGAAGGCCCTAGCTATTAGATGCACTAGATATGCCCCTTAATAGTTGAGTTCAGTACGTTTGCCAGCTCAGATTTATTTCTAAGAGAGGAGATGGAGAACTTATTGCTGTATACATACATTGTCCTTGTTGATTGAATTTCTTTCACTGCTGTCATGGTTGTGTGGAAGTTCAGTAGTGCATAACTACATGCTGGTTCTTAGTCGATCTGCCTTGTATCTTTCTGCAGGGTCTCAGGGAGCCAAATTCTGATGAACCGACCGCGAGCAAGGCTAGGGCTCTTGGCTTATTGGCTCTTCCTGCACCTATGGTTGGTAGGCAGCATCTTGTGACACTGCTTGTGAATAACCAACCCCCTAATAGCATAACTGTACAATAGCGTGGATCCATAGTTTTACCTTTTTCTCTCTCCTTCCTTTTTTATACTATAGAAATGTCATTCTTTTCGTCTCCTGCTCCCTTTTCAAATTTGTACTCGAGCACGATGTGCCAAATTCCGCAAGCAGGATGTAATATGTGCAGAAGATAACAATACCATTCTTTGTTACGCTGGAGAAGTGAATCTTTGGACGAGAGTTTTCTGTGTGTTTCCTTTGGGAAGCAAGATGTCCAATTGGCTATAGCGTGAAGTGTTGTTGATAAAATGAAAGGCTTCTAAGACTCGAGCTTATTTCTTGTTATCGCTGTTCAGGGAGGGTGTTCTGTTTGGCTGGCAATTTATTACTCCCTCCGTCCTAAAACAAATGTCTCAATTTTAAACTAGCTTTAGTACAAAGTTGTACTAAACTTGAGACACTTATTTTGAGACAGAGGGAGTAATTATCATGCGGTGGTAAGGCTTAACTTTTCAAACTACATGAAGGTGTATCATGACCTATCCTCCATTTGTGGCACAAAATTGTTGATATAGTTAAGGTCTCATCACAGGATTATTAGAGATACTACCAAAGAATTCCTACTTTAATGCCACCAGTTATTCTTTGTCAACAAAACGGAACTTACAAGGTACAAAAAATAGACTTCAGAAGACAGAGATATATGAAAATTTAATGGAAAAGACTTCTCGCTCCTCAATTCATTGATCATTGGCATGCATTGACCGACTCTGCAACCATTGAGCGCAACAATCCCCCCGCCCCCACCACCACCACCACACACACGTGTTTGCAATGTGACCTGTGTTGTACACAGCCGAGGGCAACACAGGTTGCGTTGCGGACCACCAAGTGGAGGGAGAGCGGCTGGCGGCAACGTGAGCGCAATATGGGTCATGTTACAAACCACGGGGTTTGTTGCAATGACAACATTGGGCACGTTGTAACGGTCAAAAAATGCTTTGGACATAAGACAAGTGTTTGCACCGCAAGCGTGACTGAATGACACATGTCCCATATGTGTCATGTTGCAAATGGTCAATGTTACTACTCCCTCAATTTCATAATGCAGCGTGCCCATGTTTTTCGACATTTAACTTTGACCATAAATTTAACTAACATGGGCAACTGTGGCGGGAGCATGACAGATACCTTTGAATTCGTATTCGATAAAAGTTTTCAACGGTATAACTTTTCAGTAAAATGATTTATATATTGTCGTTCTGACTTATGGTCAAAGTTGAATCTCGAAAAACATGGACGCACTACATTATGAAATGGAGGGAATATGTTTTTATTTTGAGAAATACTTTGTTGACCACTTTGCACATCACTAACTATTCCTAGGTGCGCTCGTCCATTCTTCCTGTCGGTTTATCCATGAGAAGATTTCAACAAGTAGAAAACCAACCAATGGTTGAATGATTGGGTGATGATATTACAGTCCATTAGGGATCAAACTCCATGTATGATGCTTGCGGATTCTTTAGAAAAAACTATAGTCACCAAACCAGGGCTGGCCCGCAAAAGGTGCGGTAGCCTAGAGCACATCTTAAATAAGGCACAATGTTTCTACATACTGAAATAATTGTATAATTTTTTGGATTTACAAAATGTAAACTCAACATGGACAGGGGCAAATGCCCCCCGGCACACTTCACGTTGTATTTTTTCAATAGTTATTTATAGTTGTGTATATGTGTATAATCATTATTTGCATCATATAATCACATATACATGGTGTATTGAGACTTGATTTGCTAACTAAAATCATGTTTTTTATGTTTATGCCTTAATATTTTGCATGATATATGCATATATTGTTGAAAGTATATATGTTACTCTGTTAAGCTTCTTTGTGCCTGAATCGCACTAGGGCCTCAATAATGTTAGGACTGACCCTGTCTATGAAGTATAAGAGACTTAGCCTAATTATGGAAATTCGCTGCTAAATTATGAGTTATTAAAGCACAAGCTTACTATGGTGAAGAAGACGATAGATCAGCAGCGGTCCCTGATTATCATGAGCACGTGGAGGGACATATGACCTACCAGATCCGTCTTCCCCTCCTCCAAGTTCTTCAAGAGCCTCAAGATATGGTGACATACTTGCTTCAAGTTTAACAAGGTTTTACCGTCAAAACAAGAGTGAAATACGCCACTAGTCCATGAACCGAAATGAGGCTCCCAGATTCCGGTGGTCAGTGAGGCATCCCAAATTCCGAACGGGCCAGGTTCAAGTCCTGGGCGACGCAAGTCCTGGGCGATCGCAGTGCGGCCGGTGCCCATTGGCGACACGCACAGTGACTTGCGAGAGCGACTCTGTCACGGTGCCCAGGCGACTGACAAAAGCCTCACTGACGAAACTGTGTGTGCTTCCGGAGTCCACCAAGAGCAGCATAACTTCATCTCCCACCATGGCACGTAGGCTGATGGTGGAAGGGGCTTCGTCCCCGGTGACGGCATACTGGGACAACGAGCTGTTGGGGAACGTAGTAATTTCAAAAAAATTCCTACGCACACGCAAGATCATGGTGATGCATAGCAACGAGAGGGGAGAGTGTTGTCCACGTACCCTCGTAGACCGTAAGCGGAAGCGTTATGACAACGCGGTTGATGTAGTCGTACGTCTTCACAATCGACCGATCCTAGCACCGAAAGTACGACACCTCCGCGATCTGCACACGTTCAGCTCGGTGACATCCCACGAACTCACGATCCAGCAAAGTGTCGAGGGAGAGCTTCATCAGCACGACGACGTGATGACGGTGATGATGAATCTACCGGCGCAGGGCTTCGCCTAAGCACTACGACAATATGACCGAGGTGGATTATGGTGGAGGGGGGCACCGCACATGGCTGGAAACAATCAACTTGTGTGTTCTAGGGTGCCCCATGCCCCCATATATAAAGGAGCAAGGGGGGAGGCCGGCCGACCTTGGGGCGCGCAAAGGAGAGGGGGAGTCCTCCTCCTAGTAGGAGTAGGACTCCCCCTTTCCTAGTCCAACTAGGAACGGGGAAGGGGGAAGGAAGGAGAGGGAGAGAGGGAGGAAAGAGGGGGCGCCGCCCCCTCCTTGTCCAATTCGGACTCCTAGGGGGGCAGCCCTAGGCCCCCTCCTCTCTCTCTCATAAGGCCCATGTAGGCCCATTAGTTCCCCCGGGGGTTCCGATAACCCCCCGACACTCCAACAAATATCCGGTGACCCCCGGAACTCATCCGGTGTCCGAATATATCGTCCAATATATCAATCTTTATGTATCGACCATTTCGAGACTCCTCGTCATGTCTGTGATCACATCCGGGACTCCGAACTATCTTCGGTACATCAAAACACATAAACTCATATACCGATCGTCACCGAACGTTAAGCGTGTGGACCCTACGGGTTCGAGAACTATGTAGACATGACCGAGATACGTCTCCGATCAATAACCAATAGCGGAACCTGGATGTCCATATTGGCTCCCACATATTCTACGAAGATCTTTATCGGTCAAACCGCATAACAACATACGTTGTTCCCTTTGTCATCGGTATGTTACTTGTCCGAGATTCGATCGTCGGTATCTCAATACCTAGTTCAATCTCTTTACTGGCAAGTCTCTTTACTCGTTCCGTAATGCATCATCCTGCAACTAACTCATTAGTCACATTGCTTGCAAGGCTTATAGTGATGTGCATTACCGAGAGGGCCCGGAGATACCTCTCCGACAACCGGACCGACAAATCCTAATCTTGATCTATGCCAACTCAACAAGTATCATTGGAGACACCTGTAGAGCACCTTTATAATCACCCAGTTACGTTGTGATGTTTGGTAGAACACAAAGTGTTCCTCTGGTATTCGGGAGTTGCATAATCTCATAGTCATAGGAACATGTATAAGTCATGAAGAAAGCAATAGCAATATACTAAACGATCAAGTGCTAAGCTAAACGGAATGGGTCAAGTCAATCACATCATTCTCTATGATGTGATCCCGTTAATCAAATGACAACTCATGTCCATGGCTAGGAAACTTAACCATCTTTGATTCAACGAGCTAGTCAAGTAGAGGCATACTAGTGACACTCTGTTTGTCTATGTATTCACACATGTATTAAGTTTCCGGTTAATACAATTCTAGCATGAATAATAAACATTTATCATGTTATAAGGAAATATAAATAACAACTTTGTTATTGCCTCTAGGGCATATTTCCTTCAGTCTCCCACTTGCACTAGAGTCAATAATCTAGATTGCACAGTAATGATTCTAACACCCATGGAGTCTTGGTGCCGATCATGTTTTGCTCATGAGAGAGGCTTAGTCAACGGTCTGCAACATTCAGATCCATATGTATCTTGCAAATCTCTATGTCTCCCTCCTTGACTTGATCGCGGATGGAATTGAAGCGTCTCTTGATGTGCTTGGTTCTATTGTGAAATCTGGATTCCTTTGCC
Source organism: Triticum dicoccoides (assembly GCF_002162155.2). Classification (NCBI taxonomy): domain Eukaryota; kingdom Viridiplantae; phylum Streptophyta; class Magnoliopsida; order Poales; family Poaceae; genus Triticum; species Triticum dicoccoides. Next base: position 398,563,985 of record NC_041390.1, on the reverse strand, counting down.
AAGGAAATTGCACCAGTATTGTCACAAAAGATTTACATTGGACCTGATGCACTAGGTATGACACCTAGATCGGATATGAACTCCTTCATCTAGACTCCTTCATTTGCTACTTCCGAAGCAGCTATGTACTCTGCTTCACACGTAGATCCCGCCATGACGCTTTGCTTAGAACTGCACCAACTGACAGCTCCACCGTTCAATATAAACACGTATCCGGTTCGTGACTTAGAGTCATCCGGATCAGTGTCAAAGCTTGCATCGGCGTAACCATTTACGACGAGCTCTATGTCACCTCCATAAACGAGAAACATATCCTTAGTCCTTTTCAGGTATTTCAGGATGTTCTTGACTCCTGTCCAGTGATCCACTCCTGGATTACTTTGGTACCTCCCTGCTAAACTGATAGCAAGGCACACATCAGGTCTGGTACACTGCATTGCATACATGATAGAGCATATGGCTGAAGCATAGGGAACACCTTTCATTTTCTCTCTATCTTCTGCAGTGGTCGGGCATTGAGTCTGACTCAACTTCACACCTTGTAACACATGCAAGAACCCTTTCTTTGCTTGATCCATTTTGAACTTCTTAAAAAGTTTATCAAGGTATGTGCTTTGTGAAAGTCCAATTAAGCGTCTCAATCTATCTCTATAGATCTTGATGCCCAATATATAAGCAGCTTCACTGAGGTCTTTCATTGAAAAACTCTTGTTCAAGTATCCTTTTATGCTATCCAGAAATTCTATATCATTTCCAATCAACAATATGTCATCCACATATAATATTATAAATACTACAGAGCTCCCACTCACTTTCTTGTAAATACAGGCTTCTCCAAAAGTCTGCATAAAACCATATGCTTTGATCACACTATCAAAATGTTTATTCCAACTCCGAGATGCTTGCACCAGTCCATAAATGGATCACTAGAGCCACACTTTGTTAGCATCCTTTGGATCGATAAAATCTTTAGGTTGCATCATATACAACTCTTCTTCCAGAAATCCATTCAGGAATGCAGTCTTTACATCCATTTGCCAAATTTCATAATCATAAAATGCAGCAATTGCTAACATGATTCGGATGGACTTAAGCATCGCTACGGGTGAGAAGGTCTCATCGTAGTCAACTCCTTGAACTTGTCGAAAACCTTTCGCAACAAGTCGAGCTTTGTAGACGGTAACATTACCGTCAGCGTCAGTCTTCTTCTTGAAAATCCATTTATTCCCGACGGCTTGCCGATCATCGGGCAAGTCAACCAAAGTCCATACTTTGTTCTCATACATGGATCCCATCTCAGATTTCATGGCCTCAAGCCATTTCGCAGAATCTGGGCTCATCATCGCTTCCTCATAGTTCGTAGGTTCGTCATGGTCAAGTAACATGACCTCCAGAATAGGATTACCGTACCACTCTGGTGCGGATCTTACTCTGCTTGACCTACGAGGTTCGGTAGTAACTTGATCTGAAGTTACATGATCATCATCATTAGCTTCCTCACTAATTGGTGTAGGAGTCACATGAACAGATTTCTGTGATGAACTACTTTCCAATAAGGGAGCAGGTACAGTTACCTCATCAAGTTCTACTTTCCTCCCACTCACTTCTTTCGAGAGAAACTCCTTCTCTAGAAAGGATCCATTCTTAGCAACGAATGTCTTGCCTTCGGATCTGTGATAGAAGGTGTACCCAACAGTCTCCTTTGGGTATCCTATGAAGACACATTTCTCCGATTTGGGTTCGAGTTTACCAGGTTGAAGCTTTTTCACATAAGCATCGCAGCCCCAAACTTTAAGAAACGATAACTTTGGTTTCTTGCCAAACCATAATTCATAAGGAGTCGTCTCAACAGATTTTGATGGTGCCCTATTTAACGTGAATGCAACTGTCTCTAAAGCATAACCCCAAAACGATAGCGGTAAATCAGTAAGAGACATCATAGATCGCACCATATCTAGTAAAGTACGATTACGATGTTCGGACACACCATTAGGATGTGGTGTTCCAGGTGGCCTGAGTTGCGAAACTATTCCGCATTGTTTCAAATGAAGACCAAACTCGTAACTCAAATATTCTCCTCCATGATCAGATTGTAGAAACTTTATTTTCTTCTTATGATGATTTTCCACTTCACTCTGAAATTCTTTAAACTTTTCAAATGTTTCAGACTTATGCTTCATCAAGTAGATATACCCATATCTTCTCAAATCATCTATGAAGGTGAGAAAATAACGATACCCGCCGCGAGCCTCAACATTCATCGGACCACATACATCAGTATGTATGATTTCCAACAAATCTGTTGCTCGCTCCATCGTTCCGGAGAACGGAGTTTTAGTCATCTTGTGCATGAGGCATGGTTCGCAAGTACCAAGTGATTCATAATCAAGTGATTCCAAAAGTCCATCAGAATGGAGTTTCTTCATGCACTTTACACCAATATGACCCAAACGGCAGTGCCACAAATAAGTTACACTATCATTATCAACTCTGCATCTTTTGGCTTCAATATTATGAATATGTGTGTCACTACTATCGAGATTCAACAAAAATAGACCACTCTTCATGGGTGCATGACCATAAAAGATATTACTCATATAAATAGAACAACCATTATTCATGTCTAAAACAAGATCCAGATATAATGTTCATGCTTAACGCTGGCACCAAATAACAATTATTCAGGTCTAAAACTAATCCTGAAGGTAGATGTAGAGGTAGCGTGCCGACTGCGATCACATCGACTTTGGAACCATTTCCCACGCGCATCATCACCTCATCCTTAGCCAATCTTCGCTTAATCCGTAGTCCCTGTTTCGAGTTGCAAATATTAGCAACAGAACCAATATCAAATACCCAGGTACTACTACGAGCATTTGTAAGGTACACATCAATAACATGTATATCACATATACCTTTGTTCACCTTGCCATCCTTCTTATCCGCCAAATACTTGGGGCAGTTCCGTTTCCAGTGACCAGTCCCTTTGCAGTAGAAGCACTCAGTCTCAGGCTTAGGTCCAGACTTGGGCTTCTTCACTTGAGCAGCAACTTGCTTGCCGTTCTTCTTGAAGTTCCCGTTTTTCCCTTTACCATTTTTCTTGAAACTGGTGGTCTTGTTGACCATCAACACTTGATGCTCCTTCTTGATTTCTACCTCCGCAGCCTTTAGCATTGTGAAGAGCTCGAGAATTGTCTTATCCATCCCTTGCATATTATAGTTCATCTTCGAAGCTCTTGTAGCTTGGTGGCAGTGATTGAAGAATTCTGTCAATGACACTATCATCAGGAAGATTAACTCCCAGTTGAGTCAAGTGGTTGTGGTAACCAGACATTGTGAGTATATGTTCACTGACAGAACTGTTCTCCTCCATTTTGCAGCCGTCGGACTTATTGGAGACTTCATATCTCTCAATCGGGGCATTTGCTTGAAATATTAACTTCAACTCCTGGAACATCTCATATGCTACATGACGTTCAAAACGCCGCCGAAGTCCCGGTTCTAAGCCGTAAAACATGGCAAACTGAACTATTGAGTAGTCATCAGCTTTGCTCTGCCAGACGTTCATAAAATCTGGCGTTGCTCCTGCAGCGGGTTTGGCACCTAGCGGTGCTTCCAGGACATAATTCTCTTATGCAGCAATGAGGATAATCCTCAAGTTATGGACCCAGTCCGTGTAGTTGCTACCATCATCTTTCAACTTAGCTTTCTCTAGGAACGCATTAAAATTCAACGGAACAATAGCACGGGCCATCTATCTACAACAACATAGACATGCAAAATACTATCAGGTACTAAGTTCATGATAAATTAAAGTTCAATTGATCATATTACTGAAGAACTCCCACTTAGATAGACATCCCTCTAATCATCTAAGTGATCACGTGATCCATATCAACTAAACCATGTCCGATCATCATGTGAGATGGAGTAGTTTTCAATGGTGAACATCACTATGTTGATCATATCTACTATATGATTCACGCTCGACCTTTCGGTCTCAGTGTTCCGAGGCCATATCTGCATATGCTAGGCTCTTCAAGTTTAACCCGAGTATTCGGCGTGTGCAAAACTGGCTTGCACCCGTTGTATGTGAACGTAGAGCTTATCACACCCGATCATCATGTGGTGTCTCGGCACGATGAACTTTTGCAATGGTGCATACTTAGGGAGAACACCTACACCTTGAAATTTAGTGGGAGATCATCTTATAATGCTACCGTCGAGCTAAGAAAAATAAGATGCATAAAGGATAAACATCACATGCAATCAATATAAGTGATATGATATGGCCATCATCATCTTGTGCCTTTGATCTCCATCTGCAAAGAACCATCATGATCACCATCGTCACCGGCGCGACACCTTGATCTCCATCGTAGCATCTTTGTCGTCTCGCCAACTATTGCTTCTACGACTATCGCTACCTCTTAGTGATAAAGTAAAGCGATTACATGGCGATTGCATTTCATATGATAAAGCGACAACCATATGGCTCCTGCCAGTTGCCGATAACTCTGTTACAAAACATGATCATCTCATACAATAAAATTTAGCATCATGTCTTGACCATATCACATCACAACATGCCCTGCAAAAACAAGTTAGACGTCCTCTACTTCGTTGTTGCAAGTTTTACGTGGCTGCTACAGGCTGAGCAAGAACCGTTCTTACCTACGCATCAAAACCACAACGATTTTTCGTCAAGTATGTGTTGTTTTAACCTTCAACAAGGACCGGGCGTAGCCACACTCGATTCAACTAAAGTTGGGGAATTTGACACCCGCCAGCCACCTGTGTGCGAAGCACGTCGGTAGAACCAGTCTCGCATAAGCGTACGCGTAATGTCGGTCTGGGCCGCATCATCCAACAATACCGCCGAATCAAAGAATGACATGCTGGTAAGCAGTATGACTATTATCGCCCACAACTCACTTGTGTTCTACTCGTGCATATAACATCTACACATAAACCTGGCTTTGATACCACTATTGGGGAACATAGTAATTTCAAAAAAAATTCCTACGCACACGCAAGATCATGGTGATGCATAGCAAAGAGAGGGGAGAGTGTTGTCCATGTACCCTCATAGACCGTAAGCGGAAGCATTATGACAACGCGGTTGATGTAGTCGTACGTCTTCACGATTGACCGATCCTAGCACCAAAAGTACGGCACCTCCGCGATCTGCACATGTTTAGCTCGGTGACGTCCCATGAACTCATGATCCAGCAGAGTGTCGAGGGAGAGCTTCATCAGCACGACGGCGTGATGACGGTGATGATGAATCTACCAGCGCAGGGCTTCGCCTAAGCACTATGACAATATGACCGAGGTGGATTATGGTGGAGGGGGGCACCACACACGGCTGGAAACAATCAACTTGTGCGTTCTAGGGTGCCCCCTGAGGGAGTCCTGGACTAAGGGGTCCTCGGGCGTTCGGCCTGTTAGCCATGGGCTGGACTGATGGGCTGTGAAGATACGAAGACCGAAGACTGCACCCGTGTCTGGACGGGACTCTCCTTGGCATGGAAGGCAAGCTTGGTGACCAAATATGTAGATTCCTTTCTTTGTAACCGACCTTGTGTAACCCTAGATCCTCTCGGTGCCTATATAAACTGGAGGACTTAGTCCGGAAGGGGAAACTCATAACCATAGTCATACAGGCTAGGCTTTTAGGGTTTAGCCATTACGATCTCGTGGTAGATCAACTCTTGTAATATTCATATTCATCAAGATCAATCAAGCAGGAAGTAGGGTATTACCTCCATAGAGAGGGCCCGAACCTGGGTAAACATCGTGTCCCCTGTCTCCTATTACCATCGACCTTAGACGCACAGTTCGGGACCCCCTACCCAAGATCCGCCGGTTTTGACACCGACATTGGTGCTTTCATTGAGAGTTCCACTGTGCCATCCCTTAAAGGTTTGATGGCCCCTTCAATCATCAGCGACGATGCTGTCCAAAGAGAGACCTTCCTCCCTGGACAGATCTTCGTGTTCGGCGGCTTTGCACTATGGGCCAACTCGCTTGGCCATCTGGAGCAGATCGATAGCTATGCCCCTGGCCACCACGTCAGATTTGGGAGCTTGAACTACGTTGCGGACATCCGTGGAGATTTGATCTTCGCCGGATTCGAGACCGTGGCAACCACTCCTGGTCACCCCGATGAACATGACCTAAATCTGTCATTGGACCGCATCCAGGAGACAACTCCTGTAACCGCTCTGGCCTTAGATCCGGAGCAGACCGCGCCATGCAAGGACGGGAGGCTCAACCCCACCACGGAGGCCACAGATTCCCCGGCGTTGGAGCTGCACATGGACTTAACCTCACACAATATCTGTGTCACCGAAACTCCGGACTCGTCTCTGGTTATAAGTTCCGAACCATGTGAGTCCGCGGACGCCGAACTTGATCGCTTTTTGAGCTTTGAGTTCAGCGCCGCAGACATCTTCTAGCACTCGCCCTTGGGGGATCCACAGCCGAACTATGTCCGGTTCGAACTAGGGGCTGACGATGGAGAATTTTGCTTCCCACCCGCCACCCACTTCATAGCCACGGTCGAGGATTTAACCGACACGCTTGATTATAACTCCGAAGACATCGACGGTATGGATGACGATGCTAACGAGGAGCAAAACCAAAATCCACCATTTACTGGACGATCGACGACCACTTCTTTGTATGATGTGTACATGGTGGACACACCCAAAACAACCAACGACGATGACAAAGAAAATTCAGTCGAGAATAAACCTCCTGAGACACAGCAAAAACGCCGGCGTCCTTGGCGCCGCTCTAAGTCACGTCGTTCAAAAGACAGCAATGCTGGCACCAGAGAAAATAATACTCCGGACGATGCCGAAAACAATGAAGACCTTGCTAGGGTAACATCCGAACAGGAGGAGCAAGAAAACAGGCAAGCTAGCCCCGACGAACAGGCCAGTCCCAACGACTCGGAGGACGGTAGTTAACGTCTGCTCTCCGAGGATGAGGAAAGCCTCGGGAACGAAGATTTCATCGTGCCTGAGGAACCTCTCGAGCAGGAGCGCTTCAAGCGCCAGCTAATAGCCACCGCAAGGAGCCTGAAAAAGAAGCAGCAGCAGCTTCAAGCTGACCAAGATCTGCTCGTCGACAGGTGGACTGATGTTCTGGCAGCCAAAGAATATGGCCTCAGACGCCTAGCCAAGAGTTACCCGAAGCAAAGGCTGCTACCTCAGTTCGATGAAGAGGCGACGGAGCCCATACCTCCCTCGCGTAATGTGGCCGATCGACCACTACGCGGTCAGGACAGTGCGGCGGACCGACCACCACGTGGTCGGGATAGAGTGGCAACTCAGGCCGAACAGCAGCCTGCCCCACCGCCACGTAAAAATAGAGACAAAACAGTTCGAGGTCATACATACGACCTCCGGCAGACCCTGGATAGTAGAGCAGAATATACCCAATCGATTTACAGATCGCGAGGACGTTCCTCGACACGTGATGATGGCTACCTATTCGGACGTGACAAACCTAGTCACGCCTGAGCCGACAATTGCAGACGAACTCCATCGGAGCTACGTCGCGATGTGGCCAGGTATAGAGGTGCCGCACACCCTCTTTGCTTCACTCACGAAGTAATGGATCACGAATTCCACAAAGGGTTCAAACTCGTGAATATTGAATCATACGACGGGACAACTGATCCCGCGGTATGGATAGAGGACTTTATCCTCCACATCCACATGGCCCGTGGATATGACCTCCATGCTATCAAATACCTCCCACTAAAGCTTAAAGGACCAGCTCGGCACTGGTTAAACAGCCTGCCTGAAAATTCTGTCGGCAGCTGGGAGGACCTGGAAGAAGCCTTCCTCGACAACTTCCAAGGTACATATGTCCGGCCACCAGACGCTGATGACTTAAGCTACATAGTTCAACAACCTGGAGAGTCAGCCAGGAAATTCTGGACTAGGTTCCTAACCAAAAAGAACCAGATCATCGACTGTCCGGATGCCGAAGCCCTAGCGGCCTTTAAACATAGCATCCACGACGAATGGCTAGCCCGCCACCTCGGCCAAGAAAAGCCAAAATCTATGGCAGCCCTTACGTCACTCATGACCCGCTTTTGCGCGGGTGAGGATAGTTGGCTGGCTCGTAGTAAAAACACAGCCAGCGAGGCAGGCCCCTCCGAGGTCAAAAACAACAACGGCAAGCTCCGACGTAACAGACACAAACACCGAAGCAATGGTGATAATACCGACGACACTACAGTAAACGCCGGATTCAGCGGCTCCAAGTCCAGCCAATGGAAGAAACCGTACAAAAGAAACAATCAGGGACCATCTAGCCTGGATCGTATACTCGATTGCCCGTGCCAGATACATGGTACCCCAGACAAACCAACCAATCATACCAACAGAGATTGTTGGGTTTTCAAACAGGCCGACAAATTAAACGCCGAGAACAGGGAAAAGGGATCACAAAGCGAGGACGGCGACGAGGAGCCCCGGCAACCGAACATAGGGGGACAGAAGAAGTTTCCCCCTCAAGTCAAAACAGTGAACATGATATATGCCACACACATCCCCAAAAGGGAGCGCAAGCGCGCACTAAGGGACGTCTACGCGATAGAGCCAGTCGCCCCAAAATTCAACCCATGGTCATCATTCCCAATCACATTTGTTCGTCGGGATCATCCCACTAGTATCCGTCATGGCGGTTCAGCCGCGCTAGTCCTCAACCCTATCATCGACGGATTTCACCTGACGCGCATCCTTATGGACGGGGGTAGCAGCCTCAATCTGCTCTATCAGGACACAATGCGCAAAATGGGCATTAATCCATCACGGATCAAACCCACAAAGACTACCTTCAAAGGAGTCATACCGGGTGTAGAGGCCCGCTGTACGGGCTCAATCACACTAGAGGTTGTCTTAGGATCTCTAGACAATTTCCAAAGCGAGGAGTTAATCTTCGACATCGTCCCCTTTCGTAGCGGCTATCACCCACTGCTCGGACGAACGGCATTCGCTCGATTCAATGTAGTGCCACACTATGCTTATTTCAAGCTCAAGATGCCCGGTCCACGCAGCGTCATAATGGTCAATGGAAATACGGAACGCTCCCTCCATACAAAATAGCACACAGCGGCCTTAGCAGCAGAAGTATAGAGCGACCTTCTCAAGCAGAACCTTAATTCGGCTGTCGAGCCCACGGACACCGTTAAGAGGTTTCGAACTACCCTGTAGCAGGACAACTCGGCTCATCAGGAGCTCGACTAGCAATCCAGCCTCCGTCTCAGTCCCGATCAAGTGGTGGCATTCGTGCCGCGCGTACATAACTACGCACTCAAAATTCCATGGGCATCGACAGAGGCATAGCTAGCTTGTGATCCACAGTACGACTCAACCGGCACCGGACACACACACATACTTTCACTTTTCCTTTTTCGTTTTTCAGGTCTCAATCCCACAGGCCCCATCTGATGTCCTGATCATCGGTCCTCTTGAAGGACAAACACACCAAGACGACAAGAAACACAAACATATGGGGGACTTTCTAGGTGGTTTCGTTAACAATCACTCTACCTGTTTTTTAGGACCCACATGCAGCTCTCCCTTGGTTTTGGCATGTTAAATAGCCTATGGCCCATCACACTACTTGTATCAAATGCGCCTTGACGTATTAATCAAATTACAATGGAAATAGTTCGCGGCCCGAGCTCTAGGGCCCTAGCTTATTATCTTTGCACCCTGTCTGTTTTCCCTTCCTTTTCTTCTTCTTCTTCTTTCTTTCCCTCCTATGGGTAACCTTATCAGATAGCACCCGTACACTTTGGTATGTTTCACATTTGCCAGGGGCTTCATAGCACCCCGCACTATGGCAACAAAAGTCCGGACACTTTTTATAGTATAGTTCGGCACCCCTAATTTAGCACTATATGCATTGGCTCCGAATCATGTCTTTAGTCAATAGTTGGGTTGCCCGGTGTCGGTGTCAAAACCGGCGGATCTCGGGTAGGGGGTCCCAAACTGTGCATCTAAGGCGGATGGTAACATGAGGCAGGGGACACGATGTTTTACCCAGGTTCCCGCCCTCTTGATGGAGGTAAAACCCTACGTCCTGCTTGACTTATTCTTGATGATATGAGTATTACAAGAGTTGATCTACCACGAGATCGGAGAGTCTAAACCCTAGAATCCAGCCTATGGTATGATTGTATGTTGTCCTATGGACTAAAACCCTCCGGTTTATATAGACACCAGAGGGGGCTAGGGTTACACAAGATCAGTTACAAAGGAGGAGATATCCATATCCGTATTGCCTAGCTTGCCTTCCACGCCAAGTAGAGTCTCATCCGGACACGAGACAAAGTCTTCAATCTTGTATCTTCATAGTCCAACAGTCCGGCCAAAGGATATAGTCCGGCTGTCCGGAGACCCCCTCATCCAGGACTCCCTCAGTAGCCCCTGAACCAGGCTTCAATGGCGATGAGTCTGGCGCGCAGTGTTGTCTTCGGCATTGCAAGGCGGGTTCCTCCTCCGAATACACCACAGAAGAATTTGAATACAAGGATAGTGTCCGACCCTGCAAAATATGTTCCACATACCACCGTAGAGAGAATAATATTTCCACAAATCTAATCTACTGACGCGTTTTGGCAACATGACATTATGCCATGGCCCGGTGATTATTCGAACCGTTTTTCTTCAACTAGCCCTGCACATAACGCGAGGCAGTTTCTTGACACGTCTTGTCAAAGCAGAGATCGTGTCCCCCTCATTACGAGATTCTCATCAATACGGGTGTGGGTAACCCAACCGCGCCATCAATTACGGTGCTTGGGGGATAAGTGAGTTTTACCAGGCTAGTGGGGGCGCATAGTTTCAGCCGCCCTTATAAGGGGATAAGGTTTAACCTTTTTCTACCCACGCCTTCTTCCTCCTTGCTCATCCATTCTTGCGCACTCGAGCTCCAATGCCCAAGTCCATATCCTTCCCCTCAACCTTCTCCAAACATGTCCGGAGTGGGAGGCAAATGGATGGCTTCCTCCGTTACGGAGGGACACATCAAGAAGCTGCGCGAAGCCGGATACTTAGCCGCGAATATCGCGCATCGGCTGCCCGCTGCGAGGCAGATTGTTCCTACCCCGGAACCTCACGAGAGGGTAGTTTTCCTCCACCACTTCCTCTGCGGACTGGGGTTTCCCCTCCATCCATTCGTCTGCGGTCTCATGTTCTACTACGGGCTGGACTTCCATGATCTGGCCCCGAACTTCATCCTCAACATTTCGGCGTTCATCGTCGTGTGTGAGGCTTTCCTCCGCATCCGGCCCCACTTCGGCCTGTGGTTAAAGACATTCAATATCAAGCCGAAGGTGGTGGGAGGCCAACAAGCGGAATGCGGTGGAGCCATGGTGGGCAAGATGCCCAATGTTATATGGCTCGAAGGCTCCTTCGTGGAGACCATGAAGGGATGGCAATCGGCGTGGTTCTACATCACCGAGCCACGCGACACCAACTGGGTGGTGGCCCCCGAGTTTCGATCCGGAATCGCCACACGGCTCACCTCCTGGAAAGAGAAGGGCCTGTCCTGGGGTTCATCGGTGGAGCTAGACGGACTCCAGAAATGTATCCGGAATATGGCAAGCAAGAAGCTCAAGCTTGTCAACATAGTCCAGGTCATGCTCTTCCGCCGGATCCTCCCGTGTCAACAACGGGATTTTAACTTATGGGAGTTCGACCCGGCCCGGCACCAGACTCTAAGCGAGCTCTTCGACACGACGAACAAGGACGTCTGGAGGGTGCTGTTCAAGGGCGCCGAGGTCCCTCCTTCTCTTACCGAGGACCGCGGGCTAAGCGCAAAGCGCCTAGCGCATCCGGTGAGTTCTATTCATCCGGTAGGATATTTATTTCCCCTAGCTTAACCATGTGCGGGGTCTGAGCTGCATGCCTTTGACAGGACTGGGTGGAGACGTCGGGGCAGATTAACTGTCCGACCCCTCTGCCCGAAGACACTGCGGACGCTCTCCTGACGGAGATGCTGACTCCGGCTCCTTACAAGGTGCCGGAGAAGACCAAGAAGGCCAAGGTAACCCGAAAGAGTTCCCGACGCCAGGTGGTATCGGACTCATCGTCCGATAACTCCACGACGCACTCCTCCCCCGAAGACGAGGAGGAAGATGAAGATGCTCCCCCTCCAGTCAGGGGAGACAAGAAAAGGAAGGCCGCCCCAACCGGGGGGGGGGGGGGCGAAGGGTCCAAGAAGGGAAGGACTCTCCTTCGGACTGCTCCACCACCGTCGCCGAAGACGAAGACGAGTGGCTGCTCAGGGCCAAGCCCCTAGCGAAGTCGTGAGTATTCGGATACCAGAGTAACTCATAGCATACCTTTGTCGCACTGCTTCTCCTAACGCCGAATATGATTATGCAGACCGCCCCAAGCCCTATCGACGTATCTTCGTCGGGTGGCTCCTTGGACTCATCAGACATGGATAGCGATCCACTTCTGACCGCCACCTCCCCTTGCCCTACGGACAATGCCGAGGTATTGTCTCAAGAGGCACCGGGTCGAGGGGAGACAATCCCGGAGGTGCCTCAAGGCGACCTTCCGGACTCCAGGAGCAGAGGGAGGGAGGCACCCGAGGGCTCCGAGTTCGGCCTTTAGCCGAATACCGCGCTGGAACCTCCAGTGGTTCCGGACTCAGGCAGGCGGCCTCCTTCCAAAAGGGGCAAGACGCCTGTGCCGATGACCTATGTCCATCCAGAGGCACCGGACAATCTGCTGGGAGCGCTTCGCAGCCCTTCCATCGATGAAGAGCACCGCACTATTATGAGTGCGGTGATCTAGAAGGTTCAGTCCGCCAAGAGCGGACTGACTGAAGCCTGTGCTAGCCTTCTAACAGGCTTTGAGGTAAGTATTTGAAATATAGGAAAAATATTACCAAATAGACAATAGCCCCTGATGCTCTGTTTGGTGTTCAAAAATAAAAACCGAATAGAGGATCAAACAATATCGCAGGAGTCTAATATAAGTATGTCTATATGCGAATGCAGGCTTCGCTGCTGGCCTCTACCGCACTGACTGCGGAGGTCGCCGCACTGAAGCAGGACCTCGAAGGGTCCAAGAAAGAGCTCGGCCTTGCCAAGAGGCAGCTTGAGGAGAACAAAGGTAAGTAGTAACTAGTCTATGGATATATATATATATATATATATATATATATATATAAAGAATGCGATTGCAAAATGACAGGATCATCGTAAATTTGCCAGGGGCCACGACCGAGGTGGCGACCCTGAAGCAAGCGCTATCCGAGGCCGAAAACAAAGCGGCCAAGGAGCTCACCGAGCGCGAAAGGCAGGAGGCACGGGTGGGCGAGGTGCAACAAGAGCTCCACACTCTCGTGATGAAGCACGAGGTGTTGGAGCTTGACTTGAAGACGCGAGAGTCCGAGTTTGCCATGGCCCTCGAGAGTGCAAAGAATGCCAAGGCTGAGGCCCAAAAGGCCCTCTAGGAGATTGATGCGATGAAGAAGATAGCGGCGGGTAAGGCATTCAATATGCAAAGCAAGCATGTGAAAGTAAATTACTTGTTACTTACCCGAGTCCGGAGCTCTCCAGGAGCATTCGTAGATTTGCCCCGTAGCGTGTCGGATGCCGCACAGTTTTACCAGGCCGAGGAGGGAAGCTCAACGGAGAAGCTGTTCTAGTTCCAGTATACTGGGACCGAACACCCGATGCCTCTGAGCGACCAGCTCAAACAACTGGTTGAGCTGCACAAGGCGGCCGAACCAGCCATGAAGGGCTTTATAGTTCGGATGTGGCCTGGTGACGCCCTTCCCAATAGCTACTTCGGCCTGGTGAGGCGGCTTGTGGATGCCTGCCCACGGCTGGAAGTTATCAAGCAGTCCGTTTGCATCGAAGGTGCACGTCGGGCTTTCGCCCGTACGAAGGTGCACTGGGCTAAGATGGACGCCGTGAAGCTGGTGAAGGAGGGGCCGCCGCAGGGCAAGGAGCATCGCCACCCCGAGATGTACTATGAGGGTGTCCTGAAGGGTGCCCGTCTTGTAGCGGACGAGTGTGCGAAAGATGTAATATTTGAATAAACTTGGTCGTGTAATCCTGTATTATGAAAACTTGTTCATATGCGCTATGCAATGCTTGTCTGAATTTAAAATATTACCTTCTGTTCGGCTGTTTATCAAATCTGAGAGATGGCTAGTCGTCAGCTTCTGCCCCCACGCCATGAGTGCTGGGGTGTTCGGGATAAACCTGAGCACTCTTGTTCCCATTTGTGGGTCCTTCAAGGGAGGTGCTCAGCACAACGAACAAGGCAATCAGACTATAATGCGTTATCACTCACTTAGCCATAGAATTCTATAATTTTAAATTTCGGCGAAGCCCCTAGTATTCGGAAGGCCGAATTCGGGGTGCAATACATGCCTTAAGCCGGACAGGGTCGACTCCTTGCTCTAAGCGCCACAAGTCTTTAGGGACTTGAAACCTCTTGAACAACGACCAGTCTCTCGCCTTATGATGACAATCAATTTTAGCTTTCTCTACTGAGGTGCTTAGCCCAGCAGAACCGGGGCACAATCACAGTAGTTCTCCCAGTGCTACCTTAGCCGATATAGCAGAACGTAAGGTACCAAAACATGGGAGCCGGGAAAACCCAACTATTGACCCAAGACATGATTCAGAGCTGATGCATATAATGCTATAAGTTCGGGGCGCCGCACTGTCGAAAGTGTTCGGACTTCTTACGCCGTATTATGGGGTATGCTTAAGCCCCTAGCGTATTGGCCGTACCAGAGTGTACGGGTGCTAGATGTCATGAATGAACACACACACACACACACACACACACACACACACACACACACACATATATATATAAAGGAAGAATGCAATAATAGTCTTAATGCTATGCATTGTTTATTCAAAAAGGTGCGTTAAATCAGAATGATACAAGTAGTGCGATAAGCAAAAAGTAGGACTGACATGTCCCTTCCAAGGGCGAGCTGAGGAATAGTATTAAAGCAAGTATTTCACTCGTTATCGTAATCCACCTGGGAGTTCCGTGGTGTGACGTAGCTTTCTGCCTCCTTGGTTGCTGCATCTGTTCGGCAATCATGCTGCCGGATAGGGTTTCCAGAGATTAAAGTCTTGAAAGAGAAAAATAACAAAGTGGGAAACCCCTAGTGCGGTTTAAGCCGCAACTTGGAGCATGCCGCAATCGTGCCCCCTCCCCACCTGTACCCATGGTATTTTTAATGCGTAATTATGTACGCGTGGCACGGATTTCGCCGTTTGGCTGGGACCGTGGAGGGGGCCGCATTGCTATGCGAGCTTGGAACGTGCCAGGCGGTCCTGTTGCCGATTACTCCGGGCGCGCTTGAAGGTGTCTGGGTCCTTAATCGCCGAACTAGTGGATTGCCTTAAGAGGCTTCTTTGCGCTTCTGCTGCGAGGGCCGCAGTGTGCTCCTCCGTGCGGAGAGAGCGCTCTGCGTTTCCATTGACTGTGATGACCCCCCGAGGTCCTGGCATCTTGAGCTTGAGATATGCGTAATGCGGTACCACATTGAATCTCGCAAATGCGGTTCGCCCGAGCAGTGCATGGTAGCCACTGCAGAATGGGACTATGTCGAAGATTAACTCTTCGCTTCGGAAGTTATCTGGAGATCCGAAGACCACTTCTAGTGTTACTGAGCATGTGCAATGGGCCTCTACACCTGGTATGACGCCTTTAAAGGTCGTTTTAGTGGGTTTGATCCTTGAGGGGTCTATACCCATTTTGCGCACTGTGTCTTGATAAAGCAGGTTCAGGCTGCTGCTGCCATCCATAAGGACTTGAGTGAGGTGAAATCTGTCAATGATTGGGTCTAAGACCAATGCGGCAAATGCGCCATGATGGATACTAGTGGGGTGGTGTCGTGGTTCTAACTCTGACAGTGATGTAGGGGGGTGTGTATGGAGAGGCTAGATCTCAGCTATTGGGAAGTTGTAAACACATGAGGATTACGAGTTCAGGCCCTTTTCGGAGGAAGTAACAGCCCTACGTCTCGGTGCCCGGAGGCGGTCGATTGGATTATGTGTGTATGAATAACAGGGGTGCGAACCCTTCATACTGAGGAGGGGGTGGCTTATATAGAGTTCGCCGGCCCTCTCCTGCCCTCAGTGATGCAGGGTTTAAGGTATATTTAAGGTTGGGCGTTACTGGTAACACCCCTAATAAAGTGCTATAATGACCATAAAGACTACTTAACAGCCGACCGTTTGCCTGCGGAGTGACTTTAAGCCTCCTGGCAGTCGAGTGGTTGGCTTCATGGTCGAGTGATAGCTTCTTGGTCGAGTGTCTTGAACCCGTCGAGTGGGATACCTTCAAGTCGATTAAAAGGTGACTTCTTCTAGGGATGTCCTTGGGTAGGGCTCTTTTGGACGGGTCCGTGCCCCTACCCTAGGTACATAGCTTCATCATTAGCCCCCGAATGGATCGAGGTTAGAGTGGGGAAAGAGTTGGGGATCTTTCCGACTGGTTCTCTGGGCTACATGAGTGCCTCGTTTTGGGTCAATCGTCACGGATGATGTCATCAACCTCTTTCAGTTGCCTTGATCCATTCCAGGCCTTTCGCCGAGTGAATTTCTTTACATGTGACATACCGAGTGTCGGCGCGAGCGGGGTCTTCTGTTTTGACAAGTTGTTCTGCAGCCCGCGGATGTCGCGGGATTCGGATTTCGGGAAGCACGCGGGACGGGAGCGGCCGCAGTAGTCGGAAGCGATAAAGCAGAAGCTCCTCGATTTCCGCGCCACGTTTTTCGCCACGTACTGCGCGCGCGTCCACTGCGGGATTTGACTGGTTTGCGTGGGCCTACCAGTCAGCCACTCGGGAGCGGCCTCTTATAAGTAGCTGGCTCGGGGTTTCCAAACAGTGTGTTCTCTTCTTCCTCTCTCCCTTCGCAAGCTCCTCCGCCACCTCCGCTCTCACCCTAGCGCCGCAGACCCGTGCGAGATTTGCCGGCGACGATGGCGAAGGACAAGACATCTGCTCTGGAGCGCGCGAAGAAGGCGGCGGCGCAGGGGAAAGGGAAGAGATCTGCTCGGGGCGGATCCTCCTCAAGGTCTGCTCTACCCCGAGGCTGGATCCAGGGCGATTGGATGCCGTCGGTGATTCGGCAAGAAGATCTCGATGACATGGTCGAGGGGGGAGTCATTCCCCACGAGGCTGCGCGTCTCCCGGGGAGAGAGATCGAACCTCAACCCTGCGATGGTGAGTGCGTGCTCCTAGCCAACCCATGTCGACCGCGGGTTTTCTCTGCCGCCCCACCCTTTTTTCCAGAGCTTCCTGAACTTCTTCGGAGCGCAGCTCCACCACTTCACTCCCAACTCCATCGTATACCTTGCTGCTTTCATCTCCATGTGTGAGGGTTTCTTGGGTTGCCGCCCCCACTGGGGACTCTTCAAGCACATCTTTACCTACCGTTCCCAATCGGTCAAGAAGGCCAAGTCGAGTGACAAAAGGACGCAGGTGATCCAGCTGTGCGGGGGCCTGGCGATCTAGACGAGGGGAAAGAGTTGTTTTCCATCTATCACTTTCCCGGAGTCGGTCCGAGGTTGGCAGGCGACCTGGTTCTACTGTCAAGACCAGGCGACCCCAGGACAGTCGACTGGTCTTCCCCCTTTCTCTCTCGACCGAGCTGAAAAACCTGCTTCTCTGAAAGTGATGCCGGAGGAAAAGGCCCAAGTCAAAGTGCTGGCCGGTCGAGTGGTTGAGCTTGTCCATGAGGGCGTGACTGGTATGGACTTGCTGGAGGTCTTCCTCCGGAGGCGCATCCAACCGCTCCAGGCTCGTGACCACCCGATGTGGCTGTACTCGGGTCTCGACGACACCACTCGGGTCCACCCGGAGGAGGTTACTGACGAGATGCTGGAGGGGTGGCTGTCGAGCATCACGGGGAACAAAGACAACCCCCGAGGAGCCAGGAGGGTAATTCCACTCGACAACTCGTATGACGTGGACCAGGTATGTCTTTATGCTCCTGACTGAGATTTTGTTTTCTTCATTGGTCTTCTTTGAGTAGGTCGATTGACCTTCGTCTTGTCTGTTGTTTTCCAGGCGACTACCGAGATGTACTTGACGCCCAACGGGGCACAGGGGCCAACTGAGGAAGGGGAGCCGAGCGGAGGTGAGAGTGGAGATGACCAAGGCGAGTGGGAGTCCGACGGTGAAGGAGAGGGAGACGACAACATCGACTCCAGCGAAGAGGAGGAGGAGGAGGTTGAACCACCCCACCCGGAGGGGCGATCCAAGCTCACACACGATCCAGCGCGGGAACGTGGCAAGGCGACTGCTCCCGTTGGGCAGTCATCGAAACGCTCTCGGGCCTCTTCTCCTACGCCGACCGGGAAGGCTCCTAAGCACCCACGCGTGACGCCGTCCAAGCCGCCCAAGGCTCTGCCCAAGATGAAGATGGATGTCCCTACCATTTCCGGGTAATAACAAAACTTTCTTTCCTTTGTCGACCGTGGACAGACCCTTGGTCGATTCATTGAGCCAACTGACTGACTTTCGAGATTTGCAGCGCTGCTACTTCTGAGATCTCCGCCAAGGACGACGACCAAGAGATGGAGGATGCTGCTACCTCCAACCCTGGTATGATTACTAACGTTCCGCTTTGAGTCAACTGAACATTTATTGCAACTCTGGTCGATTGAATGTTTCCCTTGTAGCCCCTCCTCATGTTACCGACCTCCCGGATGACGACGACAACGAACCGCTAAGAGTGAGGAGGAACAGGAGGGCGTCGGCTGACAAGACCCCCCAATCTGCTCCGGCGTCTGAGGCCGTAGCTTGGGATGGTGGTGACACCGCTCGGGCTTCTGTGACTTTCGCCATTCCTCTGACAAGTGTGCGGCCTTCGACGTCGACTGCGGATCCGCCTTCGCTTTTGCCGCGTACCCTGTCCCTGAGGACCAGGCGGCTGCCGCAAAAGAGGCTATACGCCAGGCGGGGATCATGATGGAGCAAGTGAAGGTGGCTCGGGAGGCTAGCCAAGCAGCTTATGACGCGAGCTCGGCCCTTCAGAGCAACTTCCAGGTCAGTCGACTCAACACTTGGTCTGTTATGATATGCTATTTGAAGAATCTCTTTTCCGAAGATCTTTGTATCTGTACACCCACTGGGTGTGTCTGCCAATTCTTTGGACGAGTGGGGGCACGCTAAGTGCACCCACTGGGTGTAGTCCCCGAGACTACAGTGGACTGCTGGCAGTCGACTGTAGTCTTTATATTGTGTTGCTGTAGCTGTATTTCTTCACTCGGTTTGGTCAGGCCATGTCGAATGGGACTGTATCCGGCAGTCGACTTTTTTTATAGTGGGGGCACGCTGAGTGCACCCACTGGGTGTAGTCCCCGAGGCTGCTGTCGAATGTTCTTGATTCGGCTATAGTCTTAGAAACGTCATCATTGTCTCTTAGTTGCTCGGAAGCAACTTGTCTTGGACGTCTGTCGACTGATTTTTCTTTTTACGGAAATCTTGCGAACTTGTAGCTCGCTATACTGAGCTGGAGAATCAGCAGATCCAGCTCAACCATAACTTGAAGCTTGCTCAGGAGAATTTGAAGAAGGCGCAAGAAGAAGCAAAAGGTATGGCTGGTGAGGTTCTCCATTCTTGACGAGTGGCTTTTCTTTCTTGTCCATTCTTGATGTTGATTTCACTCGACGCGCCGCAGATAAACTGGAGGAAGCTCTGAAGAAGAAGGATCAAGATCTTGCAGAGGCACAGAAGGAGGTCTTGGACAAAACGAGGCTTGCTGAAGAGAAAATGGCCTCGGTCGGAGCTCTTGAGCAGGAGAACTCCAGACTGAAAGCTTCTCTCGAGGCAGCCAATCAAGAGGTCAGCCGACTAAAGAACGACAACGTGGCTCTGCACGACAAGGCAGGTGAGCTGGCGGGGAAGAGGAACGATCTGGAGGCTTATCTCGGTGGACTCGCCAAGAAGCTGTTCGTCGTGCTCGAAGGTAATTACTCTGCCCCGACTGTCTTGCAGTTACCAAGTCTGTGTAGGGTCACTGTCTTATTCTTAAATCGTGTTTGCAGAATTCTGTCAGAACTTTGAAGAGGAGACCAGTCGAGTGGAGCCAGGCTTGGACCCTGCTAACTCCCTTGTGAAGGACAAGGCTGTAATGAACGTGCTCCGTCTGGAGTCTCGTATTGCCAGCGTGGTTGACTATCTTGCTCGACTGAAGGTTGCGATGTCGCGGATCGACACATCACTCTGGCCTGGGACGACGCTTCAGAACGACCTCGAGTCCGTGATGGCTCGACTTAATGAAGTCCCAGGTCGAGTGGAGGAATGGAAGAAATCTTCTGCTAGATGTGGTGCTGATGTCGCTCTGTCTCTGGTCCGCGTCCATTGCAAGGAGGCGCGAGAAGAAAAGCTGGCCGCCATCCAAGTTGCCAATACCAGGAAGCACAACTTTCAAGACTTCATGGAGACTTTCATTGCTGCTGCCACTCGTATTGCAGACGGGATCGACTTGGACGAGTTCGTCGCCCCTTCCAGTTCCCCTCCTGAGGAATGAAAAAAATTTATGCTTCACTTTAAATTTGCCTCAAAATGCCGAGTGGATTTGTAACCGTTAAACTCCGCCGAGCCAAGGGCTCGAGTACTTTGATCTGAGGTCTGGGACCTTTTAGGCTTTATCTGATCTTGATTTCTCCTTGAATATCTTCATGATTTGATTCGTCGAGTGGAACTTGATCTTCACTCGGAATAACCTTGTATTTGCGGCGCAACTCCGAAGGAGAAGGTAGCAGTCGACTTGCGCCTCGTCGTCCTTGCGGATTGGGTTGTGTCCTGTACTTAGGCGAGCACTGGGCTGCAGCTAAGCCTCCGAGTGGGAGGTTTGCTCTCCACTCGGTAGGATTTTTAAACGCTTAGGCGAGCGCTGGGCTGTAGCTAAGCCCCCGAGTGGGAGGTTTGCTCTCCACTCGGTAGGATTTTTAAACACTTAGGCGAGCACTGGGCTGCAGCTAAGCCCCCGAGTGGGAGGTTTGCTCTCACTCGGTAGGGTTTTTAAACACTTAGGCGAGCACTGGGCTGCAGCTAAGCCTCCGAGTGGGAGGTTT
>NC_041390.1:398542224-398542488 GCF_002162155.2 Triticum dicoccoides | reverse complement strand
CTGGACTGCAGCTAAGCCCCCCGAGTGGGAGGATTGCTCTCCACTCGGTAGGATTTTTTCAAACTTAGGCGAGTGCCTGACTGCAGCTAAGTCTCTAAGTGGGAGAACTTAGGCGAGTACTGGACTGCAGCTAAGCCCCCGAGTGGGAGGATTGCTCTCCACTCGGTAGGATTTTTTCAAACTTAGGCGAGCACTGGGCTGCAGCTAAGCCCCCGAGTGGGAGGTTTGCTCGCCACTCGGTTGGATTTTTAAACACTTAGGCGA
>NC_041390.1:398524535-398542214 GCF_002162155.2 Triticum dicoccoides | reverse complement strand
CTTAGGCGAGCACTGGGTTGCAGCTAAGCCCCCGAGTGGGAGGTTTGCTCTCCACTCGGTAGGATATTTTCAAACTTAGGCGAGTGCCTGACTGCAGCTAAGTCTCTAAGTGGGAGAACTTAGGCGAGTACTGGACTGCAGCTAAGCCCCCGAGTGGGAGGATTGCTCACCACTCGGTAGGATTTTTTCAAAATTAGGCGAGTGCCTGACTGCAGCTAAGTCTCTAAGTGGGAGAACTTAGGCGAGTACTGGACTGCAGCTAAGCCCCCGAGTGGGAGTCTGGCTCACCACTCGGTAGGATTTTTAAACACTTAGGCGAGCGCTGGGCCGCAGCTAAGCCCCTGAGTGGGAGTCTGGCTCTCCACTCGGTAGGATTTTTGAACACTTAGGCAAGCACTGGGCTGTAGCTAAGCCCCCGAGTGGGAGTCTGGCTCTCCACTCGGTAGGATTTTTCAAACTTAGGCGGAACGGATTCGCAGCTAAGTCACCCACTGGGGGATTTTGTATGCAAACAAAAGTGACAGCAATTATTGGAACACACTTGTCTTTGGTAAAAACTGCAGAATTTTTTTCTTATTACATCTCGTCCAAGGGAGAACTCAAGTGTAAAAGGGGCGGAGCAGTTCCGCATTCCAAGCTCGTGGCTCGTTGATCTGGCGATCAACATCGTAGAGGTGATATGCTCCATTGTGGAGGACTCTGGTGACGATGAAGGGGCCTTCCCAAGTAGGAGCAAGTTTGTGTGGTTTCTGCTGATCCACTCGGAGGACCAAATCTCCTTCTTGGAAGGCTTGGCTCTTCACATTTCTGGCATGGAATCGATGCAAGTCTTGCTGATAGATGGTCGATCTGATCATAGCCATTTCCCTCTCCTCCTCTAGGAGGTCGACTGCGTCTTGCCGGGCTTGATCTGCTTCGTCTTTGTTATAAAGCTCGACTCTGGGGGCGTTGTGAAGTAGATCGCTCGGCAGGACGGCTTCGGCTCCGTAAACCAGAAAGAATGGCGTTCTTCCAGTCGACCGGTTCGGGGTGGTCCTCAGTCCCCACAAAACTGACAGAAGCTCGTCGACCCAAGCGCCCGCTGCGTGCTTGAGATCAGCATCAGTCGAGGCTTCAGTCCTTTGAGAATTAGACCATTTGCTCTTTCAGCTTGTCCATTCGACTGGGGATGCGCGACCGACGCGTAGTCGACTCGTGTGCCTTGAGAGGCGCAAAAAGCTCTGAACTTGTCTGAATCAAAGTTTGACCCATTGTCAATGATGATGCTATGCGGGACCCCGTATCTGAATATCAACTCTCTGACGAAACTGATAGCAGTGCTAGCATCAAGATTTTTGATAGGCTTGGCTTCAATCCATTTGGTAAACTTGTCGACTGCCACAAGCACATGTGTGAATCCGCTCCTGCCTGTTCTTAGTGGACCAACCATGTCCAGTCCCCAAACAGCGAAGGGCCAGACGAGTGGAATAGTCCTCAGGGCTGATGCTGGCTTGTGTGACATGTTGGAGTAGAACTGGCAGCCTTCACACTTGTCGACTATCTCTTTTGCCATTTCGTTTGCCCTGGGCCAGAAAAAACCTGCTCGGTATGCTTTGGCCATGATGGTCCGAGAGGACGCATGGTGACCACAGGTCCCCGAGTGGATATCATCAAGGATCATCTGACCTTCTTCTGGCGTTATGCACTTCTGACCGATTCCAGTTGTGCTTTCTCTATACAACTGTCCTTTTATGACTGTGAAAGCTTTAGATCGACGGGCGATCTGTCGAGCCTCTTCTTCGTCCTCTGGAAGTTCTTTCCTCAAGATATACGCGATGTATGGTATCGTCTAGTCGGGAGTGATAGCCAAGACCTCCATGACTAGGTAGACCACAGCAGGAATTTCGACTTCAGTCGGATCTGTGGCACTTTTTGGTTGCGGGGCTTCTTCTGTAAAAGGATCCTCCTGGACCGACGGCGAGCGGATGTGCTCCAAAACACATTGCTGGGAATGGCTTCTCTCTTGGAGCCTATCTTTGCCAGATCATCAGCTGCTTGATTTTTCAGTCGGGGGATGTGATGAAGCTCTAACCCCTCGAATTTCTTTTCTAACTTTCTTACTGCGTTGCAGTAGCCAGTCATAGCTGGGCTTCTGACGTCCCACTCCTTCATCACCTGATTGACCACCAAATCTGAGTTGCCATAGACCATGAGGCGCCGGACGCCGAGTGAAATGGCCATGCGCAACCCATACAAGAGTGCTTCGTATTCTGCTTCATTATTGGAGGAATCGAAGTGAATCTGGAGAACGTATCTGAGCTTATCTCCTCGGGGGGAGACCAATACTACCCCAGCACCGGAACCATTCAGCATCTTAGATCCATCGAAGAACATGGTCCAGTGCTCCAAGTGAACTTGAGTCGGAAGTTGTTGTTCAATCCACTCGGCGACGAAATCTGCAATTGCTTGGGACTTGATAGCCTTCTTTGCTTCAAACTTGATATCTAGGGGAAGGAGTTCAATCGCCCACTTCGCCACTCGACCAGTTGCATCTCTGTTGTGCAAAATCTCTGACAGCGGAGCGTCGCTGACGACTGTGATGGAATGGTCAGAGAAGTAGTGTGCAACCTTCTTCGTGGTCATGTAAATCCCATATGCAAGCTTTTGGTAATGGGGATATCTTTGCTTCGAAGGAGTCAAAACTTCAGAGACGTAATATACTGGGCGCTGAACTCTGAAGGCCTTTCCTTCTTCTTCCCGCTCGACCATAAGTACTATACTGACAACTTGTCCCGTGGCCACAATGTAAAGCAGCAGAGGCTCTTTACTGATTGGGGCAGCAAGCACCGGCTAGGTGGAGAGCAGAGCTTTGAGCTCTGCGAACGCTGCATCAGCTTTTGGAGTCCACTCGAACTTGTCAGACTTCTTCATCAGTCGGTAAAGAGGCAACGCCTTTTCACCGAGACGAGAAATGAATCGACTTAGAGCTGCCAAGCAACCTGTAAGCTTCTGGACATCGTGTACACGCACAGGGCGCTTCATCCGGAGTATGGTGCCAACTTTCTCGGGATTGGCGTCGATTCCTCGTTCGGAAATGAGGAAACCGAGTAACTTTCCACCTGGAACTCCGAATGTGCACTTTGATGGATTGAGCTTGATATCATATCTCCTGAGGTTAGCAAAGGTTTCGGCAAGGTCAGTCAGTAGGTTGGAACCTTTCCGTGTCTTAACCACAATATCATCCATGTATGCTTCTATGTTCCGACTGATCTGAGTGAGCAAACACTTCTGAATCATCCTCATGAACGTGGCTCCAACATTCTTGAGGCCAAAGGGCATGGTGATGTAACAGAAGCACCCGAATGGGGTGATGAAAGCCGTTTTGATCTCGTCGGGTCCATACAGACGGATCTGATGGTACCCTGAATAAGCATCTAGAAAAGACAAACGCTCACACCCCGCGGTCGAGTCGACTACCTGGTCGATGCGGGGGAGAGGGAAATGATCTTTCGGGCAGGCCCGATTGATATGTTTAAAGTCAATGCACGTGCGAAGTGACTTGTCCTTCCTGGGGACCATGACAACATTGGCGAGCCATTCGGAGTGGTAAATCTCTCGGACGCTGCCAAGAGCCGAGCCACCTCCTCGCCAATAGCTTTCCTCTTCTGGACGGCGGACCGTCGAAGATGTTCTTTCACAGGCTTGAACTTCGGGTCGAGTCGTAGACGGTGCTCAGCCAGCCCCCTGGGAACTCCAGGCATGTCAGAGGGCTTCCATGCGAAGATGTCCCAGTTCTCACGGAGGAACTGGATGAGCGCTTCTTCCTATTTGGAGTCGAGCGTCGTTGAGATGTGAGTCGGGGCAGCATCGGGGTCGGTCGGGTGAATGTGGGCTGGCTTTGTTTCACCGGACGACTGAAAAGCAGATTCTGAAGCAGGCTTCTTGGCTCGTAGCAACTCACTCGGATCAGCAGTCTTCTGGTACTCTTGCAGCTCAACAACTGCCATCTGAGCGTCAGCAATCTTTGAGCCTTTCTGAAAACACTCTTCTGCCTTCTTCCGATTGCCTGTAATAGTGATCACACCTTTGGGACCAGGCATCTTCAATTTGAGATACACATAACATGGTCGAGCCATGAAGCGTGCGTAAGCTGGCCTGCCCAAAATGGCATGATAAGCACTTTGGAAGTCCACAACCTCGAATGTCAACTTTTCCTTGCAGTAATTCTTTGAATCACCGAAAACCACATCAAGAGCGATCTGGCCGAGTGACTCGGCTTTCTTCCCAGGAATGACTCCGTGGAAGCTCATGTTACTGTTACTGAGCCTGGACATCGGAATGCCCATTCCTTTCAATGTTTCAGCATACAATATGTTCAGGCCACTGCCACCATCCATCAGGACTTTGGTCAGTCGAGTGCCTTCGACAACTGGGTCAACCACCAAAGCTTGCCTCCCAGGGGTGGCAATGTGTGTAGGGTGATCAGACTGATCGAAGGTGATGGCAGTCTGAGACCACTTCAGATAACTGGGTGTTGCCGGAGCAACCATATTCACCTCACGGTTAATGACTTTCAGTCGACTTTTGCTTTCGAC
This sequence comes from Triticum dicoccoides, assembly GCF_002162155.2. Lineage (NCBI taxonomy): Eukaryota > Viridiplantae > Streptophyta > Magnoliopsida > Poales > Poaceae > Triticum > Triticum dicoccoides. The sequence goes on along the minus strand of NC_041390.1, from coordinate 398,537,640 downwards.
ATCAGCAAAAATCATTAGGGTGGAACTGATTTGGGGGTATCCATCGTCACTATCTTCCTTGTCCTCAACTCTGTCCGACTCTTTTTCCTTATCTTTGGACTGTTTACCCTGAAATTGCTGGATCAGGAGCCGGCACTGTCGAGTGGTATGCTTTGGGTAAATAAAATTACCCTCTTCATCTTTCTTGGTGTGGATGTGACATGGCAGATCCAAAACATCATTTTCGTCTTGATCCTTGCCTTTCTTGGGCTTCCAGGGGCCTTTGGGTTTTCCCTTGAAATTTCCCTGGGTTACGGCCAGGGCCTCCCCAGGGGCGGCTGGCTCGGCCTTCCGCTTTTGTTTCCGACTGGAGTTTCCTCCGGTTTCTTGGGCGACTGCCTTGTGCTTGCCACTCCGGAGTCGATCTTCGTCTTCACCATTAGCGTATTTGGTGACAATCTCCATCATCCGGTTCAGAGACATCTCTCCAGTTCGACCGAACTTCAGATTCAATTCTCTGTATTTAACGCCTTCTTTAAAGGCACAAACTGCTTGATGGTCAGGCACATTCTCAACTGTGTGATGCAACGTGATCCACCTCTGGATGTAATCCCTCAGAGTTTCATTCGGTTTCTGTACGCAAGAATGCAATTCTGTAAGGCCTGCGGGTCACTTGCATGTTCCCTCAAAGGTTGTGACAAACACTCAGGAGAGGTCCTCCCAAGTGTAGATGCTGCTGGGTGCCAACTGATTTAGCCACGCTCTGGCTGAGCCCTCTAACATGAGAGGCAAATGCTTCATGGCCACCTCATCATTGCCACCGCCAATCTGTACAGCCACTCGGTAATCTTCGAGCCAAGTGTCAGGTTTAGACTCACCGATGAACTTGCTGACTCCAGTCGCCAACCTGAAGTTAGGAGGAATCACTGTGGCTCTGATGGCTCGACTGAAACACTCTGGCCCCGAAACATGTACTCTGTTGCTGGCAGGCGCATCTCTGTTGTGGCCTTCCCGATGAGCTCTGTTCCTGTCAACCAAATCTTGAATGAGGATAGATCTCGCGTCAAAGCCTAGGTCCCTGGGGTCGACTAGAATCCTCTGCCCAACACTATGAGGGCGCCTGTCATCTCGATGTCGAGGCGCATATGACCCACTCCTCGGGGGAGGGGTTGGCACTCGACATCGATCATCACGATCGGATCGGTGATCATACTGCTCATTCCTTCTGTACTGATCATGCCGGTCACCACGTCCCTCACGCCTCGGGGGCGATCTCAGACTGTGAGCCGACTGGACTGTATCTGTTGCAACGGATCGACTGTGGATCCTATTCCGCGACTGAGAAACAGCGGAATTCTGGTTTCCCACCGCCTGGAGCAAAGCTCTGATCTGCAACAAGCCCCTGCCAGCCTCCGACTGGGAGGGCTGAATCGATTCTGCTATACGGGCCGCGGCGGCCAAATTCTGAACTGGGGTTTGGTATACCTGCGTCGGCGGGAAGAGCTGACGTCGACTAGACTCGGGAGCCCGCTGACGCGCTTTCTCGTCAAGTGCCCGCTGGAGATTCTCCAGTCGAGTGCGCTCGGCCAAGTTAGCCAACTGCGCGTCCTCCAAGGCCCGTGCCTCGGGGGTCTCTCCGACGATAGGAGTGTGGAGTGCGTCCATGTTCCGGCGGCGAAGCTCCTCTCGTTGTAACGACGTGAGAGGTTCGGGGAGATACTCATCGTGGGGATGTGACGGGTCGCCCCCACCCGCACCTCCATCAGCGTGAGGGAAACCGGGAGGACTGTGCGTTCCATCGACTGCCAGAACCTCAGCCGCTGGGTCACTGCTGTCGCACTCAGATGCAGTCTCCGCGGAGCCAGTCGACAGGTCGAACATGCCGCAGAGGGATTCGTCGGGCTCGATTGCCGCGACTTGTGGGGCGGCCGACTGGCGAGCCACGGCATGCCTCACCCACCTCTGAAGTCTCGACCGACCGGAGCGCTTGCGCCGGTGGGAGACAGAGCGGGGAGACGACACGGGGGCCGACCGATACTGGGTTGACGGCTGCCGCAGGAGGACGCCACGAACGCATGCGCGGAAGTGCGTCGCACCGTGGACGGGGAGCGCGTCGATGTCGAGTGGTGCCTCCTGAAGCCAGGCGGAGTCGTCGGCGATGAACCTGAGCACGCCGAGGCGGATCTCGCGGCCCTCCACCAAAACTCCGCACGAAACCATGATCAAAGGGATCGGAAAAATCGCAACTTCTCCAATCAGGCGCTAAGATTCCTGCCCCACGGTGGGCGCCAACTGTCGTGGTTCTAACTCTGACAGTGATGTAGGGGGGTGTGTATGGAGAGGCTAGATCTCAGCTATTGGGAAGTTGTAAACACACGAGGATTACGAGTTCAGGCCCTTCTCGGAGGAAGTAACAGCCCTACGTCTCGGTGCCCGGAGGCGGTCGATTGGATTATGTGTGTATGAATAACAGGGGTGCGAACCCTTCATACCAAGGAGGGGGGTGGCTTATATAGAGTTCGCCGGCCCTCTCCTGCCCTCAGTGATGCAGGGTTTAAGGTATATTTAAGGTTGGGCGTTACTGGTAACGCCCCTAATAAAGTGCTATAATGACCATAAAGACTACTTAACAGCCGACCGTTTGCCTGCGGAGTGACTTTAAGCCTCCTGGCAATCGAGTGGTTGGCTTCATGGTCGAGTGATACCTTCTTGGTCGAGTGTCTTGAACCCGTCGAGTGGGATACCTTCAAGTCGATTGAAAGGTGACTTCTTCTAGGGATGTCCTTGGGTAGGGCTCTTTTGGACGGGTCCGTGCCCCTACCCTAGGTACATAGCTTCATCAGGTGGTCCCTGCGGTCGAAGGTGACCGGGCAGGAAGACCATGGGTTGAACTTTGGGGCGACTGGCTCCAACGCATATACGTCCCTGAGTGCGCGCTTCCGCTCCCTCTTGGGAATGTGGGTTGCGTATATCATGTTCACCGTCCGCACTTGTGGGGGGAACCTCTTCTGTCCTCCGGTGTTCGGCTGCCGGGGCTCCTCCTCGTCATCGCAATGTGACCCCTTATCTTTGTTTTCGGCATTTATCTTGCTGGCCTGCTTGAACACCCAATAATCCCTGTTGGTGTGGTTGGCTGGCTTGTCGGGGGTGCCGTGTATTTGGCACGAGCGATCGAGTATACGGTCTGGACGGGCCCGGAGTGCTTCTTTTGAATGGCTTTTTCCGCTGACTGGGTTTAGAGCCTTTGAATCCGGCATTGACTGCCGTATCCTCGGTATTGTCGCTGTTAATGCGACGCTTATGTTTGTTGCAACGTGACCTGCCATTGCCATCCTTGGTATCCGAAATACCATGGTTCTTTGATATGTTATTGCTGCGAGCCAGCCAGCTGTCTTCCCCCACACAAAAGCAGGTCATGAGTGTCGTGAGGGCTGCCATAGATTTTGGCTTTTCCTGACCAAGGTGCCGGGCGAGCCACTCGTCGTAGATGTTGTGCTTAAAAGCTGCTAGGGCCTCTGCATCCGGACAGTCGACGATTTGATTTTTCTTTGTTAGGAACTGTGTCCAGAATTGCCTGGTCGATTCCTCTGGATGCTGAATTATGTGGCTCAAGTCATCGGCATCTGGTGGTCGCACATAAGTGCCCTGAAAGTTGTCGAGGAATGCGGCTTCCAGATCTTCCCAACAGCCAATGGACTCTGCTAGCAAGCTGTTGAGCCAATGCCAAGCTGGTCCTTTGAGTTTGAGTGGGAGGTATTTAATGGTGTGTAGATCATCACCACGGGCCATGTGGATATGCAGGAGGAAATCCTCGATCCATACCGCAGGATCTGTTGTGCCATCGTATGATTCTATATTTACGGGTTTGAAACCCTCTGGGATTGATGATCCATTACTTCGTTTGTGAAGTATAAGGGGTGTGCGGCGCCTCTGTACTGGGCTATATCGCGACGCAGCTCAAATGAGCCTTGCCCGCTGTGTTCGGCCCGGCCGGACTTACTTTTACTGTATCCGGCGTGACGATTATCGTCTCGCATAGTGGCGCGCCCTCGTGATCCGTAGATCGATCTTTCATGTTTTGCTTTGTCCTCCAATACGCCTCGCAGGTCTGGCGTATTTCCCCATGCCTTTTTATTTGAATGGCATCGGGGTGCGGGCTGAGCTTTTGGCTGGAATGCCTCTCTGTCGCGGCCACGAGGTGGCCGGTCAGCCGCGTCATACGCCGGGGATGTAGGTTTTAGTGCTTCCTCCTCCAGTCGGGGTAGCAACCTGCACTTTGGGTAATTCTTGGAGGGGCGTTCGAGTTTATATTCCTCGGCTGCCAGGACTTCAGTCCATCCGTCAGCTAGCAAATCTTGATCAGCTTGAAGCTGCTGCTGCTTTTTCTTAAGGCTATTTGCGGTGGCCATAAGCCAGCGCTTGAAGCGCTCTTGTTCGATGGGATCCTCAGGCACAAAGAATTCATCATCGTCGAGGCTTGCCTCGTCTTCGGAGGGAGGCATGTAATTATCATCCTCCGCCTCTCCATCTGCCGCTCTCTCTGGAGGGCTGGCTTCTCCATCCTCCTGCCCTAAATCTTGCTGGAGGGGATTGTTGCCGTCTTCAGTACTGTCCGGAGTGCTATTATCTCCTGTGCCGGTATCACCGCTTTTGCCTTGGCGGGACTTAGAGCAGCGCCGCTGACGCCGGCGCTTGGGTTGCTTCTTGGAGGGGTCATCCTCCGTTGTCTCGTCGCCATTGCCTTCTTTGGGTGTGTCCACCATGTATATATCGTATGATGAGGTGGCTGTCCAGTGCCCTGTGGGCAGTGGTTCCTCTTCGTCTCGCGCATCATCGTCCATACCGTCGATGTCTTCGGAGTCGAAGTCGAGCATGTCGGTTAAGTCGTCGACAGTGGCTACTAAGTGGGTGGTGGGTGGGTGGCAAATTTCTTCGTCATCCGCATCCCAATCCTGCCGGACATAGTTCGGCCAGGATCCTCCTGACAAGGAGAGAGACCTTAATGAGTTCAGTATGTCGCCGAAGGGCGAGTGCTGAAAAATATCCGCGTAGGTAAACTCCATGATCGACGCCCAATCAGATTCGATAGGAACGGGCGTAGGCGGTTCGGAGTCCATGGCCGGAGAAGGATCCGGTAGTTTGGCAACACGGCTCTCGTGAAGGGTAAGGTCGATATTCGGCTCGATCGCCGCTGAGGATACGGCCTCCGTGACGGGGTCTATCCACCCGTCCATGGATGGCGCAACTGGCTCCGAATTGAGGCTCGGAGCGGCTGCCGGTGTGATCTCCTGAATACAGTCCGATGGTAGAGCTAAATCCTACTCATCGTGACCGCGTGGCGCACAAGGCAGGGGCTCGAATCCGTCGAAGATCAAGTCTCCGTGGATATCAGCCGTGTAATTTAAGCTTCCAAACCTGACCTGGTGGCCAGGGGCGTAACTTTCGATCTGCTCCAGATGGCCAAGCGAGTTGGCCTGCAGTGCGAAGCCGCCGAACACAAAGATCTGTCCGGGGAGAAAAGTATCACCCTGGACTGCATTGCTATCGATGATAGTAGGAGCCATCAAGCCTAATAGCGACGACACAGAGGAACTCTCAATGAAAGCACCAATGTCGGTGTCAAAACCGGCAGATCTTGGGTAGGGGGTCCCGAACTGTGCGTCTAAGGCGGATGGTAACAGGAGGTAGGGGACACGATGTTTTACCCAAGTTCGGGCCCTCTTGATGGAGGTAAAACCCTATGTCCTGCTTGATTTATTCTTGATGATATGAGTATTACAAGAGTTGATCTACCACGAGATCGGGAGGCTAAACCCTAGAAGCCAGCCTATGGTATGATTGTATGTTGTCCTACAGACTAAAACCCTCAGGTTTATATAGACACCGGAGGGGGCTAGGGTTACACAAGGTCGGTTACAAAGTTGGAGATATCCGTATCCATACTGCCAAGCTTGCCTTCCACGCCAAGTAGAGTCTCGTCCGAACACAAGACGAAGTCTTCAATCTTGTATCTTCATAGTCCAACAGTCCGGCCAAAGGATATAGTCTGGCTGTCCGGAGACCCCCTAATCCAGGACTCCCTCACTCGACTCCTGTGCTTGCTACCTTATGTTCCGCTATATCGGCTAAGGTAGTAAAGGGAGAACTACTGTGATTGTGCCTTGGTTTACCCAAAGGAGCACCTCAGTAGAGAAAGCCGAAAACTGAGTGTCATGATGTGGTGAGAGCCAGTCAGCTCTTCGGAGGTTGCAAATCATTGGAGATTTCTTCCACATTACGCGAAGGATCAGTACTGCCCGATCAGGCGCCTATAGCGCTCTAGTTCAAACACTAGGGGCCGCGCCAACATTTTTTATTGTCAAACTCCTATGGCTAAGTGAGGGCGTTAAAGCCGCATAGTCTGATTGCCTAGTTCATTGTGCTAAACAACTCCTTCAAGGACCATATAATTGGATCAAGAGTGTTTAGATTCCATCCCGAACACCCCCGTACTACCTACGTGGGGGCAGAAGCCGACGACTGGCCAACCCTCAGATTTCATACAACACGGCCGCACAGGAGGTAAATTTTTTAACATAACAAACATCATATCACAAACTCACTTTATTTTATCATGCAAGGTAGAGGCAACTTGAATAAATTCATTCAAAGATAATGTCTTGCGAACATTACGTCGCTACAATACGAGACCCCTCCAGGACGTCTCCAAAATACCGCTCTGGTGTGCAGTGCTCCTTGCCCTCCGGTGGCCCCTCGGTCGCAATCTTGATGGTGTCCATCTTCGCCCACTAGACCTTGACGCGGGCAAATGCCATACACGCGCCCTCGATGCAGACGGACCGCTTTTTGGCGTCCAGTCGAGGACAGGCATCCACCAACCGCTTCACGAGGCCGAAGTAACTGCTGGGTATAGCTTCGGCTGGCCACAGCCGGATTATTAAATCCTTCATGGCCAGTTCGGCCACCCTGTGCAGCTCGACCAGCTGTTTTAGCTGATCGCTGAAGGGCACCAGATGTTCTGTTGCAAGATATTGCGACCAGAACAACTTCTCCGTGGAGCTCCCTTCTTCGGCTCGGAAGAACTCTGTGGCGTCGGACACACTACATGGCAGATCAGCAAAAGCCCCTGGAGAACTCCGAATCCGGGTTAGTAAAAGATACTTCCTCTCCACATATTTGCTTTGCATACTAAATGCCTTACCCGCCGCGATCTTCCTAGCCTCCTGGATCTCCTGGAGGGTGCCCTGGGCCTCATTCCGGCCCGTCTCTGCGCTCTGATGAGCCTTGGCGAGTTTGGACTCTTGAGCCGACGCATCGCGTTCCAAGGTCTCGCACTTCCTCAACGCGTCCTGGAGCTCTTGCTGGACCTCATTGACCCGGGCCTTGAGCTTCTTACGGGCGGCCTGCTCCTTAACAGCCTTCCCCTCGGCTTCGGCCAGGGCCTTTTTTAGGGCCTCGACCTCAGTCGTTGCTCCTATACATATCATGACACTTTGGTCAATGTATATCATTTTACTCTTTTTGAATATATAACGGGTTATTACATACCTTGATTCTCCTGGAGCTGCCTCCTCACCTGGCCGAGCTCCTCCTCGGCCTGCTCCAGTCTCTGCTTCAGTCCGTAGACTTCGGCAGTATGCGAGGCCGCGGCCAGCAGCGACGCCTATGTATTCATTTCAGACATATTTAGTTAGTTTCCTGCAATAGGGGATTGATCCTCTATCCGTCTCTTCTTTCCGAACACCGGACAGTGTCTCAGGGGCTACTGCCTATATTGGGATCTTCTCTTTTTGCGTCGCTTACCTCAAAACATGTCAGCAGGCTGCTGCAGGCTTCAGTTAGTCCGCTCTTGGCGGACTGAATCCTTTCAATTATCGTGCCCATAAGAACACAGTGCTCATCCACAATGGAAGCGCCTCGTAGCGCTTCCAGCAGATTATCCGGTGCCCCTGGTTGGACATGGGTCACCGGCGGTATAGGCATACCCCCTTCTTTCGATGGAGGTTGTGTGCCGGATTCTAGAGCCGCATCGGTCTCCGGAATCGAGTCCGGCTGAGGGCCGAAGTGAATACGGCCCTCATCACCAGTCTCCATGGGGATTGGCTCCCACTGGTGTCCGGCGACGGGGTTTCGCCTTTTGGCGCCTCCTGAACCTCTCCTCGGCCTGGGAAAGTCCTTCGGGACAGCACCTCGGCATCGCCCTTGGTCTTGGGGGAGTGAGCGGTCGGCGGCGACTCGCTGGCCATCGCCTTTGAATCCAACGAACCTCCTGACAAGGATCGCTGGGAGCTGTCATGGGCCGGACTGCAATAACATAACTAATCATGTCAATACAACAAAGAGGAGAGGCTAGATTTATGGACATGTATGAGTCTTAGCACTTACGATGCAGCCCGAGGCTTAGTGCGGGGGCGTCGCTCCAGACTACTGTCGACGTCCCACGCGGAGTTATCCGCGAGGGAGCCCTTCCCTTTCTTGGACGTCTCCGCCTCCAGGTTCGTGGAGGCCGCCCTCTTCTTCTTTCCCTCATAAGGGGGAGGGTTGTTCTTCTCCTCCTCATCATCCTTGTCGTCCTCAGCAGCGGAGGAAAGGGTCACTTCGTCTTCGGACGTCAAGTCCGAAGCACCCTTGCAATGGGGGCCACCTTTGGCCCCCTTGGCCTTCTTCTTGGCCTTCTTTTCCGGTGGCCTATAGGGCGCCTGAACCAACATCTTCGCCAGGAGTGGGATGACTGGCTCTTCGGGCAGCGCAGCCGAACTATGGATCCGCTCTGCTCTCTCCGTCCACGCCTAAAAAATACAACAAAGGTTAGGAATCCTCCTTGAACAAACAAGTAGAAGGTACGCCTTAAGAAAAGGAGAACTTACCTCATTGGCGGGATGGGAGTGATGGTGCTCGCGGTCCAAATCCATGACCAGCGGCTTCACGTTGCCCTTGAAGAGCAACTTCCAGGCACCTCCGTGAGTTGTTCCGAAGAGCCTTTCCAGGGCCTAGTGCTTCGTCGGATCGAATTCCCATAAATGGAAGCTTCGGCTTTGGCAGGGGAGAATCCGGTGAACCAGCATCACCTGGATCACGTCGACGAGCTTGACATCTTTATCCAACATACTCTGAATTTGCGTTTGTAGTGCTATCAGCTCGTCTGACGCTGACCAGTTGGGGCCTCTCTCCTTCCAGGAGGTGAGCCGCATTGGGGCTCCGGCCTTAAACTCGGGAGCCGCTGCCCAAGTGGCGCCGCGCGGCTCTGTGATGTAGAACCACTGCTTCTGCTACTCCTTGACGGTCTCCACAAAAGTGCCTGTGGGCCAAGTGACGTTGGGCATCTTGCTCACCATGGCGCCCCCGCACTCTGCGTGCTGACCGTCCACCACCTTTGGCTTCATGTTGAAGACCTTGAGCCACAGGCCGAAGTGGGGGTGGATGTGGAGGAAGGCCTCGCACACGACAATAAATGCCGAGATGTTGAGGAAGGAGTTCGGGGCTAGATCATGGAAATCTAGCCCGTAATAGTACATCAGTCTGCGGACGAAGGGGTGGAGTGGAAACCCCAATCCACGGACGAAGTGAGGGAGGAAAACTACCCTCTCAGTAGGCTTCGGGGTGGGGATGACTTTCCCCTTGGAGGACAGACGGTGGGCGATTCCTTTCGCCAGGTACCTGGCCGCCCAAAGCTGGGTGACGTCCTTCTCCGTGACGGAGGAGACCATCCACTTGCCTTGGCCTCTGGATCCAGACATGATTGAGTGCTTCCTTGAGAGGGGGAAGATGGGAACTTGGGCGCTGGAGCTCGAGAATGGAAGGACAAAGGAAGATAAGACGTGGGTGAAGAAAGGGGATTCTTATCTCCTTATAAAGGCAGTGAATATTGAGCGACTCCCCACTCGCCTGTTCCCAAGGGCTGTGTAGATGGCACGGTTGGGTTACCCACGCCCGTATTGATGAGAATCCCGCAATAAGGGGACACAATCTCTACTTTGACAAGACGTGCCAATGGCAACCACGTCTCGAAACGTGGAGCGACAGACAAGAAACGATTCGAAATTATGACCGGGCAGACGTGATGTCATGTTGCAAAAAGTTGTCAGCGGATTGGACTCGTGTATTATATTCTCTTTGCGGTTGTGTGTGGGGTGTGGTGTTACAGATCCAGACACGTTCAATACGTCTGAAGACTATCTTGGAGTTCAGAAGGAGGAACCCGCCTTGCAATGCCGAAGACAGATCTACGCGCCGGATACCTTGTCATTGAAGCCAGGTTCAAGGGCTACTGAGGGAGTCCTGGACTAAGGGGTCCTTGGGCATCCGGCCTATTAGCCATGGGCCAGACTGATGGGCTGTGAAGATACGAAGACCAAAGACTGCCCCCGTGTCCGGACGGGACTCTCCTTGGCGTGGAAGGCAAACTTGGCGACCAAATATGTAGATTCCTTTCTTTGTAACCAACCTTGTGTAACCCTAGATCCTCCCGGTGTCTATATAAACCGGAGGACTTAGCCCGGAAGGGGACACTCATAACCATAGTCATACAGGCTACGCTTTTAGGGTTTAGCCATTACGATCTCGTCATAGATCAACTCTTGTAATATTCATATTCATCAAGATAAATCAAGCAGGAAGTAGGGTATTACGTCCATAGAGAGGGCCCGAACCTGGGTAAACATTGTGTCCCCTGTCTCCTGTTACCATCGACCTTAGACGCACAGTTCGGGACCCCCTACCCGAGATCTGCCGGTTTTGACACCGACACTCCCTACCCCTGAGTATAATGGAGAAAGGGGGAGGCCGGCCGGCCTTGGGGCGCGTCAAGGAGAGGGGGGAGTCCTCCTCCTAGTAGGAGTAGGATTCCCCCTTTCCTAGTCCAACTAGGAAGGGGAAGGGGGAAGGAAGGAGAGGGAGAGAGGGAGGAAAGATGGGGCGCCGCCCCCTCCTTCTCCAATTTGGACTCCCAAGGGGGGGGCAGCCCTAGGCCCCCTCCTCTATCTCTCTCATAAGCCCCCCCCCTCTCTCTCTCTCTCCTTCAAGTGGCGTCCAAAAGGGGTGTCTTCATCCGGTTGCGTGAACTTGATCCTTGCATCCGACATCCTAAATAGTAGAAAATGGAGAGGAGTCAGAAATGAGAAGAGAGTAGTGATCTAGGGTTTTAGCTTAGTGGTTGTGTCCTACAGTCAGCGTGTGCTCTGATACCATCTTGTAGCGACCAGACCTCAAATAGTCTGATCTCTGTGCATCAGTGTCATCCTTGGATCGGTAATGCTGACACACACAGTACTTGGGGATTTATAACAGAGTGGCAATCACACACTTATAACATCGAATGTCTCAAAAGAGAACTTATTACAATAAATATGGCTTAAGGCCATCTAATACGTTAACAGCGGAAGGCTTGGAAGATAAAGTGAGTCCATCAACTCCAACGACATCATCGAGTGAAAGACCATGACCTAAGGCTCCTTACTCGTCGTCTGAAAAGTCTGCAACATGATATGTTGCAGCCCGAAAACGGGTCAGCACATGGAATATGCTGGCAATGTAACACAAGAGAGTAATGAACAGAATAAAGCTATCACTATATGCATATATGGCTGGTGGAGGCTGTATGGTTAATATGTTTTGCGGAAAGCCAATTTTTCCCTACAACAAAGGAATAAATTGTATTTAACTACAAAGTTGGTTGAAAACATTGAGAATGGTAAACCCCATCTCAATCCCAATTAAAAGGTAATTAATAACCCAACAAAATTAATTTAGAGTGTTGAGATCCACATGATAATCCAAGAACTAGATACTCAAGATGTCCATAACAGGGGACACAACTAACCATGATTAGTTTGTACACTCTGCAGAGGTTTGTGCACTTTTACCCACAAGACTCGATCTCCTCCGTTTGATTTCTCACACTACATGATGTTTGAGAAACGGATGACCGAGACACAATCTTTCCGAAGAGGTCCCCTTAACCGATAGATAGGCATGTACACCTACAATCCCCTACATCTGCTAGCCCACCATGGAAAGGTTTCCCACAACTTACTCAACTATGCCAGAGCCCATAATGGCATGTGGCTGCACACGAAAGTTTCTAGCATGAATAATCTTTTGATCCCTTTGAGACTGGGTGGCAGTCCATAGGAGAATCACACGGTACCCCGGGATTTCCAAAAATACAGACAACACTGGGTTCCCCAGGTGCCTCAATCACATCTTTCATGAATACACTCAACCCAAACCACGTCTACGAGCATAGCATAGCAATATAAGCAACGTAGAAGTAACTCCCGAAGGGTTGATAATAAACAGGTGAATTGGTACTACCTCATCTACTTCCCAAGCCCATAATTTAATCAGATCCTAACCATGCAATTGTTTGAGGATTGATCTAATGCAATAAAACTGGGTAGTAAAGAGGTATTATCAAAGTGTTACTTGCCTTGCTGATGATCCGTGAAACCTAGAGACTCGTAGTAGCATGCTTCGCACTCCGGGTACTCTATCGCAAACAAACAAGCATACAATAAGCAATCAAGCAAGATGCACGGGTAAAACTCAAATAAGAAAATCTAACCAGAAAGTTCAACTTAAGAACTCCGGTTTGCAAAAAGAATCAAATCAAACAAAGCACAAAACTCAAACTGCGAAAGAAACCAGCTTCGTTTACTAATCTGGACTAAAGTCAAATTTTACAGTAGCAAAAACTTGTTTAAGTTGATTAAACAGAAAGAGGGCTTCGAGATGAAACTCTAGGCGCTTGAATCGCCTGATTCCGATAAACGAGCGAAAAGATAAACTAAAACGAAAATCGGATCAGAAATCACGATCGAAAATAATCGCGGAAAATCCGAGAAAAAGAAAAACTGAAGATCAGGCTAATGAACGAACGTTCGCTGTCTACGGCTAAACGGTGAAAACCATTCATTAAAACAAACGAACGAACAGGCGTTCGCTAAATAAATAAACCAAAAAAACCGATCTAAAAATAAAAAAACGGGATCTATGGTTTCAAAAAAAACGATCGGTTTTCTCATGGAAACCAAGGCGGCGGCGGCTACCTCCGGCGAGGTCCGGCGAGACGGCGGCGGCGGCGGGCGGCTCCTCCGACGGGGTCGGGCGGCGGCTAGGGGATCCGGCA
>NC_041390.1:398380609-398524026 GCF_002162155.2 Triticum dicoccoides | reverse complement strand
GGGGCGGCGCGGCGAGGCTCCGGCGGCGGCGGCGGGACTCGGGCGGCAGCTAGGGTTTCGGGTGCGGGGCTGGCGGCTCGGGCCTCCGCGGCTTTAAAGGGCCAGCCGGGCTAGTGTCCAGGTCCGACACGGCCCGGTTAGGTCGGTTCGTTTTTTTTAAAATATTTCATGCAGAAAAACAAAGAAAAGAAATACTAAACGGACTCCAAAAATCCTGAAATAAATTTTGCCCGTCCTCTAAAAATCTACTGGACAAGGTGAACATTTATTTGGGACTCTAATGCAATTTTGAAAAATGCATATTTTTCCTAATTCAAATAAAATAGCGGTAAAACTCTTAAAAGAAATTCTTATTTGATTTTAATATTAAATCTCCCATATTTCTTTATTTTTAGGAAGTCATTTTATCCTCTCTCTTTTATTTTCCTAAAAGAAATATTCGAAGAGAAAATAATTAAAATCAAACGATCCTCTTTTCAAAATTTGAGAATACTCAAATATGAAAATAACGAAATCCCCAGCTCTCTCCGTGGGTCCTTGAGTTGCGTAGAATTTCTAGGATCAAACCAAAATGCAATAAAATATGATATGCAATGATGATCTAATGCATAACATTCCAAATTAAAAATTTGGGATGTTACAGACACTCTTTTTGTCTATGTATTCACACATGTATTAAGTTTTCGGTTAATACAATTATAACATGAATATCATGTTATAAGGAATATAAATAACAACTTTATTATTGCCTCTAGGGCATATTTCCTTCGCGAGCAACATTCAACATCCTGGGTAGCGGGTGGCTCCAGTAATTGCAAGGTGTGAACTGTGTCGTCCGAGAGAATTTCCCCTTAATCAACAACCCCGATCATCATCATTACTCCCGTCCTCTTGCGCTGATGTTCCCGGGAGTACTTGTCCCCGCAACGAAAACAGAGGCCATTGGCACGTATGAAATCGCGTAGCTGATGCACACGGCCAAACTTGTCGCCCCCTTGACACGGTGGCACGACCCCCCGAGCCGGAATGGGTGCTGGCACAGCTAGTGGTGGACGTCCCACTGGTGCTGGACGGTGGCACTGAGCATGTTGTTTCTCCAACTCTTCCTCCTATATGCATGTGAACACAACTGCCCGGGTGATGCTTGTTGGTTCCTGCAGCCTGACCCCAAGGCGGAGCTCATCCTTTAGACCCAACAGAAACTGAGACACAAAAAACTTGGGGCTGAGCGATGGATCGAGGGACAACAAATGGTACATGCAAGTTTCAAATTGCTGTTTGTACTCCTGGACACTGCTAGTCTATTTCAGTTGGACCAGTCTGTGCATCGGAACCTCAAATTCTTCTGTCCCGAACTCTTCCTCAACTGCTGCTCTGAAACTTGGCCATGTCAACCTCGGACGCGTCTGACGGTAAGATTGCAGCCACATAGCTGCCAAACCCTCCATGTACAAGGATGCGGTAATGACCCAACTGTGTTGCGACACCTTGTACAACTCAAAGTAAGACGCACAACACTCCAACCAGATGCAAGGGGCGTCGCCAACAAACTTGGGGAAGTCATGCATTGGTAGTTTGGTGTAGTGGTCGCCGGCGCGGGCCGACTCTAGTGGCGCCGGTGCTCTGACAGGCAGCAAGGGTGGTCCATGATTGACCAGCCGCGTGAAAGGGAGTTGCGCCGCGCCTTCAGTGTAAAGTGGTGGGGGAGGAGGAGGTGGCGGAGGATGGTGGAGTTGGGCGGGTGGTGTGGGAGGCGCATGGGTGAAGGAGTCTGCTGCGGTAGTGAGGCCCGATGGTGTGGAGGTCCCAGCGGCAGCCAGATCCATGTTGGTCGCCGTCTTACGCGCCTCGTCGACATCGGCTTGAGTCAAGTCGATCTGCTTGCCCAAATTCTTCAATTCGGTGGACACCCACTCATTGAAGGTGGCTTGCGCATGGAATCGCTCGTCGGCGGTGGTCTGACTCGCGTCGAGGCGGCGGATGATCGATTCGAGCAGTTTCTGCAGATTATTGGTGGTTTCCCCCATGGCGTCGAGGAGGTAACGGGTCCGCGCCGAGGGCTTCGACGACGGTGTCGTGATCTCGCTCCAAATCGGACCTAACCCCGTGCAGGATTTTGTGCAATTTGCGTGAGCAAATCGCCCCTAACACGATGGATGTTACATGTCGATCGAGAGGATCAGAGATCGGCATCCGCGCGAGGTGGGGAAAACTTCGGCTCTGAACTGTAATGACCCGATGATGGGAGAGGGTTTGAGAAGGGGATCAGGAGAGGAAGGGTAAGGGAGTAGGTTTTTATTTTTGAGAAATCTCGCCATCTTTATTCATCCAAAACCACGGTCATAGGTACAAGGTTTGGGTCATGAGGATTTCCCAACCACACGTGTCTACTGATGTCTACTATGCAACTTTATTCTTGTAGACACGTGTTGGGCCTCCAAGCGCAGAGTTTTGTAGGACAGTAGCAATTTTCCCTCAAGTGGATGACCTAAGGTGTATCAATCCATGAGAGGTGTAGGATGAAGATGGTCTCCCTCAAACGACCCTGCAACCAAATATAATAAATCTCTTGTGTTCCCAACACACCCAATACAATGGCAAATTGTATAGGTGCACTAGTTCGGTGAAGAGATGGTGATAAAAGTGTAATATGGATGGTAGAAATATATTTTTATAATCTGAATAGAAAAAAACAGCAAGGTATAGCAAATAGTAAACAGGCACAGAAATGGTATTGCAATGCTTGAAAATGAGGCCTAGGGTCCGTACTTTCACTAGTGCAACCTCTCAACAATGCTAATATAATTGGATCATATAACCATTCCTCAAAGTGCATTGAAGAATCACTCCAAAGTTCCTATCTAGCAGAGAACATAAGAATAAATTGTTTGTAGGGTACGAAACCACCTCAAAGCTATTCTTTTCGTTCGATCTATTCAAGAGTTCGTACTAAAATTGTTGGGGAACACAGTAATTTCAAAAAAATCCTACGCACACGCAAGATCCATATAGGTGATGCATAGCAATGAGAGGGGAGAGTTTTGTCCATGTACCCTCATAGACCGAAAGGGGAAGCGTTATGACAATGCGATTGATGTAGTCGTACGTCTTCACGATCCGACCGATCCTAGTACCGAAAGTACGGCACCTCCATGATCTGCACACGATCAACTCGGTGACGTCCCACGAACTCTAGATCCATCTGAGGTCGAGGGAGAGTATCTTCAGCACGACGGCGTGATGACGGTGATGATGAAGTTACCGATGCAGGGCTTCGCCTAAGCACTACAATGATATCACCGAGGTGGAAATCTGTGGAGGGGGGCACCGCACACGGCTAAGACAACTGTCAACTTGTGTGGTCTAGGGTGCCCCGTCCCCACATATATAAAGGAGGGAGGGGGAGGCCGGCCAGCCCTCCTTGGCGCGCGCCCAAGAGGGGAATCCTACTAGGACTCCTAGTCCTAGTAGGTTTCCACCAAAAGGGAGAGAGGGGAAGGAAGGAGAGGGAGGGGGAAAGGAAAAAGGGGGGCGCTGCCCCCCTTCCTACTCCAATTCGGACTCAAGGGGGAGGGGGCACGCGGCCTGCCCTGGCCGCCCCTCGCTCTCTCCACTAAGGCCCAATGAGGCCCATTAGTTCCCCCGGGGGTTCCGATAACCCTCCGGCACTCCGGTTTTATCCGAAACTAAAACTTCCGGTGTCCGAACATATCCGTCCAATATATCAATCTTTATGTCTTGACCATTTCGAGACTCCTCGTCATGTACGTGATCACATCGGAGACTCCGAACTACCTTCGGAACATCAAAACACATAAACTCATAATACCGATCATCATCGAACGTTAAGCGTGCGGACCCTACGGGTTCGAGAACTATGTAGACATGACCGAGACTCATCTCCGGTCAATAACCAATATCGGAACCTGAATGCTCATATTGGTTCCTACATATTCTAGGAAGATCTTTATCGGTCAAGCCGCATAACAACATACGTTGTTCCCTTTGTCATCGGTATGTTAATTGCATGAGATTCGATCGTCGGTATCTCAATACCTAGTTCAATCTTGTTACCGGCAAGTCTCTTTACTCGTTCTGTAATGCGTCATCCCACAACTAACTCATTAGTTACATTGCTTGAGAGGCTTATAGTGATGTGCATTGCCGAGAGGGCCCAGAGATACCTGTCCCACAATCGGAGTGACAAATCCTAATCCCGATCTATGCCAACTCAACAAACACCATCAGAGACACCTGTAGAGCATCTTTATAATCACCCAGTTACGCTGTGACGTTTGATAGCACACTAAGTGTTCCTCCGGTATTCGGGAGTTGTATAATATCATAGTCATAGGAACATGTATAAGTCATGAAGAAAGCAATAGCAACAAACTAAACGATCAAGTGCTAATCTAACGGAAAGGGTCAAGTCAATCACATCATTCTCTAATGATGTGATCCCGTTAATCAAATGACAACTCATGTATATGGCTGGGAAACTTAACCATCTTTGATTCAACGAGCTAGTCAAGTAGAGACATACTAGTGACACTCTATTTGTCTGTGTACTCACATATGTACTAAGTTCCCAGTTAATACAATTCTAGCATGAATAATAAACATTTATCATGATATAAGGAAATATAAATAACAGCTTTATTATTGCCTCTAGGGCATATTTGCTTCAGTCTCCCACTTGCACTAGAGTCAATAATCTAGATTACACAATAATGATTCTAACACCCATGGAGTCTTGGTGCTGATCATGTTTTGCTCGTGAGAGAGGCTTAGTCAACGGGTCTCCAAAATTCAGATCTGTATGTATCTTGCAAATCTCTATGTCTCCCTCCTTGACTTGATCGCGAATGGAATTGAAGCGTCTCTTGATGTGCTTGGTTCTCTTGTGAAATCTGGATTCCTTTGCCAAGGCAATTGCACCAGTATTGTCACAAAAGATTTTCATAGGACCCGATGCACTAGGTATGACACCTAGATCGGATATGAACTCCTTCATTTGCTGCTTCTGAAGCAGCTATGTACTCCGCTTCACACGTAGATCCCGCCACGACGCTTTTCTTAGAACTGTACCAACTTACAGCTCCACCATTCAATATAAATACGTATCCGGTTTGTGACTTAGAGTCATCCGGATCAGTGTCAAAGCTTTGCATCAACGTAACCATTTTTCGACGAGTTCTTTGTCATCTCCGTAATCGAGAAACATATCCTTAGTCCTTTTCTGGTATTTCAGGATGTTCTTGACCGCTGTCCAGTTATCCACTCCTGTATTACTTTGGTACTTCCATGCTAAACTAATAGCAAGGCACACATCAGGTCTGGTACACAACATTGCATACATGATAGAACCTATGGCTGAAGCATATGGAATGACTTTCATTTTCTCTCTACCTTCTGCAGTGGTCGACCATTGAGTCTGACTCAACTTCACACCTTGTAACACAAGCAAGAACCCTTTCTTTGCTTGATCCATTTTAAACTTCTTCAAAACTTTATTAAGGTATGTGCTTTGTGAAAGTCCAATTAAGCGTCTTGATCTATCTCTATAGATCTTGATGCCCAATATATAAGCAGCTTCACCGAGGTCTTTCATTGAAAAACTCATATTCAAGTATCCTTTTATGCTATCCAGAAATTCTATATCATTTCCAATCAACAATATGTCATCCACATATAATATTAGAAACGCTACAGAGCTTCCACTCACTTTGTTGTAAATATAGGCTTCTCCAAAAGTCTGTATAAAACCATATGCTTTGATCACACTATCAAAGCGTATATTCCAACTCTGAGATGCTTGCACCAGTCCATAAATGGATCGCTGGAGCTTACACACTTTGTTAGCACCTTTTGGATCGACAAAACCTTCGGGTTGCATCATATACAACTCTTCTTTAAGATATCCATTAAGGAATGCAGTTTTGACATCCATTTGCCAAATTTCATAATCATAAAATGCGGCAATTGCTAACATGATTCGGACGGACTTAAGCATCTCTACGGGTGAGAAGGTCTCGTCGTCGTCAACTCCTTGAACTTGTCAAAAACCTTTCGCAACAAGTCGAGCTTTGTAGACAGTAACATTACCGTCAGCATCAGTCTTCTTCTTGAAGATCCATTTATTCTCGATGGCTTGCCGATCATCGGGCAAGTCAACCAAAGTCCACACTTTGTTCTCATATATGGATCCCATCTCAGATTTCATGGCCTTAAGCCATTTTGCGGAATCTGGGCTCATCATCGCTTCCTCATAGTTCGTAGGTTCGTCATGGTCAAGTAACATGACCTCCAGAACAGGATTACCTTACCACTCTGGTGCAGATCTTACTCTGGTTGACCTACGAGGTTCGGTAGTAACTTGATCTGAAGTTACATGATCATCATCATTAGCTTCCTAACTAATTGGTGTAGGAGTCACAAGAACTGATTTCTGTGATGAACTGCTTTCCAATAACGGAGCAGGTACAGTTACCTCATCAAGTTCTACTTTCCACCCACTCACTTCTTTCGAGAGAAACTCCTTCTCTAGAAGGGATCCATTCTTAGCAACAATGTCTTGCCTTCGGATCTGTGTTAGAAGGTGTACCCAACAGTCTCCTTTGGGTATCCTATGAAGACACATTTCTCCGATTTGGGTTTGAGCTTATCAGGTTGAAGCTTTTTCACATAAGCATCGCAGCCCCGAACTTTAAGAAACGACAACTTGGGTTTCTTGCCAAACCATAGTTCATAAGGTGTTGTCTCAACGGATTTAGATGGTGCCCTATTTAACGTGAATGCAGCCGTCTCTGAAGCATAACCCCAAAACGACAGCGGTAAATCAGTAAGAGACATCATAGATCGCACCATATCTAGTAAAGTATGATTACGACTTTCGGACACACCATTACGTTGGGTGTTCCGGGTGGCGTGAGTTGTGAAACTATTCCGCATTGTTTCAAATGAATACCAAACTCGTAATTCAAATATTCTCCTCCACGATCAGATCGCAGAAGCTTTATTTTCTTGTTACGATGATTTTCCACTTCACTCTGAAATTCTTTGAACTTCTCAAATTTTCAAACTTATGTTTCATCAAGTAGATATACCCATATCTGCTCAAATCATCTGTAAACGTCAGAAAATAATGATACCCGCCGCGAGCCTCAATATTCATCGGACCACATATACCAGTTTGTATGATTTCCAATAAATTGGTTGCTCGCTCCATTGTTTCGGAGAATGGGGTTTTAGTCATCTTGCCCATGAGGCATGGTTCGCAAGTTCCAAGTGATTCATAATCAACTGATTCCAAAAGTCCATCAGAATGGAGTTTCTTCATGCGCTTTACACCAATATGACAAAAACGGCAGTGCCACAAATAAGTTGCACTATTATTATCAACTCAGCATCTTTTGGCTTCAATATTATGAATATGTGTGTCACTACTATCAAGATTCAACAAAAATAGACCACTCTTCAAGGGTGCATGACCATAAAAGATATTAATCATATAAATAGAACAACCATTATTCTTGGATTTAAATGAATAACCGTCTCGCATCAATCAAGATCCAGATATAATGTTCATGCTTAACGCTGGCACCAAATAACAATTATTCAGGTCTAAAACTAATCCCGACGGTAGATGTAGAGGTAGCGTACCGACGGCAATCACATCGACTTTGGAACCATTTCCCACACGCATCGTCACCTTGTCCTTAGCCAATCTTCGCTTAATCCATAGTCCCTGTTTCGAGTTGCAAGTATTAGCAACAGAACCAATATCAAATACCCAGGCACTACTGCGAGCATTAGTAAGGTACACATCAATAACATGTATATCACATATCCCTTTGTTCACCTTGCCATCCTTCTTATCCGCCAAATACTTGGGGCAGTTCCGCTTCCATTGACCAATCCCTTTGCAGTAGAAGCACTCAGTCTCAGGATTAGGTCCAGACTTGGGCTTCTTCACTTGAGCAGCAACTTGCTTGCCATTCTTCTTGAAGTTCCCCTTCTTCCTTTTACCCTTTTTCTTGAAACTGGTGGTCTTGTTGACCATCGACACTTGATGCTCCTTCTTGATTTCTACCTCCGCAGCCTTTAGCATTCAGCTCGGGAATCATCTTATCCATCCCTTGCATATTATAGTTCATCACGAAGGTCTTGTAGCTTGGTGGCAGTGATTGAAGAACTCTATCAATGACACTATCATCAGGAAGATTAACTCCCAGCTGAGTCAAGTAGTTGTGGTACCCAGACATTCTTGAGTATATGTTCACTGACATAACTATTCTCCTCCATTTTGCAGCTGTAGAACTTATTGGAGACTTCATATCTCTCAATCCGGGCATTTGCTTGAAATATTAACTTCAACTCCTGGAACATCTCATATGCTCCATGACGTTCAAAACGTCGTTTAAGTCCCGGTTCTAAGCTGTAAAGCATGGCACACTGAACTATCGAGTAGTCATTAGTTTTGCTTTGCCAGACGTTCTTAACGTCATCAGCAGCATCTGTTGTAGGCCTGGCAGCTAGCGGTGCTTCCAGGACCTAATTCTTCTATGCAGCAATGAGGATAATCATCAAGTTATGGACCCAGTCCGTGTAGTTGCTACCATCATCTTTCAACTTAGCTTTCTCTAGGAACGCATTAAAATTCAAAGGAACAGTAGCACGGGCCATTGATCTACAACAACATAGACATGCAAAATACTATCAGGTACTAAGTTCATGATAAATTAAAGTTCAATTAGTCATATTACTTAATAACTCCCACTTAGATAGACATCCCTCTAATCATCTAAGTGATCATGTGATCCAAATCAACTAAACCATGTCCGATCATCACGTGAGATGGAGTAGTTTTCAATGGAGAACATCACTATGTTGATCATATCTACTATATGATTCACGCTCGACCTTTCAGTCTCAGTGTTCCGAGGCCATATCTGCATATGCTAGGCTCGTCAAGTTTAACCCGAGTATTCTGCGTGTGCAAAACTGGCTTGCACCCGTTGTATGTGAACGTAGAGCTTATCACACCCGATCATCACGTGGTGTCTCGGCACGACGAACTTCCGCAATGGTGCATACTCAGGGAGAACACTTGTACCTTGAAATTTAGTGAGAGGTCATCTTATAATGCTACCGCCAAACTAAGCAAAATAAGATGCATAAAGGATAAACATCACTTGCAATCAATATAAGTGATATGATATAGCCATCATCATCTTGTGCCTTTGATCTCCATCTCCAAAGCGCTGTCATGATCACCATCGTCACCGGTGCGACACCTTGATCTCCATCGTAGCATCATTGTCATCTCGCCAACTATTGCTTCTACGACTATCGCTACCGCTTAGTGACAAAGTAAAGCAATTACAGGGCGATTGCATTGCATTGAATAAAGCAACAACCATATGGCTCCTGCCAGTTGCCGATAACTCTGTTACAAAACATGATCATCTCATACAATAAAATTTAGCATCATGTCTTGACCATATCACATTATAACATGCCCTGCAAAAACAAGTTAGACGTCCTCTACTTTGTTGTTGCAAGTTTTACGTGGCTGCTACGGGCTGAGCAAGAACCGTTCTTACGTACGCATCAAAACCACAACAATTTTTCGTCAAGTGTGTTATTTTAACCTTTAACAAGGACCGGGCGTAGTCACACTCGATTCAACTAAAGTTGGAGAAACTGACACCCGCCAGCCAC
Organism: Triticum dicoccoides; assembly: GCF_002162155.2. Classification (NCBI taxonomy): domain Eukaryota; kingdom Viridiplantae; phylum Streptophyta; class Magnoliopsida; order Poales; family Poaceae; genus Triticum; species Triticum dicoccoides. The sequence goes on along the minus strand of NC_041390.1, from coordinate 398,514,303 downwards.
CTGTGTGCAAGGCACGTCGGTAGAACCAGTCTCACATAAGCACACGCGTAATGTCGGTCCGCGCCACTTCATCCAACAATACCGCCGAATCAAAGTATGACATGCTTGTAAGCAGTATGACTATTATCGCCCACAACTCTTTGTGTTCCAAACGTGCATATAACATCTACGCATAAACCTGGCTATGATACCATTGTTGGGGAATGCAGTAATTTCAAAAAGATTCCTACGCACACGCAAGATCCATCTAGGTGATGCATAGCAATGAGAGGGGAGAGTGTTGTCCACATACCCTCGTAGATCGAAAGCGGAAGCGTTATGACAACACGGTTGATGTAGTCATACGTCTTCACGATCCGACCGATCCTAGTACCGAAAGTACGACACCTCCGTGATCTGCGAATGTTCAGCTCGATGACGTCCCATGAACTCTAGATCAAGCTGAGGTCGAGGGAGAGTTTTGTCAGCACGACGGCGTGATGATGGTGATGATGAAGTTACCGACGTAGAGCTTCGCCTAAGCACTACAACTATATGACCGAGGTGGAAATCTGTGGAGGGGGCACCGCACATGGCTAAGACAACGGTCAACTTGTGTGTTCTAGGGTGCCTCCCTCCCCACGTAAAATAGAGGAGGTAGGGGAAGGCCGGCCGGCCCTCCTTGGTGCGCCCCCAAGAGGGGAATCCTACTAGGACTCCAAGTCCTAGTAGGTTTCCACCAAAAGGGAGAGAGGGGGAAGGAAGGAGAGGGAGAGGGGAAAGGAAAAAGGGGGGCGCCGCCCCCCCCCCCCACCTTCCTAGTCCAATTCGGACTCAAGGGGGAGGGGGCGCGCGACCTACCCTGGCTGCCCCTCTCTCTCTCCACTAAGGCCCAATGAGCCCCATTAGTTCCCCCGGGGGTTCCGATAACCCTCCGGCACTCCGGTTTTATCCGAACATTCTCTGGAACACTCCCGGTGTCTGAACTGTTGGGGAACGTAGTAATTTCAAAAATTTCCTACGCACACGCAAGATAATGGTTATGCATAGCAACAAGAGGGGAGAGTGTTGTCCACGTACCCTCGTAGACCGAAAGCGGAAGTGTTATGACAATGCGGTTGATGTAGTCGTACGTCTTCATGATCCGACCGATTCAAGTACAGAACGTACGGCACCTCCGAGTTCAACACACGTTCAGCTCGATGACGTCCCACGAACTTCGATCCAGCAGAGCTTCACGGGAGAGTTCCGTCAGCACGACGGCGTGATGACGGTGATGATGTTGATACCGAGGCAGGGCTTCTCCTAAGCACCGCTACGATATGACCGAGGTGGATTATGGTGGAAGGGGGCACCGCACACGGCTTGGAACAATTAACTTGTGTGTCCTAGGGTGCTCCCTGCCCCCGTATGTAAAGGAGCAAGGGGGAGGCCGGCCGGCCCTTGGGGCGCGCCAAGGAGGGGGGAGTCCTCCTCCTAGTAGGAGTAGGACTCCCCTTTCCTAGTCCAACTAGGAAGAGGGAAGGGGGAAGGAAAGAGAGGGAGAGGGAGAGGGAAAGACGGGCCTCACCCCCTCCCCTAGTCCAATTCAGACTCCTCATGGTAGGGGGCGTGCCACCTCCTGGGCTGCTGTCCTCTCTCTCCCCTCAGGCCCACTAAGGCCCAATACTTCCCCGGGGGGTTCCGGTAACCCCTACGGCACTCCGGTTTTCTCCGAAACCACCCGGAACACTTCCGTGTTCGAATATAGCCGTCCAATATATCAATCTTTACGTCTCGACCATTTCGAGACTCCTCGTCATGTCCGTGATCACATCCAGGACTCCGAACTACCTTCGGTAAATCAAATCACATAAACTCATAATACCGATCGTCACGCGTGCGGACCCTACGGGTTCGAGAACTATGTAAACATGATCGAGACTCGTCTCCGGTCAATAACCAATAGCAGAACCTAGATTTCCATATTGGCTGCCACATATTCTACGAAGATCTTTATCGGTCAAACCGCATAACAACATACGTTGTTCCCTTTGTCATCGGTATGTTACTTGCCCGAGATTCGATCATCGGTATCCTCATACCTAGCTCAATCTCGTTACCGGCAAGTCTCTTTACTCATTCCGTAATGCATCATCTTGCAACTAACTCATTAGTCACATTGCTTGCAAGGCTTATAGTGATGTGCATTACCGAGAAGGCCCAGAGATACCTCTCCGACAATCGGAGTGACAAATCCTAGTCTTGATCTATGCCAACTCAACAAGTACCATTGGAGACACCTGTAGATCACCTTTATAATCACCTAGTTACGTTGTGACGTTTGGTAGCACAGAAAGTGTTCCTCCGGTAATCGGGAGTTGCATAATATCATAGTCATAGGAACATGTATAAGTCATGAAGAAAGCAATAGGAGTAAACTAAAATGATCAAGTGCTAAGCTAACAGAATGGGTCAAGTCAATCACATCATTCTCCTAATAATGTGATCCCGTTTATCAAATGACAACTCATGTCTATGGTTAGGAAACTTAACCATCTTTTATAAACAAGCTAGTCAAGTAGAGGCATACTAGTGACACTCTGTTTGTCCATGTATCACACATGTATTATGTTTCTGGTTAATAACTTTCTAGCATGAATAATAAACATTTATCATGAAATAAGGAAATAAATAATAACTTTATTATTGCCTCTAGGCCATATTTCCTTCAGTCTCCCACTTGCACTAGAGTCAATAATCTAGATTACACAGTAATGATTCTAAAACCCATTGTTGGGGATATTACCACTGGGCGTAAACCGGCCAGGAGAGGCTGGGTTAGCCCCATAAGTAATTTTGAAGCTCATGAACACAGACGGTGACGCTTTATGAAGGCCCAGGGCCCAGAGCCGGTTTAAGGCCTATAGACATAAACCGGTGTTGATATATAAACTTGTGTTGTAAGATAGAAAGAGCAGAGACCGGGCCGGAAACGTTTATGAGCCGGCCTAGGGATTCTGTAAACCGACGGGCGTCAACCCGTGTATATAAGGGGATGACCCGGCGGCGGTTCAGGACAACAGACAACAACTCGAGACTCAGGCAAAGCGTATTCGCTCCCTGGCCATCGAAACCCCAGCAATTCCATCACAACTAGACATAGGCTCTTACCTTCATCGTAAGGGGCCGAACTAGTATAAAACTCTCTTGCGTCCCTTGTCCGCTTTAACCCCTTTTAGCTAACCTGTAGCGATGGCTCCACGACTAAGTCCTCTCTCTAGGACATCTGCCGTGACAAACCCACGACATTTGGCGCCCACCGTGGGGCTATCGCACGATGGTTTCAAGTTCTTGGAGGGCCGCTTCGAAGGACTCAAGGGTTACGTTGTGGGCCGGATGACCAAGAGTCGTCACGACAAGCTCTACATTGATGATGCAGGCTGGGGCCCCGAGGCCGGCTCAGTTGAGTACGGGTACCGGGTCCCCTTTGGCGGCATACACGTTTTCATTGGCAAGATCGGCGAACCGGGCCCTGCGCCAAACATCTGCACCGACCTCGTCGAAACAACTCAGCGTGTGAGATCTGCCCGGATCAAGCCTGTCATGAAGCGTGCCTTCGTGGGAGTCATACATGGAGGGGAATCTGAGGATAGATCGGAATCTGGTGGTGAAACCGTCGTTTATTCCGGCGACGAGTCATCGACCGGCGAGACCGAGTCGTTATATCAGTTACAAGATGGCCGGATCGGGGGCTGTTCCGATGGCGAAATTATTCTGGACTCCTTTGATCTGCCAAACCGGGTTGCGATCTTCATGGCCGGTACGCAACCGGCGCTCCACTCTTCGACCACAGCGGCAATAATTTCCGGATTGGTAGCGGCAACAGCAGCCGGGGCAGGAGTCCCTGTGCGACCGCCGGCTCAGGTTCTGTCTGATTTGTTTCACGCATTGGCAATGCTGACGGAGGAGGTTAACTCGGCGGATCAGGATGCACACAATGCGGAAATCGTGAAGGCGAAAGATCAGATCACCCAGGCCAAGGCCGATTTGGCAGCTGAGGATACCAGGATGACCGCGGAGCGGGCCGCTTTGGATGCACAGGCTTACCGGATTATGCTGGATCAGAGTGCGTCGAACGAAGTCCTGAAGAGGAGGTACCGATCTCGCCTGCCACCGGTTTATGACGCTAGAAACCTCTTTAACACCCCAGGAGCAGGGACCAATAATCCGCCGGTGGTAAACCGGGTGGAGGCACCTGGGGCAGGGGCGCCGGTTCAGCCACGTTTGGTGGATCTGCATCGTCAAAACAACATTGTAACGCCACATGTCCCAACGCCACTGGGTCATTACTCTAACCCGATGGACAACATTGTTGCTGCCGCTTCACGACTGGCGGCCATCCCGATCGAAGGCGATTCTCCGGCGGCGGTTGAGACGCGTCGGGTTAAGGAGCTTCTTCAGACAACCTTGGTTCAACAAGAGGCTTATTCATATAGTCGCGATCGGGTTCATTCCACTCCCCGTCCAAGCCGGAGTTACAGCAGGCATATGGATGAACCAGCAGTGTTAAGCAACGCGCGAAACCGTGATCCGCCCCGTGGCACTAACCCGGCGGGTGGTGCTGGTGATGCTCAGGAGGTGGTGGACTGGGCTCGGGCACACAGAGAGGCCAAGTTAGCGGCGCAGCATGAAGCCCGTCAGCTTACTCCGGTTCGTCCAACCACGTCGGTGGAACCAGGAGTTACTTCTAGTTCTTTGGGAGTGTCGTGTCTTGTCCCAGCATTGCGCAATGTGCGCCTGCCCAAGGATTTCAAAGGCCCGCGCAAGGTGCCGAATTACACCGCTAATTTATCCCCTGAGACATGGGTTGAAAGCTATGAGATGGCCATGGAGATGCTGGATGTGGATGATGCGGCATGTGCGAAATACTTCACCATGATGCTAGAAGGGACGGCCTGCACTTGGCTAAAGAGCTTACCGGATAATTCCATCAGGTCATGGGCCGAGTTGAGAGCCCGGTTTATCCAGAATTTCAAGGATACATGCAAGCAGCCCATGTCAATTGTGGACTTAGTTGTCTGTGTCCAGGAGGAAGGAGAGTCAACAACCCGTTGGGTGCGCCGGGTTTCGGAAATTTTACATTCATCAGACTGCATCAACGCTGATACCGCAGTTTTAACATTGGAAAGCAATTGCCAGTTTGGACCCCTGAAGTTAAAGTTGGGACGGCTCAAACGTCATTGTAATGACATGGGAACCCTCATGGCTGCTCTGGTGAAGTATGTCGACTCTGATAGTACCAAGGATCCCGAGTCTGACGATGATAAGATAGGGAAGGGAAAAAGGAGTGGCAACGCCAAGGGGTAGCACCACAACCCGGCGGGTCATGGAAATGGCGGCAAGCGTAAAGCGGACCACGGCTTAGACTTTGTGGCTAATACCAGCACGCAGGACAAGGGCCAACGGCATAAGGGTAAACCGCCCCAGTGCGGTGGAGGACCAAGTCCTAACCCGAACCGCCTATCTTATCTGTTGAACCAGCCTTGCCCAAAACATGGGACGAAGGAGAATCCGTCCACACACCTCTGGAAAGATTGCTACATCATGCAAGAGTTCAAAAATTCTAATTCTTTCCGGTATGATCATGGACCGGGTGGCGATTCGGGCCCCGGGTCTCATGGGCCGGGTTATGGTGGAGGCAGTTCCGGTTCAGGTTTTCACGGTAACCAGAGCGGGCATGGCAATCAAGCAATCAGGGCAACCAAGGTGGTTATAACCATCAGGGGAATCAGCAACAGCAGTAGCAGCAGTCGGGTTACCAGAGCAACCCGAAGCAGTTGAATAGTGGATAGTATCATGTCTTCACCACCAGCCTGGACAAGCGCAATCAGAAGCTTCATAAAAGGGTTGTGAATGCTGTTGAACCGGCGGTGCCCCGTTATTTGCGCTGGTTCGAGCAGCCGATTGTGTGGAGTAGAGAAGATCATCTGCCCCAGGTTGACAATCCGGGTCATCTGGCACTGGTGGTGGCACCTGAGGTGGGAGGTTATAAGTTCACTAAGGTACTCATGGATGGAGGGAGTAGTATCAATATCCTTTATTATGAAACTTTCTGTCGCATGGGGTTAACAGATAAAAATCTTAAACCGTCCAATACGGTGTTCCATGGTGTGGTGCCTGGTAAATCGGCATATCCTGTTAGTAAGATAGCTCTGGAGGTGGCTTTTGGGGATGAGCATGACTCAAGATCAGAAACTTTGACCTTTGAGGTGGTGAAAATCAAAAGCCCGTATCATGCCCTATTTGGACGGCCAGCTTATGCTAGGTTTGTGGCACGGCCTTGTTATGTCTATCTGCATCTCAAGATGCCGGGTCACAAGGGAACTATAACCGTGCATGGGAGCCGCAAGATCGCTCTGGAGTGTGAAGAAGGTGATGCGGCTTATGCTGAGTCGGTTTGTGCAACAGAAGAGTTGAAGTTTTACAAAGACAATGTTGATCCGGTAGATATGACTTCATTGAAGAAACCAACTACAGAGCATGATCCGGCCCTAAAGTTTAAATCGGCTGATGAGACTAAGCTTATTGACTTCATGTTTGGCAATTCATCCAAACAGTTTAGCATCAGCGCTAACTTGGATCCGAAATAGGAAAGTGCGCTCATCGAGTTCATCCGTGAGAATCGGGACATCTTTGCGTGGAAGCCTTCTGACATGCCAGGTGTATCGAGAGAACTCGTTGAGCACACTCTTAATGTTGATCCCAAGTATAAACCAGTCAAGCAGTTTCTCCGCCGGTTCAATGAAGAAAGACGCAAGGCTATTGGAGAAGCAATAGCCAGCCTCTTGGAGGTTGGATTTATCATTGAAGTATTCCATCCTGAGTGGTTGGCTAATCCGGTGCTGGTCCTTAAGAAGAACGGCACTTGGCGTATGTGTGTGGACTACACAGATCTCAACAAAGCTTGTCCAGCAGATCATTTTGCCCTCCCCCGTATTGATCAAATTATTGATGCTACGGTGGGTTGCGAGTGTTTAAGCTTTTTGGATGCATATTATGGTTATCATCAGATCAAAATGGCAGTTAAGGACCAGGAGAAGACAACCTTCATAACTCCCTTTGGAGCCTTTTGCTATGTGTCCATGCCCTTTGGGCTCAAGAGTGCCCAGGCGACTTATCAATGATGTGTACAGAATTGTCTTCATAAACAGATCGGCCGCAATGTTCACGCCTATGTGGATGATATTGTGGTGAAATGAAGGAAGAAGGAGACATTGATTGATGATTTGAAGGAAAACTTCCATAACCCGTGGGTTTACAAAATGATGCTTAATCCGGCCAAGTGCATCTTTGGTGTACCTGCAGGCAAGCTCTTGGGCTTTTTGGTGTCTAACAGGGGCATTGAAGCTAATCCGAGAAAGATCAAAGCCATCACCTCCTTGGCCAAGACAAAGTGTATTAATGATGTTCAGTGCCTGGCAGGCCGAATTGCTGCATTGAGCCGGTTTTATCAATCGCCTTGGCTTGAAGGCCATCCCTTTATATCAGATGCTGAAGAAAACAGATAACTTTGTCTGGAGTGACGCCGCTAATGAAGCGTTTGAGGACTTAAAGCGGCAGCTGGCTAATCCGCTGGTTCTTGCTGCTCCGGTTGATAAAGAGCCATTATTCCTATATGTAGCAGCTAACGCTCGGGCTATTAGTGTGGCTATTGTGGTGGAGCGCAAAGAGGCGGGAAAGGAATATCCGGTTCAGCGGCCGGTTTATTATATCAGTGAGGTCCTTATCGAGTCCAAGCAGAGGTACCCACATTGGCAAAAATTGGTGTATGGGGTTTTTATGGCAAGCCGGAAGCTTAAGCAGTATTTCCAAGGTCATCCCATCACGGTGGTCAGCTCTGCTCCTTTGGGGGATATAATCCAAAACAGGGAAGCAACTGGCCAGATTGCTAAGTGGGCTATTGAGCTCGGGCCTCACGGGTTGAAATACATACCCCGAACGGCAATCAAATCTCAGGCACTTGTGGATTTCATCAATGATTGGACAGAACTACAAGTGCCAGAAGAGAAGCCGGATCATACTTATTGGACTATTCATTTTGATGGGTCCAGGCAATTGGAGGGCTCTGGGGCTGGAGTCGTATTAACTTCCCCACGAGGTGATAAGTTTTGTTATGTTCTCCGTTTAATGTTCTCTTGCACTAATAATGCAGCTGAATATGAGGCTTTACTCCATGGTCTTCGGATGGCAAAGGAGATGAACCTAAGCCGAGTTATGTGCTTCGGTGACTCGAATCTGGTGGCTCAACAAGTGTCCAGCACTTGGGATTCCAAGGACCCACTCATGGCAGCATATTGTCGTGACGTGGATATTATTGCAGGTCACTTTAAAGGTTATCAGGTGGATCATGTGGACCGGCAGAAGAATGAAGCGGCAGACGCTTTAAGCCGCCTGGGTTCCCAACGTAAACCGGTTCCACCTAATGTCTTCTTGGATGTTCTGCATAATCCGTCCGTCAAGCTCCCTGGTGAGGAGGATTTGGCAGTTCCTGATCCGGAAGCTCAGTTGGTGGCAGCTCTTCATGTTATCCCGGATTGGACGGTTCCGTATGTGGCATATATGAACTGGGGCAAATTACCAGAGGATGAAACTTTGGCCAGGCAGATAATCCGGCGGTCCAAGTCCATGACTATTATCAATGGAGAGTTACATCATTGCAGTGTGACAGGGGCGTTTCAACGTTGTGTGTCTCCTGAGGAAGGCCATGAAATTTTGCGAGAGATCCACGAAGGAGATTGTGGTCACCACGCCGGTTCAAAGTCTTTGGTGGCCAAGGCGTTTCGTCACGGTTTCTATTGGTTGACAGCTCATGCTGATGCCGAGGACTTGGTCAAAAGATGTGATGGCTATCAGAAGTTCTCAAGGCGTGCTCATGTACCGACTCAAGAATTGAGGATGATTCCAATCACCTGGCCGTTTGTGACTTGGGGGCTGGATATGGTTGGGCCTTTCAAGAGGTCCAAGGACAAGAAGACCCACCTTTTGGTGGCGGTTGATAAGTTCACGAAGTGGGTGGAGGCAGAGCCAGTTAGTAAGTGTGATGCGGCCATGGCGGTTCAATTCATCAAAAAGGTGATCTTCCGGTTTGGCTTTCCACACAGCATTATAACAGACAATGGTACCAATCTGTTAAAGGGTGCCATGAAGGAGTTCTATCAACGTGAGCACATCCGGCTTGACGTGTCGTCAGTGGCTCACCCCCAATCCAATGGTCAAGCGGAGAGAGCCAATCAAGAGATCTTGAGAGGCATCAAACCCCGGCTTATGGGTCCTTTGCAACAAACGTTGGGTTGTTGGGTTGAGGAGCTACCTTCAGTGTTATGGAGCATCAATACCACACCCAACAGATCGACAGGATACACACCGTTCTTCATGGTTTATGGAGCGGAAGCAGTTCTTCCTAGTGACATCCATCATGACTCACCTCGTGTGGCGGCATACATTGAAGCTGAAAACGAGAAGGCACGGCAGGAAGCTCTTGACCTGTTAGATGAAGAGCATGACATGGCGGCAGCCCGTTCGGCGATTTATCAGCAAGATCTGCGTCGTTATCATAGTCGTCGGGTTAGAACCAGAACCTTTCAAGAAGGAGATTTGGTGAACGGATATGCACAAGCTACCCCCCCCCTTGGGATGGACCCTTTGTGGTCAGCAAGAATCTACATAACAGGTCGTACTACCTAATAGATGTTCGAGAGCGCAAAGACTCACGTAAATCGGAGGAGGAGACCAACCGACCGTGGAATATTGCTCATCTTCGTCCTTACTATACTTGAGCTATAGGCTCTGCTTATGTACATATTATGACAATGTATATATTATGATCAATATAATAAACCGGAACCTCAGCTAAAGCGGGGTATCCGTTGTTTTCTTACATCATGTGTGGTTACATGGAGCTTCTGTTTATAAAGCGGCGTCCGGTTTACCCCTTGATTTAGCTTCTCAAAAGCTCTATCTTACATCACTTGGGGGCTTGGTCGTATCCGAACCATAGCTACACCTCTTGATGGGCATAATGCCACAACATCACTTGGGGGCTTGGTCGTATCCGAACCATAGTCACACCTCTTGATCGGCTCAAAGCCAAATCAATCCGAGGCCAAAGAGAGTGTTGTAAAACAACAACTCAAACATAGGCACCCACTGAGCACAGCTCAACACGTTACTTGGGGATTCTTTGTTATCGAAATGAACTTAGAATCTACACTTGTAATGGGCTATCAAGCCATGGCTTGGAAGCCTGGTGTATACACCTAAAACCCCGGGTTAACCTGCCTCTTTAAGTAAGTCAGTCCGCCCAGGTAAACCTGTTATGACCCTTCGAACTTTGACAAGTTACTCTAAAATAAAGATCCTGAACTTGTCAAGTTAAAACGATGATTGGTTAAGGATTGAGGACCATCTTGAAAGGCTTTGCAAAAATGGTTTAACTTAGTGGCCTGGCAGCCCATGAAAAGCCTCGAATTTGGGGCCTGGCAGCCCGTGAAAAGCCTCGACTACAACGGTTTTATTTGCCTTTGTTAAGTTTTGCTATCTTTTGATAAGATTTATGATGTTTTCAAACTGGTGTTTGTCAACCCGGTTAGACTGTCAACTAAAAGTTGTCAGTGCATGATCAAGTTATAATCCAGAGACCCTCAGCCCGGTCTAGTTTTGACTTAAAGTCACCAGTATAGAATAACCCGGTGTTTATCATAACCTGAACCAGTTTTATTGTAAACCAACATCATATAACATGAGTTATTTATACTCCAGATGGGGGTTATGCCCCTCATTACAAAGTTGGTCACCCAACGTTATGCCAACAGGTCACAGGTATCATATATTTCCATATTTGGTTATTTTTTACAACCTTGGTTATAAACCTTGGTCGTATATATATATATATATATATATATATATATATGTATTTTGGGTATCATGACCCGCCCAGGGGTAAACCGCCCGGGCGCTTTAAGCTTTTTATCTGCAGGAACAGCTTGAGTAAATAATTATGGATTATGACTATCATCTCTTAAAGCGTGCCAGATTAAGCAGGCATCAGTTGCAGATAAAAATGCACGAAGGCATACCAGACCAAGTATTTTTTTGCTAGCCTATTAAAAGGCATTTCAATGCCCAAAAGGATAATTGTTTTCTCAAATACATGTTGCAGCATGTAGAAGACTAAACCGGCCTCCGGTTCATGATTGGTCACCAGCTTGGCCTGACGGCTGCGGATCATCTCGCGCCGGTTCAACTCCCTCCTCTCTACCCAGTGGCTGGAAGTCAACAGTTGCCCAGTCGATCCCAGTTAGGGCTTGGCATACAGCTTCATCGCTTATAAGCATGGACGGCTCAATGTCAGGGGCATAAGTGTGCTTACGGATTGGTGGGATAAGACTTTGCGCTTCTAGAATTGGTGCAACAACCCGTCTGTTCTTATCATCATAACTCGCCTGATAGTATGAAAGATCCGCCTCTTCAACCAGTTGACAAGCCAATGGGCATACTTCCCGGTTTATGATTCGGAGATCATCATTGCCAAATTCTGTTCCATCTTCCTTCAAACTGGGATAACCTTGGGCTGCTTCCACTGGATCAAAGTCAGGTACCCACGCTTTTGCCCGGGTCAGTGCGGCCAAAGCACCCGTTCTAGCAGCAAACTTTTTTAGCTCGTCTACACGGGAAGGAATCATAGATAACCTTTCTAAGGTATCCTTGATCAAGGTGGGTGGAGGATTATTGTGTGAAGCAGTATAGATGATCCGCTGCGCATCGGTATATAGCTGCTCTATCAGAGTATAGGCCGCTTTCAATTTCTTTTGTACATCAGAGCCCAGATGGCTAATACGAGTTCCTGCATCATTACAAGCATTAGTAAACCGGCAATGCATGCAAGGATATGTTGAAATCATAAGTCAAGGATGCTTACCGAACACAGTAGTAGTCATGGCATGAATCTGCCGCTTTACACCGGTCAGCTCGTCAACCACCGGTTTAAGAGCCGCTTCTGCGTTTTCAGCCCTTTTTATCAACGCGGATTTTTCAATCTCCCAGTCCGCCTGCTCCTTGTTGAAGCCCTCTTTAAGTTTCTCCATAGCTCCTAGAGCGTTGGTCAACACTTCCTTGGCTTTGAAGGTTTCAGCTTGCTGGGATTTGAGGTTCTCCTGCAGATCAGCAGTTTGGCTTTCTTTCTTGCTCAGTTCAGCCTATAAAGAGACAGATATATAATGAGTTGACAATACATATTTGAAGTACCAAGCACATAACAAGTTATGCCCTTGGTACTTGGGGGCTAATGCATATTTGCTCTTTATCAGAAATTTTTACAAGTCCCAAGCACAATACAAGTATTAAACTTGGCGCTTGGGGGCTAATGTGTGTTTGCTCATAATTGCTGATATGGGAAATCTTCTACAAAGTCCCGGTTCATCTTTATAAAGTTAAACCGGCCCTCGGGGGCTACATCAGTGAAGTTAAGATGCATTGTTGCGAACATGAAATTGTTACTAAAGTCCCAGTTTAGATTAGTATCCTAAACTGTCACTTGGGGGCTACTGGAATTAATAAAGCTGGAATTGAGTATAAGAAAGAAAAGTTATGTTAGTTACCTCATACCGCTCCTTCATCAAGTTTACCAAGCTAGCTTCATAATCTCGGCTGGTATACATGCGGTTCAAGAAGCCAGAATGAATGTCTTGAGCATTGAGATGGGCATAGCTTGATAAATCGGCATTCCATTTGCCTTTGCTGATAGCATAGAGCTCCTCCTTGGCAGTATGCTTTGACAAAGCGACAAGATTACCAGGGGTGGTGTGGCCAGTACCAGTAATGATAATTTCATCATATTTTTCCTCAGCATCCCTTACTAGAGTTGGCGGTTTGTCAATATTTTTTACTGGACTGACCGGTTTATCATCAGCTTGGACTGGGCTGGTGGGCTGATCAGCATGGCGGGTGGTGTCAATTTCCACCTGTTCAGTGACAAAATCATGGTCTTGAGGTGGTGGGTCATTGAGCATGACGTCAGCATCAGTCTCCTCGGGTCTGGAGTTTTTTTCGATTCAGCCATGTTATCATCAGCCGGTTTATTCAACCGAGCCTTCTTGCTTGGTCTGGGCTTAGCGCTGAGAAAAGTAAAACATGAGGGTCAGTATAGCGTATAAAACACACGTCAAGGATAAAACAAGTGTATAGCTCACCCAAGAACCGTTTTGAGGGGTTGAAGTTTGGTGGTCGATGACTCGCCAGAAGATGAGTGAGAAGTACCCTGATAATTTGAATCAGATGGTTAAGAGGTTGACGAAAACAACCCGCTTTGGGGCGTGAAGTGTCAAGGGGATAAGAGACCTCTGATCAGCGTTTCCGAACCGGAGTGTTCAGTAAACCAGCGGAGGTAACTACCTAACCGTTGTGCCGGGTTGTGCGACGAGCTTCGTGCTGCCGCGTCTTCACAAGAAAGTTCGAATCCAAGTAAGCAAGAGGATGAGAAAATTTTACTTTCCGGTTTGCTCGACGGATTTTTAGTGCTGGCAAAGGATTTGAATCGGAGGAAAGAACGATTACCTCTACGGCATCGGCTTGGCTGCCTTCAGCGTCGTCCTGACAATAATCATTATCAATGAGGTGTACGAAAAATGAACCAAGAGAGTCAAGTTCTACCTCTAATTCCGGGTTACCCACATCATCATCAACTGGTAGCTCGGAGGATGCAGTGGTACTTTTCTTGGCAGGTTTCTTAATAACCTTGGTCTTTGGGTGTTGTGGCTTGGCCGGCTTGTCTTGCGGCTTGGCCGGTTTTTCTTGAGGTTTCTTATTCCAAAATGGATCGTCACCCTGTCAAGAAAATAATCAAACTTTCAGAGAATACTTGGATGAAAGCAAATTAAGATGAAAAGATCATATGATTCTTACAGCAGGCAGTTTGTTGAAAGTGCAGAAAGGGAGTAGTCCGGTTTGGGCACAGGCAGCCTCCGGTCCATTCAGCATCTTTTTTACAGCCTCAGTAACTTCCGCATCTGTAAGCTGAATGTCAATGTGTCGTTGAGCATCCTTTAGACTCCTCGTGTACTCACACATCAAACCGGGGCGCCGGCTTAAGGGCAGAATACTCCAGCTTATCCAACAACAAGCAAAGTCAATTCCTGTCAAACCGTTTGCCATGAAGGCTCTAAGCTTTGATAGCTGAGGGGCATACTTGGCCCTTTCTTTGGCAGTCAACTTGGGAGGAAAAGGATGTGTGTTGCTAAGGCGTTTAGGACAGTAACCCGGCAGAGGGTTTTCATCAGTTGGAGATGTATCCTTGCAATAAAACCAGGTCTGGTTCCACTCCTTAGGGTGACTGTGAAGCTTGGGATGAGGAAAAGTAACTTCCTTCCTTTTCTGAACCGCCATTCCGCCCAATTCAGTGTTGGGTCCATCTATGAATTATGTGCGGCAGTTTAAGTGAAAGAAATTCCTAAACAGTTCTACTGTAGGTTCCTCTTGTAGGTAAACCTCACAAAAAACTTGGAAGTGGCAGATGTTGGTCACAGAATTTGGACCGATGTCTTGAGGGCGCAGTTGAAAGCTGGCCAGTACATCCCGGAAATTTTTTGAACCGAGAGGGCTGAAACGCCGGCCTAGGTGATCAGCAAACACAACTACCTCTCCATCCTTGGGTGTAGGAGGATTTTCCGAGCCAGGGACCCTCCAATGGATGACATCTTTCTTCACTAAAACGCCCGTTTTAACGCAGTTGTTTAATTGTTCTTCAGTCACTCGGGAAGGAGCCCAATTGCATTCATAGACTTGCTTGGCCATGGCAACGAAAATCTGAAACATTATGTTTGCCGGTTTAAGATTTACAGTGGACAACTATACAACGATATAAGGGTGTAAGCATGTTATTAAACCGAAGTTGGTTGTTCGTAAACTGGAGTTTACTGATGGAGATAGTATAATGGTGAAGTGCGTTGGTGGTTCAACAGGGGACTAATGGTATCTACTAGGTCGTCATTTTTCTAAGGAGTTAAACCACCTAATCTGGTATTGAAGATACAAGTCTAAAGATGCATAAGTGAAGGAAAAACAGGTTTCACAAGTTGGTATTATAATTTTGGATCTACCGCATGTCAGAAAATGAAAATATATTCAGACCTAAATATTGGTATCGAAGCAGTTGATGAAGGTTCAGATGGGATCTTCTACTTAAACGGGATGCATGGATGGAAAAGAAGGGCTATGGCTATCGCTGTACATGATGAATATCAAGGTTTGAATCAAAGAGCTATTACACAACGACGAACACCGACGAACGCCGATGAACACTGAAACCCTAGAGACAGATCTATGGCGGAAGAAAAGAGAGCTTACCAATGTTGATGGAAGAGTAGAGAAGCGTTGTGATTCTCTGGTACATTCAGGGTGATGCAGTGGCCGGAGTTGAGGCAGAAGCGACAATCGACAGTGGCGGCGGAGCTCCAAAGGTCGGGCAGCGCAAGGAAGAGGATGAGGTGAAGAGATACGGGGGGATGGAAAGACCCCCTGGCCCTATTTATAAAGGCAAAAGATAAGCGTCAGGCGCGAAAAGCAAGGAGTCCAAAATTTGGATATGAGGCGGAGTTGTCGCCTCGATTGTTGGAGGCCCATTAATGAATATGGGTTATACATAGTTTTAAAAAAACACAGATGACGTCATGGCGGTTTACCATGGTTCTAGAAGATGACGTCACGGCGGTTTACAAGATTATGAGAAGATGTTGAAGACGAGATTTTCTTAAGTATTGAGGATTGACATGAACCAGTTCAAATCAATCTGGGGCCTAATGTTGGGGATATTACCACTGGGCGTAAACCGGCCAGGAGAGGCCGGGTTAGCCCCATAAGTAATTCTGAAGCCCATGAAGATAGACGGTGACGCTTTATGAAGGCCCAGGGCCCAGAGCCGGTTTAAGGCCTACAGACATAAATCGGTGTTGATATATAAACTTGTGTTGTAAGATAGAAAGAGCAGAGAACGGGCCGGACACGTTTATGAGCCGGCCTCGGGATTCTGTAAACCGACGGGTGTCAACCCGTGTATATAAGGGGACGACCCGGCGGCGGTTCAGGACAACAGACAACAACTCGAGACTCAGGCAAAGCGTATTCGCTCCCTGGTCATCAAAACCCCAGCAATTCCATCACAACTAGACGCATGCTTTTACCTTCATCGTAAGGGGCCGAACTAGTATAAAACTCTCTTGCATCCCTTGTCCGCTTTAACCCCTTTTAGCTAACCCGTAGCAATGGCTCCACGACTAAGTCCTCTCTCTAGGACATCTGCCGTCACAAAATTCAGATCCGTATGTATCTTGCAAATCTCCATGTCTCCCACCTGGACTTGATCGTGGGTGGAATTGATGCGTCTCTTGATGTGCTTGGTTCTCTTTTGAAATCTGGATTCCTTTGCCAAGGCAATTGCACCAGTATTGTCACAAAAGATTTTCATTGTACCCGATGCACTAGGTATGACACCTAGATCAGATATGAACTCCTTCATCTAGACTCCTTCATTTGCTATGTACTCCGCTTCACACGTGGATCCTGCCACGAGGCTTTACTTAGAACTACACCAACTGACAGCTCCACTGTTCAACAAAAACACGTATCCGGTTTGAGATTTAGAATCGTCTGGATCAGTCTCAAAGCTTGCATCGATGTAACCAGTTATGATGAGCTCTTTGTCACCTCCATAATCGAGAAACATGTCCTTAGTACTTTTCAGGTATTTCAAGATGTTCTTGACCGCTGTCCAGTGATCCACTCCTGGATTACTTTGGTACCTCCCTGCTAAACTAATAGCAAGGCACAGATCAGGTCTGGTACACAGCATTGCATACATGATAGAGCATATGGTTGAAGCATGTGGAACATCTTTCATCTTCTCTCTATCTTCTGCAGTGGTCGGGCATTGAGTGTGACTCAACTTCACACCTTGTAATACAGGCAAGAACCCTTTCTTTGCTTGATCCATTTTGAACTTCTTCAAAACTTTATCAAGGTATGTGCTTTGTGAAAGTCTAGTTATGTGTCTTGATCTATCTCTATATATCTTGATGCCCAATATATAAGCAGCTTCACCAAGGTCTTTCATCGAAAAACTCTTATTCAAGTATCCTTTTATGCTATCCAGAAATTCTATATCATTTCCAATCAACAATATGTCATCCACATATAATATTAGAAATGCTACAGAGCTCCCACTCACTTTCTTGTAAATACAGGCTTCTCCAAAAGTCTGTATAAAACCATATGCTTTGATCACACTATCAAAACGTTTATTCCAACTCCGAGATGCTTGCACCAGTCCATAGATGGATCACTGGAGCTTGCACACTTTGTTAGCATCCTTTGGATTGATGAAACCTTCAGGTTGCATCATATACAACTCTTCTTCCAGAAATCCATTCAGGAATGCAGTCTTTACATCCATTTGCCAAATTTCATAATCATAAAATGTGGCAATTGCTAACATGATTCAGACGGACTTAAGCATCGCTACGGGTGAGAATGTCTCATCGTAGTCAACTCCTCAAACTTGTCGAAAACCTTTCGCAACAAGTCGAGCTTTGTAGATAGTAACATTACCGTTTGCGTCAGTCTTCTTCTTGAAGATCCATTTATTCTCGATGGCTTGCCGATCATCGGGCAAGTCAACAAAAGTCCACACTTTGTTCTCATACATGGATCCCATCTCAGATTTCATGGCTTGAAGCCATTTTGCAGAATCTGGGCTCATCATCGCTTCCTCATAGTTCATAGGTGATGTCTACTACACAACCTTCTTCTTGTAGACGTTGTTGGGCCTCCAAGTGCAGGGGTTTGTAGGACAGTAGCAAATTTCCCTCAAGTGGATGACCTAAGGTTTATCAATCCGTAGGAGGCGTAGGATGAAGATGGTCTCTCTCAAGCAACCCTGCAACCAAATAACAAAGAGTCTCTTGTGTCCCCAACACACCCAATACAATGGTAAATTGTATAGGTGCACTAGTTCCGCGAAGAGATGGTGATACAAGTGGTATATGGATGGTAGATAAAGGTATTTGTAATCTGAAAATATAAAAACAGCAAGGTAACTAATGATAAATATTGCAATGCGTGGAAATAAGGCCTAGGGTTCATACTTTCACTAGTGCAAGTCCTCTCAACAATAATAACATAATTGGATCATATAACTATCCCTCAACATGCAACAAAGAGTCACTCCAAAGTCACTAATAGCGGAGAACAAACGAAGAGATTATGGTAGGGTATGAAACCACCTCATAGTTATTCTTTCCAATCAATCCTTTGGGCTATTCCTATAAGTGTCACAAACAGCCCTAGAGTTCGTACTAGAATAACACCTTAAGACACAAATCAATCAAAACCCTAATGTCACCTAGATACTCCAACGTCACCTCAAGTATCCGTGGGTATGATTATACGATATGCATCACACAATCTCAGATTCATCTATTCAACCAACACAAAGGACCTCAAAGAGTGCCCCAAAGTTCGACCGGAGTATCACAACGAAAACGTGTGCCAACCCCTATGCATAGGTTCATGGGCGGAACCCGCAAGTTGATCACCGAAACATACATCAAGTGAATCACATGGTATCCCATTGTCACCATAGATACGCACGGCAAGACATACATCAAGTGTTCTCAAATCTTTAAAGACTCAATCCGATAAGATAACTCCAAAGGGGAAACTCAATTCATTACAAGAGAGTAGAGGGGGGAGAAACATCATAGGATCCAAATACAATAGCAAAGCTCGCGATACATCAAGATCGTATCATCTCAAGAACACGAGAGAGAGAGAGAGGGATCAAACACATAGCTACTGGTACATACCCTCAGCCCCGAGGGAGAACTACTCCCTCCTCGTCATGGAGAGCACCGGGATGATGAAGATGGCCACCGGAGAGGGATTGCCCCCTCCGGCAGGGTGCCGGAACGGGTCTAGATTGGCTTTCGGTGGCTACGGAGGCTGCCGACATTACTTGAACAGAGATTAAATCAGGAGTTGCGCCGCTAGAAGCCTCTGTAGCCACCGAAAACCAATCTAGACCCGTTCCGGCACCCTGCCGGAGGGGGAATCTTTCTCCGGTGGCCATCTTCATCATCACGGTGCTCTCCATGACGAGGAGGGAGTAGTTCTCCCTCGGGGCTGAGGGTATGTACCAGTAGCTATGTGTTTGATCTCTCTCTCGTGTTCTTGAGGTGATACGATCTTGATGTATCGCGAGCTTCGCTATTATATTTGGATCCTATGATGTTTCTTCCCCCCTCTACTCTCTTGTAATGGATTGAGTTTTCCCCTTGAAGTAATCTTATCAGATTGAGTCTTTAAAGATTTGAGAACACTTGATGTATGTCTTGCCGTGCGTATCTGTGGTGACAATGGGATACCATGTGATTCACTTGATGTATGTTTTGGTGATCAACTTGCGAGTTCCGCCCATGAACCTATGCATAGGGGTTGGCACACGTTTTCGTCGTGATTCTCCGGTAGAAACTTTGGGGCACTCTTTGAGGTCCTTTGTGTTGGTTGAATAGATGAATCTGAGATTGTGTGATGCATATCGTATAATCATCGCCACAGATACTTGAGGTGACATTGGAGTATCTAGGTGACATTAGGGTTTTGGTTGATTTGTGTCTTAAGGTGTTATTCTAGTATGAACTCTAGGGTTGTTTGTGACACTTATAGGAATAGCCCAACGGATTGATTGGAAAGAATAACTTTGAGGTGGTTTCGTACCCTACCATAATCTCTTCGTTCGTTCTCTGCTATTAGTGACTTTGGAGTGACTCTTTGTTGCATGTTGAGGGATAGTTATATGATCCAATTATGTTATTATTGTTGAGGTAACTTACACTAGCGAAAGTATGAACCATAGGCCTTATTTCCACACATTGCAATACCATTTACGCTCACTTTTATCATTAGATACCTTGCTGTTTTTATAATTTCAGATTACAAATACCTTTATCTACCATCCATATTGCACTTGTATCACCATCTCTTCGCCGAACTAGTGCACCTATACAATTTACCATTGTATTGGGTGTGTTGGGGACACAAGAGACTCTTTGTTATTTGGTTGCAGGGTTTCTTGAGAGAGACCATCTTCATCCTACGCCTCCTACGGATTGATAAACCTTAGGTCATCCACTTAAGGAAATTTGCTACTGTCCTACAAACCTCTGCACTTGGAGGCCCAACAACGTCTACAAGAAGAAGGTTGTGTAGTAGACATCAAGCTATTTTCTGGCGCCGTTGCCGGGGAGGTGAGTGCTTGAAGGTATATCTTTAGATCTTGAAATTGAGTCTTTTAGTTTCTTGTTTTGTCACTAGTTTAGTTTATAAAAGAAAATTACAAAAAATGGAATTAAGTTTGTCTCATACGCTTCACCTTTTTAATATCTTTCATGAGTATGATGAAAAGGATAATTGTGCTCAAGTGCTAGAAGAAGAAATCTATAAAATGTTTGGCACTAAATATTTGAATGATGAGCATGATTGCAATGTTGTTAGTATGAATTCCTTGAATATCCATTATGCTAATGATATGCAAAGCCACAAGCTTGGGGAAGCTATGTTCGATGAAGATGATATTTTTTGTCCCCCAAGTTTTGATGAGAAAATGTATTATGATGAAAGCATGCCTCCTATTTATGATGGTTATATTGATGAAAGTGGATTTGGAGAGGTCATGACTTTATTTTGTGATGAATCCACTATTTTGGAAGAGGTTCCAATTGATTATGAGAACGAAGTTGCTATCTATGATGATTATTGTGATGACTTGTATGATATAAAGAATAATGATATCCATGAAACTTGTCATCATGATTTTAGTTTTCAATTGGATTATGCCTCACATGATAATTATTTTGTTGAGTTTGCTCCCACTATTATTCATGAGAAGAATTTTGATTGTGTGGAGAGTAATAAAATTTATATGCTTGTAGATCATGAAAAGAATGCTTTATGTGATAGTTATATTGTTGAATTCATTCATGATGCTACTAAAAATTATTATGAGGGAGGAATATATGCTTGTAGGAATTGCAATAATATCAAGTTTCCTCTCTATGTGCTTAAAACTTTGAAGTTATGCTTGTTTTGCCTTCCTATGCTAGTTGATTATTGTTCCCATAAGTTGTTTGCCCACAAAATCCCAATGCATAGAAGTGGGTTAAACTTAAATGTGCTAGTCATATTCTTCATGATGCTCTCTTTATGTTACAATTCTTATTGCTTGTTGGGAGGCAACCCAATTTTTATTTTTATTCCTTGATTTTTGCTCCTGTTTAGTAATAAATAATTCATCTAGACTCTGTTTATATGTGTTTTTATGTTTTAAATTAGTGTTTGTGCCAAGTAGAACCGTTGGGAAGACTTGGGGAAAGTCTTGTTGATCTTGCTGTAAAAAACAGAAACTTTAGCGCTCACGAGAATTGCTGCCATTTTTTATTGGAAAGTGATATTTAGTTAATTCTTTTTGCAGATGATTAATAGATAAATTCCTCAGGTCCAGAAATTTATTTGAGAGTTTTATGAGTTCCAGAAGTATACGTTTCATCCAGATTACTACAGACTGTTCTGTTTTTGACAGATTCTGTTTTTCACGTGTTGTTTACTTATTTTGATGAATCTATGGCTAGTAAAAGAGTTTATAAACCATAGAGAAGTTGGAATACAGTAGTTTTAACACCAATATAAATAAATAATTAGTTCATTACATTACCTTGAAGTAGTGTTTTGTTTTCTTTCGCTAACGGAGCTTACGAGTTTTCTGTTAAGTTTTGTGTTGTGAAGTTTTCAAGTTTTGGGTAAGGATTCGATGGACTATGGAATTAGGAGTTCCAAGAGCCTAAGCTTGGGGATGCCCAAGGCACCCCAAGGTAATATTCAAGGACAACCAAGAGCCTAAGCTTGGGGATGCTCCGGAAGGCATCCCCTCTTTCGTCTTCGTTCATCGGTAACTTTACTTGGAGCTATATTTTTATTTACCACATGATATGTGTTTTGCTTGGAGCATCATTTTATTTTATTTAGTTTTGCTTGATTTTATTTAGAACAATGTTTTGCATCTTTTATTTCAATAAAAGTGGCATTGATAGCCTTTACTATGCCTATGTTACAAGTATACATGTTGATGTTTGAAAACAGGAAGTTTACTGCTGTTGCAATAATTCCCTAGAAAAGTCAGGATGTGATAAAATGTTGAAACCTTTTGAATATTAAGCTCTGATAAATTTACTACAGTGGGAATTTTCTTTCATAATTTTTGGGGCTAGGTAAGTATGGATGTAGCAGCATTCTTTACAGACTATCCTGTTTAGGCAGATTGCTGTTGTAACGCCCTCAATGCGGCTATATCTCCCACGTGTCGAAGCACGACTTAGAGGCATAACCGCATTGAAAGCAATGTCGCAAGTGAGGTAATCTTCACACAACCCAAGTAGTACAATAGGGGAAAAAATACATAGTTGGCTTACAATCGCCACTTCACACAATTACATGAATAAAACATTACATCATCCAGATACAATCAAGGTCCGACTACGGAACCAACATAAAAGAAGAACCCCAAATGCAACAAAGGTCCCCGATCAACCCCAACTGGGCTCCACTACTGACCAACTAGAACGAAACAACACAAAGGACAAGGTCTTCATCGAGCTCCTCCTGAGCTTGGTTGCGTCATCTGCACGGACTCATCGGCACCTGCAAGCTGGTTTTTGGAAGTATCTGTGAGCCACAGGGACTCAGCAATCTCGCACCCTCGCGATCAAGACTATTTAAGCTTATGGGTAAGGTAAAGGTATGAGGTGGAGCTGCAGCAAGCGGCTAGCATATATGGTGGCTAACATAAGCAAATGAGAGCGAGAAGAGAAGGCAAAGCACGGTCGATAAAAGTATGATCAAGAAGTGATCCTAAAACAACCTACATCAAGCATAACTCCAACACCGTGTTCACTTCCCGGACTCCGCCGGAAAGAGACCATCACGGTTACACACGCGGTTGATTCGTTTTAATTAAGGTCAACTTCAGGTTTTCTACAACCGGACATTAACAAATTCCCATCTGCCCATAACCGCGGGCACGGCTTTCGAAAGTTCAAAACCCTGTAGGGGTGTCCCAACTTAGCCCATCACAAGCTCTCACGGTCAACGAAGGAATAGACCTCCTCCCGAGACGTTCCGATCAGACTCGGTATCCTAGTACAACAAGACATTTCGATAGGGTAAAACTAAACCAGCAACACCGCCCGAATGTGCCGACAAATCCTGATAGGAGCTGCACATATCTCTTTCTCACGGCACACCGGATTGTCTAAACTTCCGGTAGGCCAGCCCAGAGTTACCCCTGGTGGCCACCGGCGGCTGACAAGTTGGACCAACACTCAGAGGAGCACTGGCCCGGGGGTTTAAAATAATGATGACCCTTGGGCGCGCGACCCCCAAGGGAAAAGAAAAGGCTAGGCGGCGAA
Source organism: Triticum dicoccoides (assembly GCF_002162155.2). NCBI lineage: Eukaryota > Viridiplantae > Streptophyta > Magnoliopsida > Poales > Poaceae > Triticum > Triticum dicoccoides. The sequence continues at coordinate 398,490,778 of NC_041390.1, read as the reverse complement.
TGGTAAAACCAATGTTGGGCATTGCTGGAAGAGTTTTACTCAAGGCGAACTGTCAAGGGGTTCCCATTATTACCCAACCGCGTAAGGAACGCAAAATCCGGGAACATAAAACCGATATGACGGAAACTAGGGCAGCAAGAGTGGAACAAAACACCAGGCATAAGGCCGAGCCTTCCACCCTTTACCAAGTATATAGATGCATTAATTAAATAAGATATAGTGTGATCTCCCAACAAGTAATCATGTTCCAACAAGGAACAACATCTCCATGTTTCAACAAGGAACAAATTTCGATCTTCACCTGCAACTAACAACGCTATAAGAGGGGCTGAGCAAAGCGGTAACATAGCCAATCAATGGTTTGCTAGGACAAGGTGGGTTAGAGGCTTGGTTCAACAATATGGGAGGCATGGTAAGCAAGTGGTAGGTATCGCATCATAGGCATAGCAAAAGAGCGAGCAACTAGCAAGCAAAGATAGAAGTGATTTCGAGGGTATGGTCATCTTGCCTGAAATCCCGCAAGGAAGAAGAACGAGTCCATGAAGAAGACAAATGGACGTAGATGAACGGGTCCTCACAAACGCGATGTTACCGAAACCCAACCCGAAGAAGCCAACACCGGAAAGAAGCACACAACATAGTAAACAACCAACACATGAACATGGTATGATATGCGGGATGCGGTATGCGATGCATATGCATGATTTGACAAGGAATGAAAGAACCTGCCCTCAACTTGGAAATCCAAGTGTGCCACTGGAAAGATGAGATGAAATCGCTTGAAAATGATATAAAGATCACTGGAATCGGAGTTACGGTTTGGAAATGGCAAGCAATTCAAATATGGCACCGGTCTGCGATTTACAGCAAGTAGCCATCTAAATGCAATGAGATGAACATGCTACAGCACCCAAACATGGCAACAAAATACATGACAGGGATCCATTTAAGATGCTTAACAAAAGGCTAGCACTAAGCTACGGTCAATTCATCCATTAACAGGTTCAAACAAGCATGGCAAAAATGCATATGGTAAACAGATCTCAGACTTGGTGAAATTAACACTTGTCTGGAATCTCAGATCAGATAGCACTCTTCGGAGCATGAAAACTATATGCTAAAGGACCTGAAGATGGCAAAGTAAAGCATGGCATGGAGCTACTCAAAGAGCTTAACAAAAGTCCCTTAGTGACCTTGAGCCAAAAGGGATCAGAAAATACAATTGCAAGCATGTGAACATGGCAAAAACATAATCAGTTCTCAGACTTAGTGAAAGCTGGAGCATGCTGAAACAGATATCAAGTAGGCATGTTTACGAGCTCGATGCACTCACCACAGAGCAAGTCATGACAATCTAAGCATACACCCATCAAGAATACACATAATGCAAGCTAGACATGGCAAGAACAATAGCATAGCATGCACGGATCAACTACAACATCACCGGCAAAATCGCTAACAAGTAGACAATCTACCCAGATTCACGAAGTAGCAAAAGTAGAGCTCGATTGACGCAAGCTAGGGTGCTCCATAATTGCAAGCAAAGACATGGATGGATAGAGCACTACAATATTAACAAAATACCCTTAGTGATCATCCTCAAAAGAGGCACGGATCACTAGGAAACAACATGAACATATGGCCATATGAGATAAACAGGTCAAGGACTTAGTGGAAATGCTAAGTCCCAGAAATCAGCATTACCAAGTGCCTCACTTTGCAAGCTTGTGCTAGTCACCACACACATCACAAAAATACATGGGTTGCACCTCTGGAACGATGGCAAAACCCTTAACAAAACATATGTAGAGCTCATGGGCATATCATGCACACAATAATTATGGCAAAAATGACAAATATCTAAATGGAGCAGCAGATCTGGCAATTATCTCAAGTAGCACTCTTCTAACAGCATTTTGGGCATCAAGATGAACTCAAAAGAAAATGATGCAATGAGATGAAATAATGTGCTCTCTGAGGCGGACATTTTGATATGCTATATGCCCAAAATGGAGCTACGGATGCGGAGTTACGACATGATAAACAAGGGCATATGGATCTAGGAATTTCGGGGACTTAGTGAAATTATACCTCCGCGAAAGTCAACGCGGGACGGAGGGATCCGGGACGGAGCGGTGCAGATATGAGACAGGACGTTTGGTTGGAGGGATGGGTGGATCTGATCCAGGCGGGGGTGTCGGGGCGGATCCGGCGAAGCTCGCCTCTCCGGCGACGAGCATGAGGGCGGCGGCGCCATTGCCGGCGTGGGAGCGGGGCGGCGCTCTCCGGCGAAGTTGACCGCGGCCGGATCCGTGTGGCGACAAGACGGCGGCGAGCATATGTTGCGGCGGCGCTGCGGGATCCAGGCGGCACGAGAGATGCCGGCGCGGGCGGCCGGTGGCGCACGCCGAAGCGGCTGCGGCGTAGAGGGAGGACAGTGGCGGCGGCCATGCGGGGAGTCGGGGAGGCGCGGGCGCGGGACGCCTACGGCTCGCGGCGGCGGCGCTGATGTGTCGCGACGTGATTCGTCGGAGTGAGGTGGCTGGAGGCGGTGGACACGTCCGGTCCGGGACGGACATGTCCGGTGGCGTGCGGGGGGGATTATTAGGGTTTCATCTGCGCGAATTTCGGGAGGGGAGCACATATTTATAGGTAGAGGGAGCTAGGAGAGTCCAAATGAGGTGCGGTTTTCGGCCACGCGATCATGATCGAACGACCGAGACGATGGAGGAGGTTTAGGTGGGTTTTGGGCCAAATTGGAGGGGTGTTGGGCTGCAACACACACGAGGCCTTTTCGGTCCCTCGGTTAACCGTTGGAGTATCAAACGAAGTCCAAATGGTACGAAACTTGACAGGCGGTCTACCGGTAGTAAACCAAGGCCGCTTGGCAAGTCTCGGTCCAATCCGGAAATGTTTAACCCCCACACACGAGAAGAAGGTAGAAATGACCACCGAAGGAGAACGGAGCGCCGGATTGCAATGGACAACCGGAAAAATGCTCGGATGCATGAGACAAACACGTATGCAAATGAAATGCGCATGATGACATGATATGCAATGCATGACACGCAAGCAATGACAAAGCAACAACGGCGAATAACTGGAGGACACCTGGCACATCGGTCTCGGGGCGTTACAACACTCCACCACTACGAGAGGATCTCGTCCCAAGATCTAGAATGGCACCGGAGGGACAACGGAAGAGAAAGAGAAGAGGTAAAACTAAGTTGCTTCTTTGACCAATGAGTGAAACCAAAGAACCTTGAAGAGGTTAATCCATTTCGAGAAAAAGAATACGACGGAGATGAACAAAGTTGAAAATATACTGTTAGAAAAGAGGAACAACGAACCTTGCGAAAGCCTTGAGGTTGAAGGGAAGATATATATTGAAAACACTTCAGTTAAGGAAGGGGATCACGGAAGACCAAATTCGGGCAGCACACCGGTTGGAAAGAAAGAAATTGAATAAGAACATGGTAAGATGAGAAGATACTTGGTGACATTACAAAACACTGCCTCCGGAACGTAGGGAAACAATATCTTGAGAGAGCACGGTTACAGCAAATGCTAGAACGTAGTTGTTGAAAAAAAAACCAACAACGAAAAGAATAAGTTTGATATGGTCTTATGGAGTACATCTTGAATTATGAGGTGACAATCTGTCACTGACGGAAAAGAATTGGATTGGAATGAACAAGGAGACGAGAAACTTATATCACCGGGAGGATAAATGAAGAACTTGGTACATTTATAAGCACCATAATTAGCAACAATCCTTAGGGAAGGCTTTAGGTGGAATATAATCCAAGATAACTCCAATGACGAGATTGATGGATTTAAAATATCTCATTCATGACAACATGTGAATCATGAAAACATGAACTCAAATTATCAAGAATGACATAATACCACCTCAAACGATACGGTTGAAATAATTGCATTTCCAAAATGCCAGATAAAGAATGCTTGAGTTACTCTGAAAAGAATCTCAATGACCACTTTGAGAAGGGATTAAATCCTTGATCAACCATCATGTAGAACCTTCAAGAAGAACTCCGGTAACAAAAGGATGATCAAACAAAAGGAAAGGGAAGTAGAAACCACAAGGTGAAACCTTGTAATGATTTAGATGAAGTCTCCGTGGTGATATAATTGAGAAAGCTTGGAACTCCGGGAAAAGAATAGATAAGGCATTTCGAACCGTCAATTTGATGAGCCTCCGGAATAAGGAATTGAATCACTTGGAAGAAACAAGAATAATAATCACATTATGCTTATCCTTCATCAATTTAAATTGATGACAAGCAACAGATTTGGCATACTACTTATTCTCCTTGAAAAGGATTAAGAGAGATATTGATAACTTGATAGGGTCTTCAACGAAACACCGGTAGGATTGAAACAACGAATGGATTGATATGATCACCAAAGAAGAGAACTCTTGAACGTACCACCATAAGAATTGAAAAAGAACGACTAAAAGATAACGAATCACCGGGAAGAATTAGCAAAAGAACGAAGAAGCTAGAGTGAATCTAGATACATGAGAACGAAGAGATCACGAGTCGATTAAAGATCACTTGAACGAAGCACCGGTAAAATTTGAGAATGATAACTGAAAGCTGAGAATGAATAATCCCGAAATAATGGCCTTCGGAGAATCAAACTAAAAAGACTCCTGAATTTGCACCGGATGGATAAAAATAATTCTCACGATTAAAACAATTATGAGAGGATGGCCTCGAACTAGAACCATGAATCTTTGAGAGAGCGGATAAGATATGGAGGAAAAACTCTTCTTCGGTCATCAAAATCTGAGAATTACGACGAGAAACACCACCAAGAATTATTTAGACACTCCGGAATGAAGAATGGAAAGGTTGAGCCAATGATGAAAAGAATTTAACCGATCTTGGAGAAAAACATTTGACTGATGACAAATCGTTCTTACGTCAAACTTTGACAAGAAATTTGAGGATATCTCTGGGAAATAAGAAGAGTCAGGTAAGATCCTGGTAAAAGACCTGTGGGTTAGGGCCCACTCAAAGAAACACCATTGAACGATTCAAAAGAGAGAAAGCACCGATTGAATTAAATGACTTGAATGAGGGAACATCCTCGAAATAGGTTGAACGGATCTTGGATGACAAGGCGAGCCTTCTGAGATATCTTCAGGGCACCGGAACAAATGAATATCAGGAAATGAATGATTAAGAGGTGCACCGGCACGAGAAAAGCATTTGAAATACAGAGAAGAATATGGTCGACACCGAGAGCTTGAATAGAATCCACCGGAGAAGAAAAAGAATGAATAATGGTGAACTAGAAACTTCGTTAAAATCTTCATGAGCATCACCGGGTAAGAACGTGAAGGAAGAAGAATGGAGAGACTTCCATAATAGAATGGATACTTGATAAAGAAATCCGAGTTCTTGAAGAAAAAGGGTGGGTGGGTGGGAAAACAAAGACAACTTGGGAAGGAAGAAAACGACACCGTTGAGGAAGCTGAGATTGGATCTTGCGGATGTTGAAATGTTCGGATCCACTTGAAGAGAAACACACTGGTGAAAAGGATTGACATGACAGACTCGATGATCGAGAAGGATTAGTGATTCACATCGGAGTATGATAACAACATTTGGAAAAGGTATAGAATCAACATTTGACTTCGAAGCAACTCGAATACCACAACTCAAAAAAAATAAAAATAAAGGATTGGCTTGCAGAATAAGCCGGAACAAACATATGATAGAGATTTCGTCCGAAGTTTTTGTGGTGGGGCCTACACGGGCTCGATCGTACAACACCATCATGTACAAGGCAGTGCACATGACATATGAAGCGTCCTAGAGTCGGCATAGCCAAGGACTCTTTAAGACACAACGAGACCACTATAAAACCGACCGTGAATAGGCGGACCACTAGACGTCGAACCCCAATTTCATATCATACATCTGTCAGAAAGATATCCTAAGAGCTACTTGATTCCCTCCTATGAAACTCCCGAACCTTTCCGGTTATGCAATCGGGTGTTGGGGATACAGGGGAAGCATAATATCTCACCCAAATCTAGCAAATCCTACATCCAGCTGTATCCACCCTTCAACACATAACCAAGAAACCTTCGGAAATCATCTACCTCAACCTTCGAAAAGCATCCGTTATACGAGTTATGGCAATACTCCCGAACTCCCGCCCCAGTACTGGGTGGCGTCGAGGTTATCTCACCAACGAACTGCATAAAAGAGATTTTCGATGTCGGCGTACTAAACTCAGGTATTCCAAAACTGCAATGATAAAATTATGATGACAACACCTCAGAGCTCAACTCCCCGGGACACTTCCACAAAACCCCTGACAGGAGGCACCAAGACAATGTTCTCATCATAAAACCATCGGAATGATTCCAAGATACCCGCGTGATCCTAAAATTTTTTTTAGTGAAATTTGAGAAGAGAAGAGACAAAACTCTACGTCAGGATGCCTTACCAGAGCGATGAAGGGACTGGGGAGTAAAAAGAATTCCTAAACTCTCTGATATATAATTCCTAAATGACTCAAAACATTTTTCTAGACTCAACTCGGCTGCTAAAAACAATCAAGCAATGGGGCTCCTAAGGTCGGGGAAGGCTCTGATACCAACTTGTAACGCCCTCAATGCGGCTATATCTCCCACGTGTCGAAGCACGACTTAGAGGCATAACCGCATTGAAAGCAATGTCGCAAGTGAGGTAATCTTCACACAACCCAAGTAGTACAATAGGGAAAAAATACATAGTTGGCTTACAATCGCCACTTCACACAATTACATGAATAAAACATTACATCATCCAGATACAATCAAGGTCCGACTACGGAACCAACATAAAAGAAGAACCCCAAATGCGACAAAGGTCCCCGATCAACCCCAACTGGGCTCCACTACTGACCAACTAGAACGAAACAACACAAAGGACAAGGTCTTCATCGAGCTCCTCCTGAGCTTGGTTGCGTCATCTGCACGGACTCATCGGCACCTGCAAGCTGGTTTTTGGAAGTATCTGTGAGCCACAGGGACTCAGCAATCTTGCACCCTCACGATCAAGACTATTTAAGCTTATGGGTAAGGTAAAGGTATGAGGTGGAGCTGCAGCAAGCGGCTAGCATATATGGTGGCTAACATACGCAAATGAGAGCGAAAAGAGAAGGCAAAGCACGGTCGATAAAAGTATGATCAAGAAGTGATCCTAAAACAACCTACGTCAAGCATAACTCCAACACCGTGTTCACTTCCCGGACTCCGCTGGAAAGAGACCATCACGGTTACACACGCGGTTGATTCGTTTTAATTAAGGTCAACTTCAAGTTTTCTACAACCGGACATTAACAAATTCCCATCTGCCCATAACCGCGGGCACGGCTGTCGAAAGTTCAAAACCCTGCAGGGGTGTCCCAACTTAGCCCATCAAAAGCTCTCATGGTCAACTGAGGAATAGACCTCCTCCCAAGACGTTCCGATCAGACTCGGTATCCCGGTACAACAAGACATTTCGACAGGGTAAAACTAAACCAGCAACACCGCCCGAATGTGCCGACAAATCTCGATAGGAGCTGCACATATCTCTTTCTCAGGGCACACCGGGTTGTCTAAACTTCCGGTAGGCCAGCCCAGAGTTACCCCTGGTGGCCACCGGCGGCTGACAAGTTGGACCAACACTTAGAGGAGCACAGGCCCGGGGGTTTAAAATAATGATGACCCTTGGGCGCGCGACCCCCAAGGGAAAAGAAAAGGCTAGGCGGCGAATGGCAAAACCAATGTTGGGCATTGCTGGAAGAGTTTTACTCAAGGCGAACTGTCAAGGGGTTCCCATTATTACCCAACTGCGTAAGGAATGCAAAATCCGGGAACATAACACCGATATGACGGAAACTAGGGCGGCAAGAGTGGAACAAAACACCAGACATAAGGCCGAGCCTTCCACCCTTTACCAAGTATATAGATGCATTAATTAAATAAGATATAGTGTGATATCCCAACAAGTAAACATGTTCCAACAAGGAACAACATCTCCATGTTTCAACAAGGAACAAACTTCGATCTTCACCTGCAACTAACAACGCTATAAGAGGGGTTGAGCAAAGTGGTAACATAGCGAATCAACGGTTTGCTAGGACAAGTTGGGTTAGAGGCTTGGTTCAACAATATGGGAGGCATGGTAAGCAAGTGGTAGGTATCGCAGCATAGGCATAGCAAAAGAGCAAGCAACTAGCAAGCAAAGATAGAAGTGATTTCGAGGGTATGGTCATCTTGCCTGAAATCCCGCAAGGAAGAAGAACGAGTCCATGAAGTAGACAAACGGACGTAGACGAATGGGTCCTCACAAACGCGACATTACCGGAACCCAACCCAAAGAAGCCAACACCGGAAAGAAGCACACAACATAGTAAACAACCAACACATGAACATGGTATGATATGCGGGATGCGGTATGCGATGCATATGCATGATTTGACAAGGAATGAAAGAACCTGGCCTCAACTTGGAAATCCAAGTGTGCCACTGGAAAGATGAGATGAAATCGCTTGAAAAAATATAAAGATCACCGGAATCGGAGTTACGGTTTGGAAATGGCAAGCAATTCAAATATGGCACCGGTCTGCGATTTACAGCAAGTAGCCATCTAAATGCAATGAGATGAACATGCTACAGCACCCAAACATGGCAACAAAATGCATGGAAGGGATCCATTTACGATGCTTAACAAAAGTCTAGCACTGAGCTACGGCCGATTCATCCATTAACAGGTTCAAACAAGCATGGCAAAAATGCATATGGTAAACAGATCTCAGACTTGGTGAAATTAACACTTGTCTGGAATCTCAGATCAGATAGCACTCTTCGGAGCATGAAAACTATATGCTACAGGACCTGAAGATGGCAAAGTAAAGCATGGCATGGAGCTACTCAAAGAGCTTAACAAAAGTCCCTTAGTGACCTTGAGCCAAAAGGGATCAGAAAATACAATTGCAAGCATGTGAACATGGCAAAAACATAATCAGTTCTCAGACTTAGTGAAAACTGGAGCATGCTGAAACAGATATCAAGTAGGCATGTTTACGAGCTCGATGCACTCACCACAGAGCAAGTCATGACAATCTAAGCATACACCCATCAAGAATACACATAATGCAAGCTAGACATGGCAAGAACAATAGCATAGCATGCACGGATCAACTACAACATCACCGGCAAAATCGCTAACAAGTAGACAATCTGCCCGGATTCACGAAGTAGCAAAAGTAGAGCTCGATTGACTCAAGCTAGGGTGCTCCATAATTGCAAGCAAATACATGGATGGATAGAGCACTACAATATTAACAAAACACCCTTAGTGATCATCCTCAAAAGAGGCACGGATCACTAGGAAACAATATGAACATATGGCCATATGAGATAAACAGGTCAAGGACTTAGTGGAAATGCTAAGTCCCTAAAATCAGCATTACCAAGTGCCTCACTTTGCAAGCTTGTGCTAGCCACCACACACATCACAAAAATACATGGGTTGCACCTCTGAAAAGATGGCAAAACCCTTAACAAAACATATGTAGAGCTCATGGGCATATCAGGCACGCAATAATTATGGCAAAAATGACAAATATCTAAATGGAGCAGCAGATCTGGCAATTATCTCAAGTAGCACTCTTCTAACAGCATTTTAGGCATCAAGATGAACTCAAAAGAAAATGATGCAATGAGATGAAATAATGTGCTCTCTGGGTCGAACATTTTGATATGCTATATGCCCAAAACGGAGCTACGGATGCGGAGTTACGACATGATAAACAAGGGCATATGGATCTGGGAATTTCGGGGACTTAGTGAAATTATAACTCCGCGAAAGTCAACGCGGGACGGAGGGATCCGGGACGGAGCGGTGCAGATCTGAGACGGGACGTTTGGTTGGAGGGATGGGTGGATCTGATCCAGGCGGGGGTGTCGGGGCGGATCCGGCGAAGCTCGCCTCTCCGGCGACGAGCATGAGGGCGGCGGCGCCATTGCCGGCGTGGGAGCGGGGCGGCGCTCTTCGGCGAAGTTGACCGCGGCCAGATCCGTGTGGCGACAAGACGGCGGCGAGCATATATGGCGGCGGTGCTGCAGGATCCAGGCGGCACGAGAGATGCCGGCGCGGGCGGCCGGTGGCGCACGCCGGAGCGGCGGCGGCGTAGAGGGAGGACGGCGGCGGCGGCCATGCGGGGAGTCAGGGAGGCGCGGGCACGGGACGCCTACGGCTCGCGGCGGTGTCGCTGATGTGTTGCGACGTGATTCGTCGGAGTAAGGTGGCTGGAGGCGGTGGACACGTCCGGTCCGGGACGGACATGTCCGGCGGCGTGCGGGGGGGATTATTAGGGTTTCATCTGCGCGAAATTCGGGAGGGGAACACATATTTATAGGTAGAGGGAGCTAGGAGAGTCCAAATGAGGTGCGGTTTTCGGCCACGCGATCGTGATCGAACGACCGAGACGATGGAGGAGGTTTAGGTGGGTTTTGGGCCAAATTGGAGGGGTGTTGGGCTGCAACACACACGAGGCCTTTTCGGTCCCTCGGTTAACCGTTGGAGTATCAAACGAAGTCCAAATGGTACGAAACTTGACAGGCGGTCTACCGGTAGTAAACCAAGGCCACTTGGCAAGTCTTGGTCCAATCCGGAAATGTTTAACCCCCACACACGAGAAGAAGGTAGAAATGACCATCGGAGGAGAACGGAGCGCCGGATTGCAAAACGGACAATGGAAAAAATGCTCGGATGCATGAGACGAACACGTATGCAAATGAAATGCACATGATGACATGATATGCAATGCATGACACGCAAGCAATGACAAAGCAACAACGGCGAATAACTGGAGGACACCTGGCACATCGGTCTCGGGGCGTTACAGCTGTTATATTTGCATTGTTTACATATGTTTGCTTCTTTAATGATTCTATTTGAGGATAAGACTATTAAATATACAGAGGAATTTAGTATGCAATGTTGAATAATAAGTTTAGTGATTTGCTACAGTATAGTATGATAAGGTTTTGGCAATGCTTTATACTAACTTATCTCACGAGTCCTTGTTGAGTTTTGTGTGGATGAAGCTTTTGAGATTTAGGGAGACCGTGATATGAGAGGAATTAAGGAGACACAAAAGCTCAAGCTTGGGGATTCCCAAGGCATCCCAAGATAATATTTCAAGAAGTCTCAAGCATCTAAGCTTGGGGATGCCCCGGTTGGCATCCCACCTTTCTTCTTCAACAACTATCGGTTAGTTTCGGTTGATCCTAAGTTTTTGCTTCTTCACATGATGTTTGCCATTCTTAGAATGTCATTTTATTTTGCTTTGCTTGCTGTTTGAATAAAATACCAAGATATGAAATTCTTAAATGTTAGAGAGTCTTCACATAGTTGCATAATTATTCAACTACTCATTGATCTTCACTTATATCTTTCGGAGTAGTTTGTCATTTGCTCTAGTGCTTCACTTATAACTTTTAGAGCATGGTGGTAGTTTTATTTTGAAGAAATAGATGAACTCTCATGCTTCACTTAGATTTTTTTGAGAGTCTTAAATATCATGGTAATTTGCTTAAAATCCTAATATGCTAGGTATACAAGATTAGTAAAAACTTTCATATAGAGTATTGAATACTAAGAGAAGTTTGATGCTTGATGATTGTTTTGAGATATGGAGGTAATAATATCAAAGTCGTGCTAGTTGAGTAGTTGTGAATTTGAGAAATGCTTGTGTTGAAGTTTCCAAGTCCCGTAGCATGCACGTATGGTGAACGTTGTGTAACAAATTTGAAACATGAGGTGTTATTTGATTGTCTTCCTTATGAGTGGCGGTCGGGGACGAGCGATGGTCTTTTCCTACCAATCTATCCCCCTAGGAGCATGCGCGTAGTGCCGAGGTTTTTGATGACTTGTAGATTTTTGCAATAAGTATGTGAGTTCTTTATGACTAATGTTGAGTCCATGGATTATACACACTCTCACCCTTCCATCCTTGCTAGCCTCTTCGGTACCGTGCATTGCTCTTTCTCACATTGAGAGTTGGCGCAAACTTCGCCGGTGCATCCAAACCCCGTGATATGATACGCTCTTTCACACATAAACCTCCTTATATCTTCCTCAAAACAGCCACCATACCTACCTATTATGGCATTTCCATAGCCATTCCGAGATATATTGTCATGCAACTTTCCATCATTCCGTTCATCATGACACATTCATCATTGTATATTGCTTAGCATGATCATGTAGTTGACATAGTATTTGTGGCAAAGCCACCGTTCATAATTCTTTCATACATGTCACTCTTGGTTCGTTGCATATCCCGGTACACTGCCGGAGGCATTCATATAGAGTCATCTTTGTTCTAGTATCGAGTTGTAATCATTGAGTTGTAAATAAATAGAAGTGCGATGATCATCATTATTAGAGCATTGTCCCAAGTGAGGAATAAAAAAAGAGAAAGGCCATAAAAAAAGAGAAGGCCCCAAAAAAGGAGAAAGGCCATAAAAAGGGAAGGCCTAAAAAAATGAAAATGAGAGAAAAAGCGAGAAGGGACAATGCTACTATCCTTTTTCCACACTTGTGCTTCAAAGTAGCACCATGATCTTCATAGTAGAGAGTCTCTTGTTTTGTCACTTCCATATACTAGTTGAAACTTTTCATTATATAACTTGGCTTGTATATTCCAACAATGGGCCTCCTCAAGTGCCCTAGGTCTTCGTGAGCAAGCAAGTTGGATGCACACCCACTAGTTTCTTTTGTTGAGCTTTCATACATTTATAGCTCTAGTGCATCCATTGCATGGCAATCCCTACTCCTTGCATTAACATCAATCGATGGGCATCTCCCTAGCCCATTGATTAGCCACGTTGATGTGATACTTTCTACTTTTTGTCTTCTCCACATAACCCCTCATTATTCTATTCCACCCATAGTGCTATATCCATGGCTCGCGCTCATGTATTGCATGAAAGTTTATAGGTTTGAGATTACTAAAGTATGAAACAATTGCTTGGCTTGTCATTGGGGTTGTGCATGATGAGTGCATTCTTGTGTGACGAAAATGAAACATGACTAAACTATATGATTTTGTAGGGATGAACTTTCTTTGGCCATGTTATTTTGAGAAGACATAATTGCTTAGTTAGTATGCTTGAAGTATTATCATTTTTATGTCAATATGAACTTTTGTCTTGGATCTTTCGGATCTGAATATTCATACCACAATTAAGAAGAATTGCATTGAAATTATGCCAACTAGCATTCCACATCAAAAATTCTTTCTTTTATCATTTACCTACTCGAGGACGAGCAGAAATTAAGCTTGAGGATGCTTGATACGTCTCCAACGTATCTATAATTTTTGATTGCTCCATGCTATGTTATCTACTATTTTGGGCAATATTGGGCTTTATTATCCACTTTTATATTATTTTTGGGACTAACTTATTAACCGGAGGCCCAGCCCAGAATTGTTGTTTTTTGCCTATTTTAATGTTTCGAAGAAAAGGATAATTTCATATTACAAATACCTTTATCTACAATCCATATTGCACTTGTATCACCATCTCTTCGCCGAACTAGTGCACCTATACAATTTACCATTGTATTGGGTGTGTTGGGGACACAAGAGACTCTTTGTTATTTGGTTGCAGGGTTCCCTGAGAGAGACCATCTTCATCCTACGCCTCCTACGGATTGATAAACCTTAGGTCATCCACTTAAGGGAAATTTGCTACTGTCCTACAAACCTCTGCACTTGGAGGCCCAACAACGTCTACAAGAAGAAGGTTGTGTAGTAGACATCAATGATGTCCCATGAACTCCGATCAGCAGAGCTTCACGGGAGAGCTTCGTCAGCACAACGGCGTGATGACGGTGATGATGTTGCTACCGACGCAGGGCTTTGCCTAAGCACCACTACGATATGACCGAGGTGGATTATGGTGGAAGGGGGCACCGCACATGGCTTGGAACAATCAACTTGTGTGTCCTAGGGTGCCCCCTGCCCCCGTATATAAAGGAGCAAGGGGGAGGCCGGCCGGCCCTTGGGGCACGCCAAGGAGGGGGGAGTCCTCCTCCTAGTAGGAGTAGGTCTCCCCTTTCCTAGTCCAACTAGGAAGAGGGAAGGGGGAAGGAAAGAGAGGGAGAGGGAGAGGGAAAGAGGGGCCGCGCCCCCCTCCCCTAGTCTAATTCGGACTCCTCATGGGAGGGGGCGCGCCACCTCCTGGGCTGCTGGCCTCTCTCTCCCCTCAGGCCCACTAAGGCCCAATACTTCCCCGGGGGGTTCTGGTAACCCCTCCGACACTCCGGTTTTCTCCGAAACCACCCGGAACACTTCCGTTGTCTGAATATAGCTGTCTAATATATCAATCTTTATGTCTCGACTATTTCGAGACTCCTCGTCATGTCCGTGATCACATCCGGGGCTCCAAACTACCTTAGGTACATCAAATCACATAAACTCATAATACCGATCGTCATCGAACGTTAAGCGTGCGGACCCTATGGGTTCGAGAACTATGTAGACATGACCAAGACTCGTCTCCGGTCAATAATCAATAGCGGAACCTGGATGCTCATATTGGTTCCTACATATTCTACGAAGATCTTTATTGGTCAAACCGCATAACAACATACGTTGTTCCCTTTGTCATCGGTATGTTACTTGCCCGAGATTCGATCATCGGTATCCTCATACCTACCTCAATCTCATTACCGCCAAGTCTCTTTACTCGTTTCATAATGCATCATCCTGCAGCTAACTCATTAGTCACATTGCTTGCATGGCTTATAGTGATGTGCATTACTGAGAGGTCCCAGAGATACCTCTCCGACAATCGGAATGACAAATCCTAGTCAACAAGTACCATCGGAGACACCTGTAGAGCACCTTTATAATCACTCAGTTACGTTGTGACGTTTGGTAGCACACAAAGTGTTCCTCCGATAATCGGGAGTTGCGTAATCTCATAGTCATAGGAACATGTATAAGTCATGAAGAAAGCAATAGCAGTAAACTAAAACGTTCAAGTGCTAGGCTAACGGAATGGGTCAAGTCAATCACATCATTCTCCTAATAATGTGATCTCGTTTATCAAATGACAACTCATGTCTATGGTTAGGAAACTTAACCATCTTTAATAAATGAGCTAGTCAAGTAGAGGCATACTAGTGACACTCTATTTGTATATGTATTCACACATGTATTATGTTTCCGGTTAATACAAATCTAGCATGAATAATAAACATTTATCAGGAAATAAGGAAATAAATAATAACTTTATTATTGCCTCTAGGGCATATTTCCTTCACGAACATATCCGTCCAATATATCAATCTTTATGTCTCGACCATTTCGAGACTCCTCGTCATGTCCGTGATCACATCCGGGACTCCGAACTACCTTCGGTACATCAAAACACATAAACTCATAATACCGATCGTCATAGAACGTTAAGCGTGCGGACCCTACGGGTTCGAGAACTATGTAGACATGACCGAGGCTCATCTCCGGTTAATAACCAATAGCAGAACCTGGATGCTCATATTGGTTCCTACATATTCTACGAAGATCTTTATCGGTCAAGCCGCATAACAACATACGTTGTTCCCTTTGTCATCGATATGTTACTTGCCCGAGATTCGATCGTCGGTATCTCAATACCTAGTTCAATCTCGTTAACGGCAAGTCTCTTTACTTGTTCTATAATGCATCATACCGCAACTAACTCATTAGTTACATTGCTTGCAAGGCTTATAGTGATGTGCATTACCGAGTGGGCCCAGAGATACCTCTCCAACAATCGGAGTGACAAATCCTAATCTCGTTCTATGCCAACTCAACAAACACCATCGGAGACACCTATAGAGCATCTTTATAATCATCCAGTTACGTTGTGACGTTTGATAGCACACTAAGTGTTCCTCCGGTATTCGGGGGTTGCATAATCTCATAGTCATAGGAACATGTATAAGTCATGAAGAAAGCAATAGCAACAACTAAACGATTAAGTGCTAAGCTAACGGAATGGGTCAAGTCAATCACATCATTCTCTAATGATGTGATCCCGTTAATCAAATGACAACTCATGTCTATGGCTAGGAAACTTAACCATCTTTGATTCAACGAGCTAGTCAAGTAGAGGCATATTAGTGACACTATGTTTGTCTATGTACTCACACATGTACTAAGTTTCCGGTTAATACAATTCTAGCATGAATAATAAACATTTATCATGATATAAGGAAATATAAATAACAACTTTATTATTGCCTCTAGGGCATATTTCCTTCAAAAATAACACAAAGCTATTCTTTCCGTTCGATCTATCCTAGATTTCATACTAAAATAACACCAAAGCAAATTCATATTCATAATACTCAATCCAACACAAAGAACTTCAAAGAGTGCCCCAAGATTCCTACTAGAGAAACAAACACAAGAACGTGCATCAACCCCTATGCATAGATTACCCCAATGTCACATCGGGAATCCGCGACTTGAGTGCCAAAACATATATCAAGTGAATTAATACGATACCCCATTCTCACCACGAGTATTCAATTGCAAGACATATATCAAGTGTTCTCAAATCCATAAAATTATTCAATCCGATAACAACGAAATCTCAAAGGGAAAAACTCAATTCATCACAACAAGATGGAGAGGGGAAAACACCATATGATCCGACTATATTAACAAAGCCCGTGATACATCAAGATCATGACATCTCAAGAACATGAGAGAGAGAGAGAGATTAAACACATAGCTACTGGTACAAACCATCAGCCCCGAGGGTGGACTACTCCCTCCTCATCGTGGTGGCTGTCGGGATGATGAAGATGGCCACCGGAGATGATTCTCCCCTCCAACAGGGTGCCAAAAAGGGTCTTGATTGGTTTTTGGTGGCTACCGAGCCTTGCAGCAACGGAACTTCTGATCTAGGTTAACCCCGAGGGTTTCTGGAATTTTTGGGAATTTATAGGGTAAAGAGGGGGTGCGGGAGGCCACCGAGGTGGGCACAACCCACCAGGGTGCGCCTGGGCCCCCAGGCGCACCCTGGTGGGCTATTCCCTCCTTGGGGAACCCCCCCAGGTGCTGCTCTGGCCCATCAGGAGTCTTCTGGTCCATAAAAAATCTCCAAAAAGTTTCGCGATGTTTGGACTCCATTTGATATTGATTTCCTGCGATGTAAAAACAAGCAAAAAATAGCAACTGACACTGGGCACTGGGTCAATAGGTTAGTACCAAAAAATGATATAAGGTTGCTATAAAATGATTGTAAAACATCCAAGAATGATAATATAACGGCATGAATACTTCATAAATTATAGATATGTTGGAGACGTGTCAACATCCCCAAGCTTAATTCCTACTCATCCTCGAGTAGGTAAACGATAAAAGAAATAATCTATGAAATGTGAATGCTAGCAAAGTGCATAAGTTTGATCAATGATAATTTCAATCACTTTTCCTAGCATCATAACAACAATTCTTTCTTATAAATCTTCTCATGTTAAAGTAGCAACCAATTCACATGTTAAGGTTCAAAGAATGAATTCTCTTGAAACTCAACAACCTATGTTCTCAGTCACCAAGCAATTGTAATTCAACTTATTGAACAGAGTTTAAGTAAGAGCTCCACATACTCAATCATCATATAGTCTTCTATGATTTCTAACACTCATTGCATACACATGAGCAAAACGTTTCAACCGGACACATAGAAAGATAGGGGCTTATTGTTTTGCCTCCCAACGTATTCACCTGAAGGGTGATGTCAACAATAATAACTCATGCTACCCATATTCAACTAGACATATGTGCCTAGATCTTTCCTCACCACATGATGCTTGCCAAAAGAGAAAAATAAAAAGGAATGGAGAGAAAAACTTCGACCCTTTGCATAAAAGTAAATACTGAAAAGTAAAAGATAGGCCCTTCGCAGAGGGAAGCAGAGGTTGCCATGTGCTTATTTGTTTGTATGCTCAACCCCTTAGTGCAAAAGAAAGTCACGCTATATTGCCCCTTATGATAGCAACCTTTATTATGCAGTCCGTCGCTTTTATTCTTTGCCATCACAATTTTGTACAACACTCAATTTTCTCTTACAGATCTAACACTTTTAGAAGCAATTTTTATTGCCTTATTGCACCGATGACAACTTACTTGAAGGATCTTATTAAATCCCTAGGTAGGTATGGTGGACTCTTGAAAATAAGATTTGGGTTTAAGGGTTTTTGTATGCACAAGTAGTATCTCAACTTGGTGCGGAATTTTTGGCTAGCCAAGATGGGGGCAAGCACCACATGTTGAAGGATCTATGACAATATAACTTCTATGTGAATATGAACAAACATAAACCATTACGTTGTCTTCCTTTTCCAACGTCAACAATTTTCGCATATAATATTTTGATGGGGGCTCACAATCACAAAAGATTTCCAAGATAGTATATTTGCATGTGAAAGTTCTCTTCCTTATACTAATTATTCATGAAGTGCTTGTATGACCAATATTGTGATTGTCAAGCTTCAAAAGATTTCACTTCCTAAACCCAATGTGAAGCTACCACTACGCATGATATAATTTCAACTTCATGACATTCAATTTATTCAACAATTTACTCACAGGATATAAGTGAAGCACAAGAGTAAATGACAAGCTACTCCAAAAAGATATATGTGAAGACCATGAGCATAATATTTCTTTCTCTAAAATTAATTTAAGTGAAGCAAGAGAGAATTTCTTCAAAAATGATAAAACACACCGTGCTAAAAAAGATATAAGTGAAGCACTAGAGCAATTCCACAGAAAAGAGCTTCGTTGACGAGATGTGCGTGCCGCTTACCTAGCCTCCCTGGCAACTATTTGAGGACTTTATTTTATTTAAAAACTTTCAGATCTAAGTACTTTATTAAAACAACAAGCAAAAAAATGACATTCCAAAGATATCACAACTCATGTGAAGAAGCAAAAACTTAGGCTCAACCGATACTAACCGATAATTGTTGAAGAAGAAAGGTGGGATGCCTACCGGGGCATCCCCAAGATTAGATGCTTGAGACTTATTGAATATTATCTTGGG
The DNA here is from genome assembly GCF_002162155.2 of Triticum dicoccoides. Classification (NCBI taxonomy): domain Eukaryota; kingdom Viridiplantae; phylum Streptophyta; class Magnoliopsida; order Poales; family Poaceae; genus Triticum; species Triticum dicoccoides. The sequence continues at coordinate 398,471,646 of NC_041390.1, read as the reverse complement.
ATGCCTTGGGCATCCCCAAGCTTGAGCTTTTGTGTCTCATTAATTCTTCTCATATCACGGTTTCCCTAAATCTTAAAAGCTTCATCCACACAAAACTCAACAAAAACTCGTGAGATAAGTTAGTATAAATCAATGCAAAAACCTTATCATTCTCTACTGTAGAAAATCACTAAAGTTATTATTCAACATTGCATAATAAATTCCTCTACATATTTAATATTCCTATCCACAAATAGAGTCATTAAACAAGCAAACATATGCAAACAATGCCACCATAACAGCAATCTGCCAAAATAGTACAGTCTGTAAAGAATGCAAGAGTAACAATACTTATTAAGCTCCAAAAATTATGAAAATTTTACCACACTGCAGAAAATTTATCAGAGATTATTTTGCAAAAAGTTTCAACATTTTATCACATTCTGACCTTTCTAGGGAAATGTTTCAACATCGATAAACTTTCTGTTTTCAAACAGCAACATGTAGACTTGCAAAATAAGCATAGCAAAGGCTATACTTGACATTTTTATTGAAATAAAAGATGCAAAACATTATTCCAAATAACATCAAGCAAATCCTAACAAAATAAATTGACACTCCAAGCAAAACACATATCATGCGACGAATGAAAATATAGCTCCAAGTAAGGTTACCGATAATGTTGGAGACGAAAGAGGGGATGCCCCGGAAGGTATCCCCAAGCTTAGTTGCTTGAATCTTCCTTGAATATCACCTTGGGTGCATTGGGAATCCCCAATCATAGGGTCTTGTCAATCCTTATTCTCCTCATATCGACATCTCACCCAAAACTTGAAAACTTCAATCACACAAAACTTAACGGAACTTTGTGAGATAGGTTAGTGTGATGAAGAGCAAACCATTTCACTTTGGTACTGTCAAAGACAAGATTCATAATTGTTTACACACAATTCCTACTGTAGAATATCATTTTCACAATTTATATTGAGCAATATAAGCCATAGAAACTAGGAAACAAGCAAACTATGCATTGAAAACATAATCTGTCAAAAACAGAACAGTCAGTAGTAATCTGTACTCAAACCATACTTCTGCTACTCCAAAAATTATCAAAAATTAGGAAAACGTGAATAATTTGTATATTAATCTTATTCAAAACTAATCAACTCAAAATCTCTCTTCTGTTAAAAATGAGAATTGTTTTCGTGAACGCAAAAGTTTATGTTTTTCAGCAAGATCAAAACTATCATCCAACATGATCCCAAAGGCTTTACTTGGCACTTTATTGAAACAAAAGCAGTAAAACATGATCAATACAGTAGGATAATCATGTGAACACACAAAAACAGTAGGTAAAAGTATTGGGGTGTCTCCCAACAAGCGCTTTTCTTTTACGCCTTTTTAGCTAGGTATGATGATTTCAATGATGCTCGCATAAAAGTAAAGAATCGAAACATAAAGAGAGCATCATGAAGCATATGACTAGCAAAATTAAGTCTAACCCACTTCATATGCATAGGGACTTTGTGATCAAATAACTTATGGGAACAAGAATCAACTAGCATAGGAAGGCAAAACAAGCATAACTTCAAAACTTTCAACACATAGAGAGGAAACTTGATATTATTGAAATACCTACAAGAATATGTTCCTCTCTCATAATAATTTTCAGTAGCATCATGAATGAATTCAACAATATAGCTATCACATAAAGCATTCTTTTCATGATGCATAAGCATATCAATTTTATTACTCTCCACATAAGCAAATTTATTCTCATCAATAGTAGTGGGAGAAAACTCAACAAAATAACTATCATGTGATTGAAAATTAAAATCATGATGACAAGTTTCATGGTTATCATTATTCTCTATAGCATACATGTCATCACCATAATCATCATATATAGGAACTTTGTTGTCATAATCAAATGCAACCTCTTCCAAAATAGTGGATTCATCATTAAATAAAGTCATGACCTCTACAAATCCACTTTCATCACTATAATAATCATAAATAGGAGGCATGCAATCATTATAATAAATTTGCACATCAAATCTTGGGGGACTAAAAATATCATCTTCATCGAACATAGCATCCCCAAGCTATGGCTTTGCATATCATTACCATCATGGATATTCAAAGAATTCATACTAACAACATTGCAATCATGCTCATCATTTATACCAAACATTCTATTGAATTCTTCTTCTATAAATTGAGCACAATTTTCCTTTCCATCATTTTCACGAAAGACATTATAAAGATGATCAATAATATGATGTAACCTCAATTCCATTTTTATGTTGTTTTCTGTTATAGACCAAACTAGTGATAAAACAAGAAACTAAAAGATTCGATTGCAAGATCTAAAGATATGCCTTCAAGCACTCACCTCCCCGGCAACGGCGCCAGAAAAGAGCTTGATGTCTACTACGCAACTTTATTCTTGTAGACACGTGTTGGGCCTCCAAGCGCAGAGTTTTGTAGGACAGTAGCAATTTTCCCTCAAGTGGATGACCTAAGGTTTATCAACCCGTGAGAGGTGTAGGATGAAGATGGTCTCTCTCAAATGACACTGCAAACAAATACAAGAAATCTCTTATGTCCCCAACACACCCAATACAATGGCAAATTGTATAGGTGCACTAGTTCGGCGAAGAGATGGTGATAAAAGTGTAATATGGATGGTAGAAATATATTTTTATAATCTGAATAAATAAAAACATCAAGGTAGCAAATAGTAAACGGGCACAAAAACGGTATTGCAATGCTTGAAAATAAGGCCTAGGATCCATACTTTCACTAGTGAAACCTCTCAACAATGGTAATATAATTGGATCATATAACCATCCCTCAAAGTGCGATGAAGAATCACTCCAAAGTTCCTATCTAGCAGATAACATAAGAATAAATTGTTTGTAGGGTACGAAACCACCTCAAAGCTATTCTTTCCGTTTGATCTATTCAAGAGTTCGTACTAAAATAACACAAAGCTATTCTTTCCGTTCGATCTATCGTAGAGTTCGTACTAAAATAACACCAAAGAAAATTCATATTCATAATACTCAATCCAACACAAAGAACTTCAAAGAGTGCCCCAAGATTTCTACCGAAGAAACAAAGACAAGAACGTGCATCAACCCATGCATAGATTACCCCAATGTCACCACGGGAATCCGCGAAGTTCCAAAACATATATCAAGTAAATCAATACGATACCCCATTGTCACCACGAGTATTCAATTGCAAGACATATATCAAGTGTTCTCAAATCCATAAAAATATTAAATCCGATAACAACGAAATCTCAAAGGGAAAAACTCAATTCATCACAACAAGATAGAGAGGGTAAAACACCATATGATCCGACTATATTAATAAAGACCGCGATACATCAAGATCGTGACATCTCAAGAACACGAGAGAGAGAGAGAGAGAGATTAAACACATAGCTACTGGTACAAACCCTCAGCCCCGATGGTGGACTACTCCCTCCTCATCATGGTGGCTGCCAGGATGATGAAGATGGTCACCGGAGATGATCCCCCCTCCGGCAGGGTGCTAGAAAGGGTCTAGATTGGTTTTCGGTGGCAATAGATTCTTGCAGCGGCGGAACTTCTGATCTAGGTTAACCCCGAGGGTTTCTGGAATTTATAGGGTAAAGAGGGGGTGTGGGAGGCCACCGAGGTGGGCACAACCCACCTAGGCGTGCCTGGGCCCCCAGGCACGCCCTGGTGCATTGTGCCCCCATCGGGGCACCCCCAGGTGCTGCTCTGGCCCATCGGGAGTCTTCTGGTCCATAAAAAATCTCCAAAAAGTTTCACGGTGTTTGGACTCTGTTTGATATTGATTTCCTGCGATGTAAAAAATAAGCAACTGGCACTGGGCACTAGATCAATAGGTTAGTCCCAAAAAATGATATAAGGTTGCTATAAAATGATTGTAAAACATCCAAGAATGATAATATAACGGCATGGATATTTCATAAATTAAAGATATGTTGGAGACGTATCATCTACCTACGCCTAGGTTACAAGCAAACTTGGCAATATTATGAGCCTCAAAATTAAAGTTCCTATGCTCAAAAATAAAGGAACTGGAATTGAAACTATTACAACAGCTTAAAATTTCATGTACTATGGTCGCGTTTGGACCTCCTGTACCCTTGGTAATATCATTAACCACTTCTTGGCAATCCGATGCTACACAAATATTTTGGACGGCGAGATCATCTGCTAGTGATAACGCTTCACGACATGCAAAAGTCTCTAGAATTAGAGGGTCATTGATGCCTCGAAAGACCACAACCGAAGATCCCAAGTATTGGCACGTTTGATCTCTGTAGAATGCCGCGATGGCTCCTCCATGTTGTGATCTTACCATAGCAGCATCGACATTAATCTTCACAGAACCATTGGGTGGGGGTAGCCATCGTTTAGGCTGAGCCCGTGGGAGTGCTCTTGCCTCCATACGTCCCTAACCATTGTCAAGCTGGCCCAGTTCTGAAATAAAGTTGTCCACAAAGCGAATAGTTTGTTGAGGGCTCTGAAATAACGACTCGTACATTACCTTGCATCTTGCGTGCCAAATTGACCACAGGGGTGACAACCATCCGTGTGAAGCTCGCTTGATCAAGTTCATCACTGATCTCAAAAAGCCAAAGTCTTGCATTAGGTTCTGCATTAGCTGTCATGCGTGAGATAAGATCGTCGTCGGTTAGCGCCCATATGCACTTGGACATAGTACAAGAGACTAGGGCATGTCTCCATGAATCTTGATAGCCACAAAGCGGACAAACGTCCTATACTGACATGTTGTGTTTCTTCAAGACATCAGTGGTAGGAAGTGAGTGGTGTGCATGTCGCCATAGGAAGATTCAAACTTTGGACGGTACCTTCAAATTCCATAAAGAGCTCCATGAATTTTCATCCCTATGAGTGTTAGATGATCCACCTTGTCCGTCAAACCACTCCTCCCGCTGTAGTTTCGTCTTGAGTAAAAACTTGTACGCTGAAGACACTAAGAACTTCTGATGTAGGGTGGAACTCTATACGGTCGATCTTTCATGAAACGAGCGGATCCCAACTATGAACACGAAGAACACGAGGGGAAACACGAGGGAAAACACGAGAGAATCACTCAAACCAACAAGATTAGGTCACACATATGCTAGATCCAAGTACACATAGAGATCACACGGTCCAAATCCAACAAGAGACAATACATAGGGTAACCGATTCTTCTCCGTGAGAAGGTCTTGAGGTCTTCCCGTTAGGGGTCTTGAATCCAAGTGGATCTTCTCCGAAGAGGTGTCGGTCCCTCACGGTGGAGTAGATCCAGATGGATGAGCGAGGCTCTATCTCACATATGAGCTATCACAACATTGACCCTAGAAAGAGGGAGGAGGAGGAGTATATATAGTCTAGGTGGGCGATGGGTACATGAGCCTCGGCCCTTACACTGTGCGCAGACAGGGAAGGCCGGATGTCCGGGCTTCATGAGATGCCGGATGTCCGGGCTGGCGCTGGATCTCCGGGCGGTCGGGGCTGTCCTTGACGCTCTCTGGATAGGCGGGGTCTGGATGTCCGGGCTGGGGGCCCGATGTCTGGCGGCTCGGGAAGAGCCGGATGTCCGGGCTGACGTGGTTCAGCTTTGGGTGCGTTCGGTGATGGGCGCCGGATTTTTGGGCGAGGGCCGGATGTCCGGGCTGAGGCCGGATGTCCGGGCCCTATAGACTTGGTCGTTGGTCCATTGCTGCAGGCGACACCTCCAGGGGCCGGATGTCTGGGATCATGACCGGATGTCCTGGACCTGGGAGCTGTTCTTGACTCCTTCTGTTGGTTCTCATCTTCCGTGAACTTGGAGACTTGTCCGTCTTCACGTGCATCTTCGGGAGGGTCCTCTTGGTACCTGATCATGCGCAACATTCCGGACTTAGGTAGTAGCCATGTCTCGACTGGATCATATGTGATATCGCTAAGGAAGGAAGTCACCTCGGTCTCGAGAGCTCTAGCTCTAGCTCGTGTCATAGGTCCTCTTGGCACTTGGTGAGACGATTGTAGGTCCATGGGGATGACCATAGGATGCTCCGCATCATCTCCCCTCCCTTGGGAAAGATCCGACCTCGGATCGAAATCTTCATCACCATGGTAGGGAGAGAGATCTTTGACATTGAAGATGTCGCTCACGGAGTACTTGTCGCATTGGATGTCGATCTTGTAGGCGTTGTTGTTGTAGCGTGCAAGCACATTGAAGGGTCCATCGGCTCGTGGTAGAAGTTTGGACTTGCGTTCGTTGGGGAAGCGGTCCTTGCGAAGGTGTAGCCACACAAGATCTCCTATGTTGAATATCATGGGTTGATTGTTGACGTTGAGCTTGGTCGCGAGTCATTGTATTTGGCGCTCGATGGTGTGCCTTGTATCTTCATGCATCTTCTTGAGGTAGTTCACTCAGGCACTTGCGTCCATGTTTGTGCGCTCTTGTAGTGGTAGAGGAAGAATGTTCAATGGGGACAGCAGGTTGAAACCGTAGACCACCTCGAAGGGGGACTTGCCGGTAGTTGAATGTCTTGCACGGTTGTAGGCGTACTCGGCGATGGGTAGGAACTCCTCCCACTCTTTGATGTTCTTCTTGATTAACACGCGGAGAAGAGTGGAGAGCGTGCGGTTCGTCACCTCCGTTTGGCCGTCGGTGTGTGGATGGTATGCCGTGGAGAATAGTAGCTTGATTCCGAGCTTTGCACATAAGGTCTTCCAAAAGTAACTCAAGAACTTGACGTTGCGGTCCGAGACAATCATCTTTGGCACTCCATGTAAGCGCAATATTTCTGTAACGCCCCGAGACCGATGTGCCAGGTGTCTTCCAGTTATTCACTGTTTTTGCCTTGTCATTTTCTTGCGTGTCATGCATTTCATATCATGTCATCAAGTGCATCGCATTTGCATACATGTTCGTCTCATGCATCCGAGCATTTTCCATGTTGTCCGTTTTGCATTCCGGCGCTCCTATGTCATCCGGTGTCCCTTTTTACCTCTTTTCGTGTGCGGGTGTTAAACGTTTTCGGATTGGACCGAGACTTGACAAGTGGCCTTGTTTTACTACCGGTAGACCGTCTGTCAAGTTTCGTGCCATTTGGACTTCGTTTGATACTCCAACGGTTAACCGAGAAACCGTAAAGGCCTCGTGTGTTTTGCAGCCCAACACCCTTCCAAAGTGGCCCAAAACCCACCTAAACCTCCTCCATCCTCTCGGTCGTTCGATCACGATCGCGTTGCCGAAAACCGCACCTCATTTGGACTCTCCTAACTCCCTCTACCTATAAATATGTGCTCTCCTCTGAAATTCTTGCGCAGACGAAACCTTAGCACCGCTCTTCGCACCGCCGGACAAAACTCCCCACCGCGCCGGACATCTCCGCCGCCCCGCAGCCACCTCACTCCGGCGAATCGCATTGCGCCATGTCAGCCTCGCCGCTGCCTCGCCCAACCACGGCGCGCCACCTCACCGCGCCTCTCTCTCCTCCCCGCCGCGGCCCGTGGGGCCCAAGGCAGGCCCGCCCGGGCCCGGATCCGCACGCCGCCACCCGAGGCATGCGCCGCCGCCTAGCGCCTTGCTCCGCCACCTCGCCGGCGCGGCTCCACGCCGCCTCGTCGTTTGATCGCCATCGCCCCGCCGCCATTGACCCTCGTCGCCGGCGCCGACCATTGCCGCCTTGCTCCGCCGCCTTGCTCCACCGGCCTCACCGAGAGGAGTCGCCAAGGCAACATCGGCAAGCGCGCCGCCGTCCTCCGTCCGGTCGCCATACGCCATCGCCTCCTCCTCGCGCTTCGCCGGAGCGAGCCCGGCCGGATCCACCGCGGGGTGGACGAGATCCACCCGCGCGGCCATCCAAACGCCCTGTCTCAGATCTGCACCGAGCCATCCCGTACCACTCCGTCCATTATCCCCGAGAGGTCTAAATTTCACTAAGTCCCCCAGTTTTCAGTATTTTGGGCATCTTCATCGCATCATAACTCTGCATCCGTGGCTCCGTTTTTGGGCGTGTAGCATATCAAATTGTTCGTCTCGATGAGTACTTCATTTCATTCCATTGCACCATGTTCATTTGAGCTCATCTTGATGCCCTAAATGTTGTTGCAAGAGTGCTAGTTTATATTAGTTTCAGATTCTTATCAGTAATTGGACTTCTGTCATTTTTGCCATGATTAATGTGTGCCTCCTATGAACTTGAGCCCTACATGAGTTTTTAAGTATGCCATGCCATCTTTACAGGGGTGTATGCCATGTATTTTTTGTGATCCTTGCGGTGACTAGCACAAGCATGCAAAGTAGCTCTCGTGATGTTGCTGATTTCAGGGACTTAGAAATCTTCTAAGTCTTTGCCCTGTTATTATTTTTATGCCATGTATTCATGTTGCTACAGAGTGATCCAGGCCTCTTTTGAGCATGATCAGTAAGGATGTTTTGTAGATATTGTTGTGCTCTATCCATCCATGTCTTTGTTTGCAATTATGGAGCACTCTAGCTTGACTCAATCGAGCTCTACTTTTGCTATAAAATATTCCTGGCAGATTGTTTACATGTTAAGCAATTTTTGCCGAGGTTGTTGTAGTTGATCCATGCATGCTATGAAGTTGTTATTGCCATGTTTATCTTCTATGCCATGTCTACTTGCTGGGTGTATGCTTAGTTTGTCATGCAATGCCTTGTGGTGAGTGCATCGAGCTCGTAAACATGCCTACTTAATATATGTTTTGCCATGTTCCAGTTTTCTACTAAATCTGAATCTGTTAACGATAATTGCTATGTTCACATGGTTGCCATTGTATTTTCTGATCCCTTTTGGCTTAGGTCAGTAAGGGACTTTTGTTGTATGCTTTGAGTAGCTTAATGTCATGCCTTCTTTGCCATGATATGTTCCTGTAGCATGTTGTTATCTTGCTCTTAACATTGCTTCCTAATGTTACATTTCTGCCATGTTGTTTTTTCACTAAGTCTGTAACCTGATGTCTTTTGCACTTTTGCCATGCTTGTTTGAACCTGCTATTGAGTGAATTAGCCGTAGCTCAGTGTTCATCTTTTGTCAAACATCTTGAGTGGATCCCTGCAATGTGCTTTGTTGTTATGTTAGAATGTAGTAGCTTGTTGTTCTTGATGCATTTAGATGGCCTCGTGCTGTTAATCGCAGCTTTGCGCCATATTTGTTTTGCTTGCCATTTGCAAACCGTGCATCCGATTCCGGTGATCTTTATATCGATTTCAACCGAAATCAACTCATATTTCCAGCGGCACTCTTGGTTTTCCAAGTTGAGGACTGATTCAATCTTTCCTTTCCGAAGCATGCTTATGCATCGCATATCACATCCCGCATAACATGCCATGTTTTTGCATCATGTTGCTTGCGCATTGCACCGTGGTTGATTGTTGTTCCCTTTGCTTGTGTTCTTGCTTTGGGTAGAGCCGGGAGACGAGTACGTGATCGAGGAACCCATTGAGTACGCTTACGAGGATCAAGCTAACGTCAACTCGGAGAACTTTGCAGGCAAGATGACCATACCCTCGAAATCACTTCTATCTTTGCTTGCTAGATGCTCGCTCTTTTGCTATGCCTATGCTATGATACCTACCACTTGCTTATCATGCCTCCCATATTGCCATGTCTAACCTCTAACCCACCTTGTCCTAGCAAACCGTTGTTTGGCTATGTTACCACTTTGCTCAGCCCCTCTTATAGCGTTGCTAGTTGCAGGTGAAGATTGGAGTTTGTTCCTTGTTGGAACATGTTTATTGTTGGGATATCTTATTATATCTTGTCTACTTTAATGCATCTATACACTTGGTAAAGGGTGGAAGGCTCGGCCTTATGCCTGGTGTTTTGTTCCACTCTTGCCGCCCTAGTTTCCGTCATATCGGTGTTATGTTCCTTGATTTTGCGTTCCTTACACGGTTGGTTTATAATGGGAACCCCTTGACAGTTCGCCTTGAATAAAACTCCTCCAGCAAGGCCCTACATTGGTTTTACCTTTTGCCACCTAGCCTTTTCTTCCCTTGGGTCGGCCAACCCAAGGGTCATCTTTATTTTAACCCCCCCCCCGGGCCAGTGCTTCTCTAAGTGTTGGTCCAACCTGAGCGATGTCCGGCGCCCCCTGGGCAACCAGGGTCTATGCCAACCCGACGTCTGGCTCATCCGGTGTGCCCTGAGAACAAGATATGTGCAGCTCCTATCTGGATTTGTCGGCACATCTGGGTGGCTTTGCTGGTCTTGTTTTACCATTGTTGAAATGTCTTGTAACCGGGATTCCGAGCCTGATCGGGTCTCCCTGGGAGAAGGAATATCCTTCGTTGACCGTGAGAGCTTGTGATGGGCTAAGTTGGGACACCCCTGCAGGGTTTTGAACTTTTGAAAGCCGTGCCCGCGGTTATGGGCAGATGGGAATTTGTTAATGTCCGGTTGTAGAAAACCTGAAACTTAACTTAATTAAAATGCATCAACCGCGTGTGTAGCCGTGATGGTCTCTTCTCGGCGGGGTCCGGGAAGTGAACACGGTGTTGGAGTTATGCTTGAACATAAGTATTCTAGGATCACTTCTTGATCATAGATTCTCGAACGTGCTTTGCCTTCTCTTCTCGCTCTCATTTGCGTAAGTTAGCCACCATATATGCTAGTGCTTGCTGCAGCTCCACCTCATACCTTTTCCCTACCCATAAGCTTAAATAGTCTTGATCGCGAGGGTGTGAGATTGCTGAGTCCCCGTGACTCACAGATTACTTCCAAAACCAGTTGCAGGTGCCGATGATACCGTGCAGGTGACGCAACCGAGCTCAAGGAGGAGCTCAATGAAGATCGTGTTTGTTATGTTGTTCCATTTCAAGTTGATCAGTAGTGGAGCCCAGTTGGGGCGATCGGGGATCTGTAGCATTAGGGGTAGTCCTCTTTTATTTTGGTTCCGTAGTCAGACCTTGATTGTATCTGGATGTTGTAATGCTTTATTCATGTATTGTGTGAAGTGGCGATTGTAAGCCAACTATGTACCTCTTTTCTTATTCAGTACATGAGATGTGTAAAGATTACCCCTCTTGCGACATTGCCTTCAATGCGGTTATGCCTCTAAGTCGTGCTTTGACACGTGGGAGATATAGCCGCATCGAGGGTGTTACAATTTCCCTACAAAAGAGATTTGTAATATGTGAAGCATCGTCTATCTTGTTGCATGGTATGCCATTTTAGAGAATCGGTCCACAAAAACAAAGACGTAATACTTTCCGTTTCTAGTTCTAGGCAAACCAAGGACAAAATCCATGCTAATATCTTCCCATGGTTGATATGGAATTGGAAGGGGCATGTAAAGACCATGGGATTGAGCTTTATACTTAGCTTTGCGACATGTATAGTATCGGTTGGTGAAACGGAAGACGTCGCGGAACATCTTGGGCCAAAAGTAGTTCTTGGAGAGTGTAGAAAATGTCTTGTCGCGTCCAAAGTGTCCCATTAGTCCTCCACCATGAGATTCTTGCAAAAGCAACAAACGAAGAGAAGACACGGGGATGCATAGTTTGTTAGCTCTCATAAGATAACTATCTTTGATGTAATAGCATGCCTAAGATGTATGCGTCAAACATTTGGCATATGGAATAGCAAAAGTAGGATCATGCGCATATAAGTCTTTCTATGTGCTCAAAACCAATGACATTCAATTCAAGTTTGGTGACAAGCATGCATATGCGGGAAAGAGCGTCCGCCACAACATTTTCCTTACCTTTAATATACTTGACGACAAAAGGAAATAACTCAATGAACTCACTCCATTTAGCATGATGCTTGTTCAACTTAGTTTGACCCTTAAGGTATTTAAGCGTTTCATGGTCGGTATGGATGACAAATTCATGAGGGCGAAGATAATGTTCCCATTCATGCAAAACTCGCACTAAAGCATATAGCTCTTTGTCATAGATGGGGTAATTGAGTTGCGCTCCGGAAAGTTTCTCACTAAAGTAAGCTATGGGGCGCTTCTCTTGTGTTAACACACCTCCTATGCCATTACCACTAGCATCGCAATGAATTTCAAATGGTTTGTCAAAGTTGGGTAATGCAAGCATGGGAGCACGAGTAAGCAAATTCTTGAGCTCATTGAATGTGTTATCTTGAGATGATCCCCAAACAAAGGGTGCATTCTTCTTACTCAAAGCATATAAAGGAGATGCAATGGTGCTAAAATCCTTAACAAATCTACGGTAGAAACCGGCTAAACCAAGGAAGCTACGCACTTGTTGCAAGTTGGTTGGTTGGGGCCAAGTTTAAATAGCATTGATCTTAGATTCATCAACATGAACACCCTTAGAGGACACAACAAAACCCAAGAAAACAAGATTATCAACACCAAAAAGGCATTTGTCCATATTAGCATAAAGGAGCACTTTCTTGAGGGTTTGCAATACGGTCTGAAGATGGGTGACATGATCTTTGAGGGATTTGCTAAACACAAGAATATCAGCAGAGTAGACCACAACAAATACACCAATATAGGGTCGAAGAACAAAATGCATGAGTCGCATGAATGTACCGGGTGCTTCGGATAAACCCATTGGCATAACAAGCCATTGATATAAGCCAAATTTGGTCTTAAATGCGGTTTTCCATTAATCACCTTCTTGGATGCGTATTTGATAGTAGCCACTTTTAAGATCAATTTTAGAGAAAATTTTGGCTCCGCTAAGCTCATCTGGCATATCATCTAGGTGTGGAATAGGTAACGATGATGCACGATAATAGCATTGATAGGATGACAATCGGAACACATGTGAAATGTACCATCTTTCTTGGGAACAAGGATTACTGGGACAGCACTGTTGGGGAACGTAGTAATATCAAAAAAATTCTTATGCACACGCAAGAACATGGTGATGCATAGCAACAAGAGGGGAGAGTGTTGTCTACGTACCATCGTAGACCGTAAGCGGAAGCATTATGACAACGCGGTTGATGTAGTCGTACGTCTTCATGATCCCACCGATCCAAGTACCAAACACACAGCACCTCCGAGTTCAGCACACGTTCAGATCGGTGACGTCCCATGAACTCACGATCTAGCAGAGCTTCGAGGGAGAGTTCCGTCAGCACGACGGCGTGATGACGGTGATGATGATGCCGACCAGGGCTTCGCCTAAGCACCGCTACGATATGACCGAGGTGGATTATGGTGGAGGGGGGCACCGCACACGGCTAAAAAGATCAATTGATCAACTTGTGTGTCTCTGGGGTGCCCCCCTGTCCATGTATATAAAGGAGTGGAGGAGGGGGGAGGGCCGGCCCTCTATGGCGCGCCCTGGAGGAGTCCTACTCCCATCGGGAGTAGGATTCCCCCCTTCCCTAGTTGGACTAGGAGAGAAGGAAGGCGGAGAGAGGGGGGAAGGAAAGGGGGGCGCCCCCCCCCTCCTAGTCCAATTCGGACCAGAGGGAGAGGGGGCGCGCGGCCTGCCCTGGTCTCCTCTCTCTCTCTCCACTATGGACCAATAAGGCCCATACACTTACCAGGGGGTTCCAGTAACCTCCCGATACTCCGGTAAAATCCCGATTTCACCCAAAACTATTCTGATGTCCAAATATAGGCTTCCAATATATTAATATTTATGTCTCAACCATTTCGAGACTCCTTGTCATGTCCGTGATCATATTCGGGACTCCGAACTACCTTTGGGGCATCAAAACACATAAACTCATAATACTGATAGTCACCGAACGTTAAGCGTACGGACCCTACGGGTTCGAGAACTATGTAGACATGACCGAGACACATCTCTGGTCAATAACCAATAGCGGAACCTGGATGCTCATATTGGCTCCCACATATCCTACGAAGATCTTTATCAGTCGAACCGCATAACAACATAAGTTGTTCCCTTTGTCATTGGTATGTTACTTGCCCGAGATTCGATCGTCGGTATCTCAATACCTAGTTCAATCTTGTTACCAGCAAGTCTCTTTACTCGTTCTGTAATGCATCATCGCGCAACTAACTTATTAGTTACATTGCTTGCAAGGCTTATAGTGATGTGCATTACCGAGAGGGCCCAGAGATACCTCTCCGACAATCGGAGTGACAAATCACAATCTCGATCTATGCCAACTCAACAAGTACCATTGAAGACACCTGTAGAGCACCTTTATAATCACCCAGTTACGTTGTGACGTTTGGTAGCACACAAAGTGTTCCTTCGGTATTTGGGAGTTGCATAATCTCATAGTCATAGGAACATGTATAAGTCATGAAGAAAGCAATAGCAATATACTAAACGATCAAATGCTAAGCTAACGGAATGGGTCAAGTCAATCACATCATTCTCTAATGATGTGATCCCGTTAATCAAATGATAACTCATGTCTATGGCTAGGAAACTTAACCATCTTTGATTCAACGAGCTAGTCAAGTAGAGGCATGCTAGTAACACTCTGTTTGTCTATGTATTCACACATCTACTAAGTTTCCAGTTAATACAATTCTAGCATGAATAATAAACATTTATCATGATATAAGGAAATATAAATAACAACTTTATTATTGTGTCTAGGTCATATTTCCTTCAGTATCCCACTTGCACTAGAGTCAATAATCTAGATTACACAGTAATGATTCTAACACCCATGGAGTCTTGGTGCTGATCATGTTTTGCTCGTGAGAGAGGCTTAGTCAACGGGTCTGCACCATTCATATCCGTATGTATCTTGCAAATCTCTATGTCTCCCTCCTTGACTTGGTCGATGATGGAATTGAAGCGTCTCTTGATGTGCTTGGTTCTCTTGTGAAATCTGGATTCCTTTGCCAAGGCAATTGCACCAGTATTGTCACAAAAGATTTTCATTGGACCCGATGCACTAGGTATGACACCTAGATCGGATATGAACTCCTTCATCCAGACTCCTTCATTTGCTGCTTCCGAAGCAGCTATGTACTCCGCTTCACACGTAGATCCCGCCACTACGCTTTGCTAAGAACATCACCAACTGGCAGCTCCACCATTCAATATAAATACGTATCCGGTTTGTGACTTAGAGTCATCCAGATCAGTGTCAAAGCTTGCATCAACATAACCATTTACGACGAGTTCTTTGTCACCTCCATAAACGAGAAACATATCCTTAATCCTTTTCAGGTATTTCAGGATGTTCTTGACTGCTATCCAATGATCCATTCCTGGATTACTTTGGTACCTCCCTGCTAAGCTAATATCAAGGCACACATCAGGTCTGGTACACAGCATTGCATACATGATAGAGCCTATGGCTGAAGCATAGGGAACATCTTTCATTTTCTCTCTATCTTCTGTAGTGGTCGGGCATTGAGTCTGACTCAACTTCACACCTTGTAACACAGGCAAGAACCCTTTCTTTGCTTGATCCATTTTGAACTTCTTCAAAACTTTATCAAGGTATGTGCTTTGTGAAAGTCCAATTAAGCGTCTTGGTCTATCTCTATAGATCTTGATGCCCAATATATAAGCAGCTTCACCGAGGTCTTTCATTGAAAAACTCTTATTCAAGTATCCTTTTATGCTATCCAGAAATTCTATATCATTTCCAATCAACAATATGTCATCCACATATAATATTAGAAATGCTACAGAGCTCCCACTCACTTTCTTGTAAATGCAGGCTTCTCCAAAAGTATGTATAAAACTATATGCTTTGATCACACTATCAAAACGTTTATTCCAACTCCGAGATGCTTGCACCAATCCATAGATGGATCGCTGGAGCTTGCATACTTTGTTAGCATCCTTTGGATCGATAAAACCTTCAGGTTGCATCATATACAACTCTTCTTCCAGAAATCCATTCAGGAATGCAGTCTTTACATCCATTTGCCAAATTTCATAATCATAAAATGCGGTAATTGCTAACATGATTTGGGCGGACTTAAGCATCGCTACGGGTGAGAAGGTCTCATCATAGTCAACTCCTTGAACTTGTCGAAAACCTTTTGCAACAAGTCGAGCTTTGTAGACAGTAACATTACCGTCAGCGTCAGTCTTCTTCTTGAAGATCTATTTATTCTCGATGGCTTGTCGATCAACGGGAAAGCCAACCAAAGTCCACACTTTGTTCTCATACATGGATCCTATCTCAGATTTCATGGCCTCAAGCCATTTTGCGGAATCTGGGCTGATCATCGCGTCCTCATAGTTCGTAGGTTCGTCATGGTCAAGTAACATGACTTCCAGAATAGGATTATCGTACCACTCTGGTGCGGATCTTACTCTGGTTGACCTACGAGGTTCGGTAGTAACTTGATCTGAAGTTACATGATCATCATCATTAGCTTCCTCACTAATTGGTGTAGGAGTCAGAGGAACAGATTTCTGTGATGAACTACTTTCCAATAAGGGAGCGGGTATAGTTACGTCATCAAGTTCTACTTTCCTCCCACTCACTTCTTTTGAGAGAAACTCCTTCTTTAGAAAGGATCCATTCTTAGCAATGAATGTCTTGCCTTCGGATTCGTGATAGAAGGTGTACCCAATAGTCTCCTTTGGGTATCCTATGAAGACACATTTCTCCGATTTGGGTTTGAGCTTATCAGGTTGAAGCTTTTTCACATAAGTATCGCAGCCCCAAACTTTAAGAAACGACAACTTTGGTTTCTTGCCAAACCACAGTTCTTAAGGTCGTCTCAACGGATTTAGATGGTGCCCTATTTAACGTGAATGCAACTGTCTCTAAAGTATAACCCCAAAATGATAGCGGTAAATCAGTAAGAGACATCATAGATCGCACCATATCTAGTAAAGTACGATTACGACATTCGGACACACCATTACGTTGTGGTGTTCCAGGTGGCATGAGTTGTGAAACTATTCCGCATTGTTTCAAATGAAGACCAAACTCGTAACTCAAATATTCTCCTCCATGATCTGATCGTAGAAACTTTATTTTCTTGTTACGATGATTTTCCACTTCACTCTGAAATTCTTTGAACTTTTCAAATGTTTCAGACTTATGTTTCATTAAGTAGATATACCCATATCTGCTCAAATCATATGTGAAGGTGAGAAAATAACGATACCCGCCGTGAACCTCAACATTCATTGGACCACATACATCAGTATGTATTATTTCCAATAAACCTGTTGCTCGCTCCATTGTTCCGGAGAACGGCGTTTTAGTCATCTTGCCCATGAGGCATGGTTCGCAAGTACCAAGTGATTCATAATCAAGTGATTCCAAAAGTCCATCAGAATGGAGTTTCTTCATGCGCTTTACACCAATATGACCTAAACGGCAGTGCCACAAATAAGTTGCACTATTAATATCAACTCTGCATCTTTTGGCTTCAATATTATGAATATGTGTATCACTACTATCGAGATTCAAAAAGAATAGACCACTCTTCAAGGGTGCATGACCATAGAAGATATTACTCATATAAATAGAACAACCATTATTCTCTGATTTAAATGTATAACCGTCTCGCATCAAACAAGATCCAAATATAATGTTCATGCTTAACGCTGGCACCAAATAACAATTATTCAGGTCTAAAACTAATCCAAAGGTAGATGTAGAGGTAGTGTGCCGACCGCGATCACATCGACTTTGGAACCATTTCCCACGCGCATCGTCACCTCGTCCTTAGCCAATCTTCGCTTAATCTGTAGTCCCTGTTTCGAGTTGCAAATATTAGCAACAGAACCAATATCAAATACCCAGGCACTACTACAAGCATTTGTAAGGTACACATCAATAACATGTATATCACATATACCTTTGTTCACCTTGCCATCCTTCTTATCCGCCAAATACTTGGGGCAGTTCCGTTTCCAGTGACCAGTCCCTTTGCAGTAGAAGCACTCAGTCTCAGGCTTAGGTCCAGACTTGGGCTTCTTCACTTGAGCAACAACTTGCTTGTCGTTCTTCTTGAAGTTCCCCTTCTTCCCTTTACCCTTTTTCTTGAAACTGGTGGTCTTGTTGACCATCAACACTTGATGCTCCTTCTTGATTTCTACATTCGCAGCCTTTAGCATTGCGAAGAGCTCGGGAATTGTCTTATCCATCCCTTGCATGTTATAGTTCATCACGAAGCTCTTGTAGCTTGGTGGCAGTGATTGAAGAATTCTGTCAATGACACTATCATCTGGAAGATTAACTCCTAGTTGAATCAAGTGATTGTTATACCCAGACATTTTGAATATATGTTCACTAACAGAACTATTCTCCTCCATCTTGCAGCTATAGAACTTATTGGAGACTTCATATCTCTCAATCGAGGCATTTGCTTGAAATATTAACTTCAACTCCTGGAACATCTCATATGCTCCATGATGTTCAAAACGTCGTTGAAGTCCCGGTTCTAAGCCGTAAAGCATGGCACACTAAACTATCGAGTAGTCATCAGCTTTGCTCTGCCAGACGTTCATAACATCTGGTGTTGCTCCTGCAGCGGGTTTGGCACCTAGCGGTGCTTCCACGACGTAATTCTTCTGTGCAACAATGAGGATAATCCTCAAGTTACGGACCCAGTCCATAGTTGCTACGATCATCTTTCTACTTAGCTTTCTCAAGGAACGTATTAAAATTCAACGGAACAATAGCACGGGCCATCTATCTACAACAACATAGACATGCAAAATACTATCAGGTACTAAGTTCATGATAAATTAAAGTTCAATTAATCAAATTACTTAAGAACTTCCACTTAGATAGACATCCCTCTAATAATCTAAGTGATCACGTGATCCATATCAACTAAACCATGTGCAATCATCACGTGAGATGGAGTAGTTTTCAATGGTGAACATCACTATGTTGATCATATCTTCTATATGATTCACGCTCGACCTTTCGGTATCAGTGTTCCGAGGCCATATCTGCATATGCTAGGCTCGTCAAGTTTAACCCGAGTATTTTGCGTGTGCAAAACTGGCTTGCACCTGTTGTATGTGAACGTAGAGCTTATCACACCCAATCATCACTTGGTGTCTCGGCACGACGAACTTTCACAACGGTGCATACTCAGGGAGAACACTTATACCTTGAAATTTAGTGAGAGATCATCTTATAATGCTACCGTCGATCTAAGCAAAATAAGATGCATAAAAGATAAACATCACCTGCAATCAATATAAGTGATATGATATGGCCATCATCATCATGTGCCTTTGATCTTCATCTCCAAAGCACCATCATGATCACCATCGTCACCGGCGCGACACCTTGATCTCCATCGTAGCATTGTTGTTGTCTCGCCAACTATTGCTTCTACGACTATCGCTACCGCTTAGTGATAAGGTAAAGCAATTACATGGCGATTGCATTTCATACAATAAAGCGACAATCATATGGCTCCTGCCATTTGCCGATAACTCGGTTACAAAACATGATCATCTCATACAATAAAATTTAGCATCATGTCTTGACCATATCACATCACAGCATGCCCTGCAAAAACAAGTTAGACGTCCTCTACTTTGTTGTTGCAAGTTTTACGTGGCTGCTATGGGCTGACAAGAACCGTTCTTACCTACACATCAAAACCACAACGATATTTCGTCAAGTATGTGATGTTTTAACCTTCACAAGGACCGGGCGAAGACACACTCGATTCAACTAAAGTTGGAGAAACTGACACCCGCCAGCCACCTGTGTGCGAAGCACGTCGGTAGAACCAGTCTCGCGTAAGCGTACGCGTAATGTCGGTCCGGGCCGCTTCATCCAACAATACCGCCGAATCAAAGTGTGACATGCTGGTAAGCAGTGTGACTAGTATCTCCCACGACTCAATTGTGTTCCACTCATGCATATAACATCTACGCATAAACCTGGCTCGGATGCCACTGTTGGGGAATGTAGTAATATCAAAAAAACATCCTACGCACACGCAAGATCATGGTGATGCATAGCAACGATAGGGGAGAGTGTGGTCTACATACCCTCATAGACCGTAAGCGGAAGAGTTATGACAACGCGGTGGATGTAGTCGTACGTCTTCACGATCCGACCGATCCAAGTACCGAACACACGACACCTCTGAGTTCAGCACATGTTCAACTCGGTGACGTCCCACGAACTCATGATCCAGCAGAGCTTCGAGGGAGAGTTCCATCAGCACGACGGTGTGATGACGGTGATGATGATGCTACCGACGCAGGGCTTCTCCTAAGCACCACTACGATATGACCGAGGTGGATTACGATGGAGGGGGGCATCGCACACGGCTAAAAAGATCAACTGATCAACTTGTGTGTCTTTGGGGTGCCCCCTGGCCACGTATATAAAAGAGTGGAGGAGGGGGGAGGGCCGGCCCTCTATGGCGCGCCCTGGAGGAGTTCTACTCCCACCAGGAGTAGGATTCCCCCCCCCCCTTCCCTAGTTGGACTAGGAGAGAAGGAAGGGGAAGAGAGGGAGGAAGGAAAGGGGGGCGCCGCCCCCCTCCTAGTCCAATTCGGACCAGAGGGAGAGGGAGCGCACAGCCTGCCCTGGTCTCCTCTCTCTCTCCACTATGGCCCAATAAGGCCCATACACATACCGGGGGGTTCCGGTAACCTCCCGGTACTCCGGTAAAATCCCGATTTCACCCGAAACTATTCCGATGTCCAAATATAGGCTTCCAATATATCGATCTTAATGTCTCGACCATTTTGAGACTACTCGTCATGTCCTTGATCATATCCGGGACTCCAAACTACCTTCGGTACATCAAAACACATAAACTCATAATACCGATCATCACCGAACATTAAGCGTGCGGACCCTACGGGTTCGAGAACTATGTAGACATGGCCGAGACACGTCTCCAGTCAATAAACAATAGCGGAACCTGGATGCTCATATTGGCTCCCACATATTCTATGAAGATTTTTATCGGTCAAACCGCATAACAACATACGTTGTTCCCTTTGTCATCGGTATGTTACTTGCCCGAGATTCGATCGTCAGTATCTCAATACCTAGTTCAATCTCGTTATTGGCAAGTCTCTTTACTTGTTCTATAATGCATCATCCCGCAACTAACTCATTAGTTGCATTGCTTGCAAGGCTTATGGTGATGTGCATTACCGAGAGGGCCCAAAGATACCTCTCCGACAATCGGAGTGACAAATCCTAATCTCGATCTATGCCAACTCAACAAGTACCATTGGAGACACCTATAGAGCATGTTTATAATCACCCAGTTACGTTGTGACGTTTGGTAGCACACAAAGTGTTCCTCTGGTATTCAGGAGTTGCATAATCTCATAGTCATAGGAACATGTATAAGTCATGAAGAAAGCAATAGCAATATACTAAATGATCAAATGCTAAGCTAACGGAATGGGTCAAGTCAATCACATCATTCTCTAATGATGTGATCCCGTTAATCAAATGACAACTTGTAAAGGCATATTTATCCCTTAAGTAGTTTTGGTGATTGTTGACAATACATTTGCGGACGAATCGTGTGCACTAAGTGTTTCAGGTGATCTAATATAAGGGCACTTTGCGATTGTTACCCCTCGAGGTCTTCTCTTTGGACGGATTATTTTCCTTCGTTTCTTTTCGGTGGAATTGAGTCGTAGGGATAACCGTACTATCAAGAGGGGATCCGTTTCGAAAGAGCTTTGGTGGAATCATCATGTACACATTTTCCTTGCACCCACGCTGTCTTCCTGCTTATTGGAGTTTCCGTGTTGTGCAAAACAAGGGGTGCCTTGTGCTAAGCGGTAGTACCGCGGCCAGGGCGGTAGTACCACCTATTGGCGGTAGTATCGCTTGTTAGTGCCGCTGGTACTACCGCTCTTGCTGTGGTCTTGAATTTTTTGTGTCGGGTTTTCGTATAGGAGCACGCATGGGGCGGTAGTAGGGACGGCAGTAAGGTGCAGTACTACCGCCCTGACCTACTTTCGCTCCATTGTCGCTCTGCTCGCTGCCCTCCCCTGTTTTCCAGCGGCTGTAGGAAGCGGCAGTACTGCCTATAGGCGGTAGTACCGCTCTCAGGGTGGTAGTATCGCCCTAGTGCGTGTACTTCTTCCTCCTAAGTCCTGTTTGCCCGTCTGCCTGCTTGCCACAGCGGTAGTGCCACCGTGGCAGCGGTACTACCGCTCCAGCAATGGTAGTACCGCCCAGATGCGGGTTGCGGGCTGCATAACGGTTGGATGTGTCCCCCACAATATAAAGGGGTCTTCTTCTCCAAGAAGATTCACCTCTTCCATCCCCAAACTCCATTGTTGCTCCAAGCTCCATTTTCGCCCGATCTCTCTCCCTAGCCAATCAAACTAGTTGATTTTCTAGGGATTGGTTGAGAAGGCCCGGATCTACACTTCCACCAAGAGAAATTTGATTCCCCTCACTAATCCCTTGCGGATCTTGTTACTCTTGGGTGTTTGAGCACCCTAGACGGTTGAGGTCACCTCGGATCCATAGTCCATTGTGGTGAAGCTTCATGGTGTCGTTGGGAGCCTCCAATTAAGTTGTGAAGATTGCCCCAACATTGTTGGTAAAGGTTCGGTCGCCGCCTCCAAGGGCACCAATAGTGGAATCATGGCATCTCGCATTGTGTGAGGGCGTGAGGAGAATACGATGGCCCTAGTGGCTTCTTGGGGAGCATTGTCCCTCCACACCGCTCCAACGGAGACGTACTTCCTCTTAAAGGGAAGGAACTTCGGTGACACACCCTCGTCTTCACCGGCTCCACTCTTGGTTACTTCTTACCTTTACTTGTGCAAGCTTATATTGTGTTGCATCTCTTGCTTGCTTGTGTGCTTGTTGTTGTTGCATCATATAGGTTGCTCACCTAGTTGCATATCTAGACAACCTACTTTGATGCAAAGTTTAATTTGAGAAAGAAAAGGCTAAAAATTGTTAGTTGCCTATTCACCCCCCCCCCTCTAGTCAACTATATCGATCCTTTCACAACTCATGTACATGGCTAGGAAACTTAACCATCTTTGATTCAACGAGCTAGTCAAGTAGAGGCATACTAGTGACACTCTGTTTGTCTATGCATTCACACATGTACTAAGTTTCCGGTTAATACAATTCTAGCATGAATAATAACATTTATCATGATATAAGGAAATATAAATAACAACTTTATTATTGCCTCTAGGGCATATTTCCTTCAGGCACAAGGGCTCAAACTTTCTCGTACATGGTTGTTGTTGATGAGTCGTTGTACTTGTCGTTGGATCTCCTTAGTTTCCTCAGGGTTGACGCGGTAGGGAGCCTTGTTAGGAAGGGGTGCGCCGGGGATGAGGTCGATTCGGTGCTCGATCCTCGTAGTGGTGGTAGACCTAGAGGTAGCTCGTCGGGGAATACGTCTTGGAATTCCTGCAATAGAGAAGATAAAACTAAACGTAGATTGTGAGAGGTGTTAGCTTTTGGTGCCTCGTCCTTGCACAAAAGTACATAATGCATGACACTTGATGGGTTCTCACACACTTCTCTCATCTTGCGTTTGGTGGCAAATAGGACTAAGTACTTCTTGTTGCTCATCGTGGAGGCACTCAATTTGGGCTTGTGGCGCTCACTCTCTTTTTGGTGGCTCACTCTCTCACTATTCTCTCCACGATGGGTGGCTTGCTTGTCGGCGATCACTTGGCTTGGAGACATAGGTCGTAGCACATACTCCTTTCCTTTCATCTTGAAGCCATAGTGGTTTGTACGCCCGTTGTCGATGACGCCTCGGTCAAATTGCCATGGTCGTCCAAGGAGGTGGAAAACAGACATCGGAACGACATCACACTCCAAGTTGTCTTCGTAAGCTCCGATCTTGAAGGAAACTTGTACCATATGATCGACTTGGATAGTGCTAGAGTCGCTTAGCCATTGAACTTTGTATGGGTGCAGGTGCTTCATCTTGACCAATTGGAGCTTGGAACATAGTTCTTCACTTGCTAGGTTATGGCAACTCCCTCCATCGACGATGACCTTTACGGACCTTCCATTGATGCCGGCCTTGGTGAGGAAGATATGGCATCTTTGGTCTTCTTCTTGTTGATGTTGAAGAGTCAAGACCTTGGAAACAATGAGAGTGGGGCTCGAATCTTCGTCACAAAAGACTTGATCATCTTCATCCTCGTTCACTTGCCGGTGCATGGCCACTTGCTCAAGGGCTTCCATTTCTCCTTCACTCATGGAGTCATAGGTTCCATTGTCATTGAGGATCATGGTGCGCTTGTTTGTACACTTGAAAGACTTGTGGCCTCGGTCACCGCATGTGAAGCATTTGAAGGAACTTGTCTTGATGGTCTCATCAGTTGGGGGTAGATGATGATGAAGCTTAAAAGTGCGTTATATCGACTAGAGGGCGGGTGAATAGGCGATTTTTATGGAAGTCTTCAAAACGTGGAAGTTATGAAGACAAATGATAGAAATAAACCTATTACCCTGCAGCGGAAGGTAGACTACACTAGGCAAGCCATAGTCAAGTATTCAATAGAGTGAAAGCACAATGACTAATAGCAGCAATGTAGTAAGGATCGGGTAGGAAGATATTGTGAAGCCACAGAGAACACGCAGTCACTCAATGAAGACAAAAGATAGTGCGAACATACAATGACTTCACAAGGAGTAACAGTAAGTAAAGGGAAGGGAAGATGAAACCAGTGACTCGCTGAAGACAATGATTTGTTGGACCAGTTCCAGTTGCTGTGACAACTGTATGTCTGGTTAGGGCGGCTAGGTATTTAAACCTTAGGACACACAGTCCCGGACACCCAGTCCTGAACACGCAGCTCAGGACACCCAGTCCTCACCGTATTCCCCTTGAGCTAAGGTCACACAGACCTCGCCCAATCACTCTGGTAAGTCTTCAAGGTAGACTCCCAAACCTTCACAGACTTCGTTCACCGGCAATCCACAATGTCTCTTGGATGCTCAGAACGCGACGCCTAACCGGCTGGAGGATGCACAGTCCTCAAGTGTAATAAGTCTTCAGATCACACAGACAAGAAGACTTAAGTGATGCCTAATTCTCTTTGGCTCTGGGTGGTTAGGGCTTTATCCTCGCAAGGAATTCTCTCTCAAAGGCTTCAAGGTGGGTTGCTCTCAAACGACAAAAGCCGTACTCTGAATCTGAGTAGCCAACCATTTATGGTTGTAGGGGGTGGGATATTTATAGCCACTTGGCAACCCGACCTGATTTGTCCGAAATGACCCTGGGTCACTAAGGAACTGACACGTGTTCCAACGGTCAGATTTCAAACTCACACGACAACTTTACTTGGGCTTCAAGCAAAGCTGACTTGCCCGACTCTGGACAAGATTCGCTCTCAAAGTCTTCATTCGAAGACATAGGTTTTGTTTAAGCATCACTTCAGTCATTCTGACTGGTTCACTTGGACCCCACTTAACAGTACGGTGGTTCCTATGACTCAACATAGAAGAAAAAGAACTACAAAAGATCTAAGTCTTCGAGCTCCATAGACTTCATGTGGTGCCTTCTCTTGTCATAGTCTTCAATGTGAATATCTTCATATACCACCTTTGACTTCAATGTCTTCATACAATTTTAGGGGTCATCTCTGGTAGGAAAACCGAATCAATGAGGGACTTCTACCTGTGTTATCCTGCAATTCCCACAAACACATTAGTCCCTCAACTAGGTTTGCCGTCAATACTCCAAAACCAGCTAGGGGTGGCACTAGATGCACTTACAATCTCCCCCTTTTTGGTGATTGATGAGAAACTAGTTGAAGTTTTCAACGGGGAATATAATCTGTGAAATTGTAAAGGATAAGGAATTGTCTTCATAAGTTGCAAGGGCTCCCCCTGAAGATGTGCATATAAGTAATTTGCTTTTGGAATGCAAATGCACATGGCAGGTTGTACTTGTGGAGATCCACTTCAACTTATGATGACAACCCACTATGCATGTGAAAGTATATGAAGATAATGACATGCATAATGGAAAATGGACGTCTGCAGAATGATCTAAGTGTGGATTTTATCGTCGCACATGCGGAATTTATCATCGCAACACAAGGTGGCAGATAAGTAGCAGACGACCATCGAGTTTAAGTGTTACAACTCAAAGAACCAAATGTAGCAAAACGAGAGTTGTAAGCACGAAGCAAAATATAAAGCACCCGCCCATATGGACCCGCTTAAAGACTATCAACCTCATATGCTTCTCCCCCTTTTGTCAGTAAGGACCAAAAAGGTTTGAATACATAGAGCATCTACTCGTTCCCATGAGGAGTAGGTGAAGCAGCAGGGTCGTTGGTGGTGTTTGGCGGTGCTGAAGAGCTTGGAGCAGAGTCGAAGCATGCTGAGAGAGGTGGCGGTGAAGTAGCATCGTCTTCATCCTAGATCACTCTGGCATTCACAGTTGCAGCAGAGGAAGAGAACTCAGAGTCTTCAAGGGATGGAGTTCGTCACAGCACTGCCCTTCGAGGAGGTGTGGAGTCAAACTTGAATCGCTCAGTGAAGCCATCCTCTTGAAGATCATCTTCAGAACACATCAGCGTTAGCCCTTTCCATGTGCGGCGAGAGGTTTCATGGGAAACAAAAGCATTCTTGGTGGCAAGATTGCGAATGCGATTAACATCCACCAAGAGGCTTTGCATCTAACACTTCAGCCAGTCATGATGCCTATCCTGTTTCTGATGAAGAGCCACAAGAAGCTCTCGGTCGTTGAGAACACGAGTGCGCTTCTTGAGTCGTGGAGCAGTTGTACTGTCAGTGGCTTCAGTGAGAGCAGGATGCGGTGCACGTGTAGTGCCAGCCAAAGGATACACACGAGTTTCGGCTTCCACGCCTTCAATGTTCTGAGTGAAACTTTGATGCTCTGCATTCTGAAGACTGAGAGGTTCCTTGGCAGGCTCAGGATAGATGGCTTCAATAGACATATCCACATTAGGCAAAAAGATCCGATGGTTGCGGGCCGAGGGCTGATATGAGATAGCGGAGTGAAGTTTGATCAGCCGCATCACCCAAGGGGCGTAGAACTTCAAACCAAACAGATCAGAGCCAGATGCAGCAAGTTGGCGAATGAAGAAATCTTGTGTATTGAAGCATTTTCCATGAAGAATGTAGAAGACCAAAGTCTTCATTGCACCTTCCAGCTTGGCATGGGGAGAATGTCCTTTGATTGGCCAGAGAGTTCGCCTTATGATGTGATAAATGGTTCTTGGCAGATACTCAAGGTCTTGAACGAAGAACTCCATGGGATAAGCAGCATCTTGGGGCAATGGCTTCATCATACTGAGCATCTGACTCATATTAGGTTCAGTCTTCTGAAAGATGCTCTCAATAGCTTCACTATGAAGCTGACAGCCATGCTCGTAGAGATCGCCAGGTGTGGGCAAACCAGTGAGCTCAATGATGTCAAGGGCTTTGGCTTCATGATGAACGTTTCCTGTCATCCACTCCAGGACCAAAGTCTTCGGATCTCTGCTATACCCGCGGATGTGAAGTGTGGCATAGAATTGGAGCAGCAACTCTTCATTCCAATGCTCTTGGTCAGTGATGAACAGCAGCAGTCCAACCTCTTTGAAGCAATCCAGAGCTTCTTCCAGACAGGGCAGACCAGCTATTGCTTCAATGTCAAGGCGCTTGTGTGGGAAGATGCGACCTTGGTTGTAAAGAACGCATGAGTAATAGCTTCACTGCGGATAACTCCAGAACCAATCAGATGATATTCTTTCCCTGGAGTAGGGGTTCCTGGAGCTGTTGAAGAATGTGTTGTCTGCTCTGAAGCCATTGATATTGAAGGAGCCAGGTGCTGATGCAGGACCTGGGAACCTTGGCAATCTTGGGATTGGCTTCTGTACCTGAGGCCTGTGCTCAACATGATAGTCGAACTGGGGACCAGCAGCAGACTCAGGAACAGAAGTGGCGGGATTAGTGGCTTCGCTGACTTCTGGTGCTTTTGTTGGTGAGGGCTCCACATTAGCTTCAGCCATGACAGCGTCAGTGGCTTCAGTGGTGTTGGTGGTGGCAGCCTCAAGATGTTCAACCTCCACTTGACAAGCAGAAGGATCGGTCACGATCATGTTCTCCTCGAGAACTACTTCTTGGTGTGACAGGGGAGTGGCAATTTGTGGGACTTCTTCTTCCACGGCTGATGCAACCGGATTGTCTTTAGCAGAGACTTGAGGCCTTGGACCTTTGCGAAGCCTGCGCAATGCGGGTGACGCCTGTGGAGTTGGAGTTGGCTGGGCCTCAAAGTCTTCTTCCTCTTGTGGGCGATCAGCCCATGAAGCATCCTGAGCGATTAGCGTCAGAGGACGACCAATGCTGATGAGTTCGCTGTTCTCGAGCTGAGGAAGGACTGCACCATCTTCTACATGGTCATATTGACCAATGTCTTTAGCAGCGATGGGATCAGCTGCTGGAAAGTCTTCAGCTTCATGAGCCTCTGTGAAAGCAGGCTCATGGATAGTCAGTTGACGTTCTTGTGGATCGGTGTCGGGGTGAACCATGGAAATGGGTTCAACAATCAAGGGCTCTGTGGGAGCAGCCCGATCTTTCTTGGTCTTCCTCTTCTTCTTGGAGGGGGCAATAGGAGAAGCTTCAGGATGTTTCCTCTTCCTGGCTTCAGCCTTAGCAGTCCTCGTCTTCTTGATCTCTGAAGCGGTTAAACGGCTTTTTGGCTTCGAGCCAGTCATTCTAGTTGGGAAGACAATGGGATCTGCTTCCTGCCTTGGTGCGTCAGGTTCAGCCGTAGCGGGCTTCTTCATCTTCTTTGCTGCCATCCTGGGGTCGATGCCAGGACGCCCAAGGGCCTTGCACTTCTCAGCCTCATTGTAGGCCTGCACACATTTGTCAGTCAGAACCTTCATGCGCTCACGAGAACCTTGAGCTTCTGCAAGTTTCTTGAGAAAGGCTTCCTTGAGCTCGTGCAGCATAATCTTGAAGTTCTTCACCTCTTGCACACTGAGCTTGGCCATATGCTTCTTGAACTGAGCCTTTTCATAGTCAATCTTTTGCTTCAGTTCAACAATGCGCTGGGCGATAGCTAACTCTGAAGCAATGGCGCCATGGAAGGCGACACTGAGGCCAATGGGTAGTTGCAGATCTTCGAAGCTGATGTTTGGCGTGTCAAACCATTCATCAATGAAGTTGTGGATGATTGTTACATCAAAGAGAGGCAGATCATTGAAGATTTCTGCTTCTTCTTTGCTCTTTATGAGTTGCTCAAGAGCGTCATCTGCAAGATCTTCATCACTTGACAGATCAATGGCATCATTGCGCAGAATGGCAGCAGCTGTTAGCTCTTGGCCGGTGTGTGGCAGAGGCATCTTGACCTTCTGGGGCTTGGAGATGCGTGATAAATCTTCGGACTGCACACTGTCTTCAGGAGGTGCAGTTGCCAGTGGCTTCGCCCGTGAGATTTTTGGTGAAGGGGCAGGCTTTGAAGCTTTAGGCTTCTTCAACTTCTTTGGCTTCTGCGCTGCAGGCGCTTCATCTGATTCAGCGTCAGCTGCAGGCTCATTCACTGCAGTCCCTTGAACCAAGATATGGGTGATGAGGCCTTCAAGGTTGTAGAAAGGACCGACGACATTGGGTTCTGCATCTCGTGTGCCATCAACCCTTGGAGCTGAGGGACTAGGGTTGAAGTCTAGTCCCAATGTCTTCTTGTTTTGCTTCACTGAGTTCTGGGCAAACTGGAAGTTGCGCTTGAATAGAATGTCGTCACGACACCATAGTAGTGACGATGGGTGTGCATCAACAGGCTGTGGCCCACGGACCATGCAGGGATAGAAGCCTTGTTCAATGGCTTCATCTCTGGACCTGGGTTGAAGATTCTTGTATAGGATGTCTCCCCACGGTCTCTTGATGGCATTTTTCTCAGCATATTCCTAGGTTACAAATCGGTATTTGAACCATTGTTCTGCCCAATATCTTTGAATCCATTGGATTCGGGTCTTGCGCTGATTGTAATCCTCTTGAGGATCTGTCTTGTACAGTTCTGAGAGGTCATCTGGCAGATCGCTAGATGTTTCTCCATGATGCTTTCTGCCACCCTTCCTTGCTGATTTCTCTGAAGCCATGAACTTTAAACTGAAAGGCTTCAACACGTTCAAAGGCTTCAAAGATTTTCGCTTGCTGGACAAACAAGAACTTGCTTCGGGAGAATTTATATGATGCTGTAAGAATTCACACTAAGAACTGCTAGACGGAGTGGAACATGAGGCCGAGCAGTTCGATCTTCCGTGCCCTAACTTGGCGACGGAGGACACCTACGGCGACGGCGGAGAGGACGATGTCCACGGTCAGCGTGAAGACGGCATCAGAGAGGTTGCGGCAGCAAAGCGCTTCGTCGCCGGCGTCGTCAAGGGCTAGTGGTGGTGCTAGGGTTCGTGCGAGAGTGGAAGAAGAGATAATGACCGCCGTGAAGTGTGTATTTATAGGTACAGGGGCGGCACTGCGTTATTACACAGGTGCCCCTGGCGATTCGCATCTGAGGAACACATGGCCATTATGCAGAATTTTGGGGTTTGTTCCACGTCCCACGCACGCCTGGATTGTCGGGTGGTCATTCCTACTTCTCCGGGTTTCATGTGGAGGAATGAGCATTGAAAGTGGACTTAAGGTTTGTCTTTGTATCTTCTGCTGACAAGGACGCAGAGAAGACATTCGACAGTTTCGATAGAATGCATATGATTTGGAGAGGTAGAGTTTGAGATAGATAGCATAGAGAGGTTAGGGTCCGATCACATTCACTTAGTTCAAAAGATTCAACAAGAAGACATAGCTATAAGTGAATGCTGTAGAGGACAGAACACTAGTATATATATATATAATCAACATAGTGAAGATAATCATGAAGACATGTTGAGATTGAAGCCAAACCAAATGTGAAGACATAGCAAGGTAACACCATGAGTGAAACACTTCAAAATAGAACATTTGGTGGTGGCGTTACCCACCGTATAGGAAGTATTAGACCCAGACACGGCGCACAATTATCGTGGCGCTCCGAAGTCAAATTCCACATTAATGTATTCACACTTAGAATGTATGTCTTCATTGATTGAAGATATACTTTACTTCGTGTGTTGCACATCTAAGTCATCAATATGCATAAGGGTTAGGATGTGTGCCTGATCACAGGACATTTGAGGATTCCAGGATATTTAGCTCACACCGTAACTTGCAAAATCTCTTCTCATCTAAGGGCTTGGTGAAGATATCTGCCAATTGCTATTCAGTGTTGACGTGTATGATATCAATATCTTCCTTCACAACATGATCTCTGAGAAAGTGATGACGAATTTCAATGTGCTTTGTCTTCGAGTGCTGAACTGGGTTGTTGGCAATCTTGATGGCGCTTTCGTTGTCGCAGTAGAGTGGAACTTACTTCAGATGAATGCCATAGTCTTTGAGTGTTTGCTTCATCCACAGAAGCTGAGCGCAGCAAGATCCAGCAGCAATGTATTCAGATTCAGCAGTGGAGAGAGATACACAGTTCTGCTTCTTTGAAGACCAACATACAAGTGATCGTCCCAGAAAGTGACATGTGCCTGATGTAGACTTGCGATCAACTTTGTCACCAGCATAATCAGCATCCAAGAATCCAACCAGATCAAACTCTGAGCCCTTTGGATACCATAATCCTAGAGTTGGGGTGTGAGCCAAATATCGAAGAATTCGCTTCACAGCTAAGTGATGCGACTCCTTTGGTGCCGCTTGAAATCGAGCACACATGTAAACACTAAGCATAATATCTGGCCTAGATGCACATAGATAAAGTAAAGAACCAATCATGGAGCAGTATACCTTTTGATCGAACTCTTTACCATTGTCGTCAGGACCCAGATGATGCTTGGCTGGCATTGGCGTCGTGAAGCCTTTGCAGTCTTGCATACCGAACTTCTTCAGGCAATCTTTGAGATACTTCTCTTGAGATATGAAGATGCCGTTGCGTTGCTATCATATTTGAAGACCGAGAAAGAACTTCAGCTCTCCCATCATAGACATTTGATATTGCTCTTGCATCATATATCTAAACTCTTCACTGTACTTCTGATTGGTGCAGCCGAAGATAATGTCATCCACATATATTTGGCACACAAACAGTTCACCATCATATGTCTTCGTGAAGAGAGTGGGGTCGAGACAACCAGGTATGAAGCCTTTGCTCTTCAGGAAGTATTTGAGTGTGTCATACCAGGCCCGAGGGGCTTGTTTGAGGCCATACAGTGCCTTGTTGAGCTTGTATACCATGTCAGGATGTTTTGGATCTTCAAAGCCAGGAGGTTGTGCAACATACACTTCTTCTTCAATCTTTCCATTGAGAAAGGCGCTCTTCACATCCATTTGATAAAGAAGTATGTTGTGATGATTTGCATAGGCCAGCAGTATGCGTATGGCTTCAAGTCTAGCCACAGGAGCAAATGTTTCATCGAAGTCAATGCCTTCCACTTGAGTATATCCTTGAGCAACGAGACAAGCTTTGTTTCTGACAACTTGACCATGCTCATCTTGCTTGTTGCGGTATATCCATTTGGTGCCTATTATGTTGTGCTTCCGAGGATCGGGACGCTTGACCAGTTCCCATACATTATTCATCTCAAACTGCTGAAGCTCGTCTTGCATAGCTTGAATCCATTCAGGTTCCATGAAGGCTTCTTCAACTTTCTTGGGTTCTGTTATTGAGACGAATGCGAAGTGCCCACAGAAATTTGCTAGCTGAGTTGCCCTTGAACGAGTGAGTGGACCGGGTGCATTGATGCTATCAATTATTCTTTCAATCTGCACTTCATTGGCAACGCGAGGATGTACAGGGTGAAGATTTTGCTCTTGCTGATCATTATCGTTGTTAGAAGGAATGTCTTCAGGCTGAGCGTTGTCTTCATGTTGATCAGGTGCTGAGATGATAAGTTCTTCTTCAGGATGAGCTTCAGAAGGTATAATTTCTCCAGTTCCCATTAGCTTGATTGATTCACTGGATGGAACTTCATCTAGCACATTTGGCAGTTGCTCTCTTTGTGAACCGTTGGTCTCATCGAACCGCACATCCACTGTTTCAACCACTTTGTAATGAAAGAGATTGAAGACTCTGTAGGAGTGCAATCCTTTCCATATCCAAGCATAAAACCCTCATGTGCTTTTGGTGCAAACTTTGAGGTGTGATGTGGGTCCTTGATCCAGCACCTGGCGCCAAATACTCTGAAGTAACTGACATTTGGCTTCTTGCCAATAAGGAGATCATAAGATGTCTTGTTCAGAAGCTTGTGAAGATAAACACGATTGATTGTATGGCATGCAGTATCAATGGCTTCAGGCCAGAATTTTCTTGGAGTCTTGTATTCATCTAGCATCATTCTGGCCATCTCAATGAGTGTTCTGTTCTTGCGTTCGACGACCCCATTCTGCTGTGGCGTGTACGGGGCTGAGAATTCATGTGTGATGCCCAAGGTATCAAGATATGTATCAAGGCCAGTGTTCTTGAATTCGGTGCCATTGTCACTTCTGATATGCTTTATCTTGGCGCCATAGTTGTTCATTGCTCGATTGGCGAAGCGTCTAAAGACATCCTGCACTTCAGTCTTGTAAAGGATTATGTGCACCCAAGTATATCTAGAATAATCATCAACAATGAAAAAGGCATAGAGACAAGCAGTAGCAGTAAGACTTGAGTAATGAGTGGGACCGAAAAGATCCATGTGAAGCAGTTCGAAGGGTCGAGTAGTGGTCATGATTGTCTTCGAGGGATGTTTGGCTCTCGTCATCTTTCCTGCCTCACAGGCACCGCATAAGTGATCTTTCTTGAACTTGACGCCCTTGATGCCTATGACATGCTTCTTCTTTGCCAGGGTGTGGGGGTTCCTCATGCCAGCATGCCCAAGCCTCCGATGCCAGAGCCAGTATTCTGAAGCTTTTGCTAGAAGACATACGGCAAGTTGTGGTCCTGCTGAGAAATCTACCACGTACAAATCATCTTTTCGATACCCTTCAAATACTAGAGACTTGTCAGATTCCATTAGAACAAGGCAACGATATTTTCCAAATATTACGATCATGTTTAAATCACAAAGCATTGAGACCGACATTAAGTTGAAGCCAAGGGATTCAACAAGCATGACTTTATCCATGTGTTGATCCCTTGAGATTGCAACTCTACCTAGACCCAATACCTTACTTTTACCAGTGTCAGCAAATGTAATGTAGCTCTTGTCGGATGGACGTAAGGTTGAGTCCATAAGAAGGCTTCTTTTGCCAGTCATGTGATTTGTACACCCACTATCAATAATCCATTCTGAAGACGCCGGTGTCGTACCCTACAGTGCAGTTAGGGGGATAGGCTTCACGAAGAGCATTGTGAAGCAAAAACATTTGACGAACCAGTGGGTTATGAAAGCTTAGATCCAGATTAGGACTAATAGGGAGAGTAGCAAGCGATTCAGGAACAAAGTACATAGTAAGACCATTCGGGCAATTGGTCTTGCGCCCTACAAGATGTTTAAGGCCCCCAGCAATAGCGTCAGACGATTTTGGTTTTCTGCTGGAGACCTTTCCCTGCAAAAGAGAGTTAAGCTTTCTTAGCCACCCACATCTTCAAGGGTGGCTTAGAAGCAATAAGTCTAAGTGCAGCATCTGAGAACTTTGGCTTTGGAGCCCTAGCAAACAGTCTTGCAGGCGGACAATAGTACTCATAAGAATAAGCAGAATAGTTCTTGGTCTTATGAACATGGCGGTTTGATGAACCGCTCTCATATTCATATGCCTGAGTATGGTTTCCCTGCAAAACATTTGCGTTAGTGCGACTCAGGTGAGTCCTCTGTCTATATGAAGCCTTTGGACCGTATGAAGCCCTTGGTCTGAGGTTTGTCTTCTTCACGTGAGGTGTCATGATGACGTTCACAGGAAGATTCTCCAGACACCTTTTCAGAACCCGGATCTTCTTCATAGGCGGTCCATTCCTGCAGTTAGTACCAATGTACCTGGCAAACACTTCACCATTCTGATTCTTAAACAGTTTATAGTTTGCATCAAGGGATTCATCAATGATAATGGGGTTAGCACAAGTGAAGCCAGATAGATTGGATGGATCTGCTGAAGGTTCCTTTGCAGCAACCCACGTGGTTTTGGGGTACTGCTCAGGTTTCTAGTAAGAGCCATCAGCATTCATTTTCCTTACGAACCCAACACCCTCTTTCCTCGGGTTTCGGTTCAGAATCTGCTTTCTGAGGACATCACATAGTGTCTGATGCCCTTTAAGACTTTTGTACATCCCTGATTCAAGCAATGTCTTCAACCTAGCATTCTCATCAGCAATAGCAGTGGTATCCTCAGCAGAGGGGTTAGTTACCACATCAACAGTTGAAGATATTGCAACAGTAGTAGCAGTAGAACATTCAGCAACAGAAGTAGCATTATCACGCTCAATGCATTTAAGACATGGTGGTTCAAATCCTTCCTGAGCGGAACTGATCTGTTTGGCGTGAAGTGACTCGTTTTCCTTTTGAAGATCTTCATGGGCCGCTCTCAATTTCTCAAGATCTTGCTTCCTTTGAAGATAATCATAGGAAAGCTTTTCATGAGTTGTTGAGAGAGTTTCATGACGACTTTCAAGTTCCTCATACTTAACGTGAAGATTTTTTATGTCTTCAATTAAGGATTCAGATCGAGTCATTTCAGCACCTAACAGATCATCGCTTCTGTCTAACAGTTTTTGAATATGTTCCATAGCTTTCTGTTGTTCAGTTGCAATTTTAGAAAGTGTTTTGTAGCTGGGTTTTGAACCACAATCAGAGTCATCGTCACTAGATGTTTGATAATGAGTAGTGCGTGTGTTTACCTTGGCACCGTGTGCCATGAAGCAGTAGGTAGAAGCGGAGTAGTCCTTGTCATTTGCATCGGTGTCAGTGATGAAGTCATTGTCTTCAGTGTTGAAGATGGACTTGGCAACGTATGTTGTAGCCAGACTTGCGACGCCTGAATCGGACTCCTCCTCAGACTCCACCTCCGCCTCCTCAGAAGCGGACTCCTCCTCTGAATCTATTTCCTTGCCAACAAATGCATGTGCCTTGCCAGATGAGCTCTTCTTGTGTGATGAAGACTTTGAGGAAGACTTGGAAGAAGACTTTGAGTATTTCTTCTTCTTCTTGTCGTCAGAGTCATATTCCTTGCTCTTCTTCTTCTTTTTGTTCTCATTGTCCCACTGTGGACACTCAGAGATGAAGTGGCCAGGTTTCTTGCACTTGTGACATGTTTTCTTCTTGTAGTCGTGAGCAGAACCTTCATCATTCCTTGAGCTTGATCGGGAAGAATTTCCTAAACCTTTCTTCTTGGTGAATTTTTGGAACTTCTTCACAAGCATGGCAAGTTCCCTTCCAATGTCTTCAGGATCTTCCGAACTGCTGTCAGATTCTTCTTCAGATGAGGAGACAGCTTTTGCCTTCAAGGCATGAGGTCGCCCATAGTTTGGACCGTAGATATCTCTTTTCTCAGAAAGCTAAAACTCATGTGTGTTGAGCCTCTCAAGTATGTCAGACGGATCGAGTGTCTTGAAATCAGGACGTTCTTGAATCATCAGGGCTAGGGTGTCAAACGAACTATTAAGTGATCTCAGTAGTGTCTTGACGACTTCATGTTTGGTGATCTCAGTAGCGCCGAGGGCTTGAAGCTCATTTGTGATGTCAGTGAGTCGGTCAAATGTGAGCTGGGCATTCTCATTGTCATTTCGCTTGAAGCGGTTGAAGAGGTTGCGAAGGACACTGATTCTCTGATCTCTCTGGGTTGAGACGCCTTCATTGACCTTGGAGAGCCAGTCCCACACCAGCTTAGATGTTTCCAAAGCACTCACACAGCCATACTGTGTTGGAAATATGCCCTAGAGGCAATAATAAAAGTATTATTATTATATTTCCTTGTTCATGATAATTGTCTTTTATTCATGCTATAACTGTATTATCCGGAAATCGTAATACACGTGTGAATACATAGACCACAATATGTCCCTAGTGAGCCTCTAGTTGACTAGCTCGTTGTGATCAACAGATAGTCATGGTTTCCTGGCTATGGACATTGGATGTTGTTGATAACGGGATCACATCATTAGGAGAATGATGTGATGGACAAGACCCAATCCTAAGACTAGCACAAAAGATCGTGTAGTTCATTTGCTAGAGCTTTGCCAATGTCAAGTATCTCTTCCTTTGACCATGAGATCGTGTAACTCCTGGATACCGTAGGAGTGCTTTGGGTGTATCAAACGTCACAACGTAACTGGGTGACTATAAAGGTGCACTACAGGTATCTCTGAAAGTATCTATTGTTTTATGCGGATCGAGACTGGGATTTGTCACTCCGTGTAAACGGAGAGGTATCTCTGGGCCCACTCGGTAGGACATCATCATATGCGCAATGTGACCAAGGAGTTGATCACGGGATGATGTGTTACGGAACGAGTAAAGTGACTTGCCGGTAACGAGATTGAACAAGGTATCGGTATACCGACGATCGAATCTCGGGCAAGTAAAATACCGCTAGACAAAGGGAATTGAATACGGGATTGATTAAGTCCTTGACATCGTGGTTCATCCGATGAGAACATCATGGAACATGTGGGAGCCAACATGGGTATCCAGATCCCGCTGTTGGTTATTGACTGGAGAACGTCTCGGTCATGTCTGCATGTCTCCCGAACCCGTAGGGTCTACACACTTAAGGTTCGATGATGCTAGGGTTATAAAGGAAGCTTGTATGTGGTTACCGAATGTTGTTCGGAGTCCCGGATGAGATCCCGGACGTCACGAGGAGTTCCGGAATGGTCCGGAGGTAAAGATTTATATATAGGAAGTCCTGTTTCGGCCATCGGGACAAGTTTCGGGGTCATCGGTATTGTACCGGGACCACCGGAAGGGTCCCGGGGGCCCACCGGGTGGGGCCACCTGCCCCGGGGGGCCACATGGGCTGTAGGGGGTGCGCCTTGGCCTACATGGGCCAAGGGCACCAGCCCCAAGAGGCCCATGCGCAAGGAAACTTGGAGAGGGAAGAGTCCTAAAGGGGGAAGGCACCTCCGAGGTGCCTTGGGGAGGATGTACTCCTCCCCATCCTTAGCCGCACCCCTTCCTTGGAGGAGGGGGCAAGGCTGCGCCCTCCCCCTCTCCCTTGGCCCTATATATAGTGGGGAAAAGGAGGAG
The DNA here is from genome assembly GCF_002162155.2 of Triticum dicoccoides. NCBI lineage: Eukaryota > Viridiplantae > Streptophyta > Magnoliopsida > Poales > Poaceae > Triticum > Triticum dicoccoides. Next base: position 398,433,600 of record NC_041390.1, on the reverse strand, counting down.
CAATCATACCTAAGGCCTTTGGTTGCCTCCCTCTCCCTCCCGTGACACATCTCCTCTCCCGTAGGTGCTCGGCGAAGCCCTGCAGGATTGCCACGCTCCTCCACCACCACCACGCCGTTGTGCTGCTATTGGATGGGGTCTTCCTCAACCTCTCCCTCTCTCCTTGCTGGATCAAGGCGTGGGAGACATCGTCGAGCTGTACGTGTGTTGAACGCGGAGGTGCCGTCCGTTCGGCACTTGATCATCGGTGATCTGAATCACGACGAGTACGACTCCATCAACCCCGTTCACTTGAACGCTTCCGCTTAGCGATCTACAAGGGTATGTAGATGCAAACTCTCCTCTCTTTCTACTCGTTGCTGGTCTCTCCATAGATAGATCTTGGTGATTCGTAGGAAAATTTTTGAATTTCTGCTACATTCCCCAACAGTGGCATCATGAGCTAGGTCTATTGCGTAGATTCTTTGCACGAGTAGAACACAAAGTAGTTGTGGGCGTTGATGTTGTTCAATATGCTTACCGTTACTAGTCCAATCTTGTTTCGACGGTATAGTGGGATGAAGCGGCCCGGACTGACCTTACACGTACTCTTACGTGAGACAGGTTCCACCGATTGACATGCACTTGGTGCATAAGGTGGCTAGCGGGTGCCAGTCTCTCCCACTTTAGTCGGAACGGATTTGATGAAAAGGGTCCTTATGAAGGGATAAATAGCAATTGGCATATCACGTTGTGGTCTTGCGTAGGTAAGAAACGTTCTTGCTAGAAACCCATAGCAGCCACGTAAAACATGCAACAACAATTAGAGGACGTCTAACTTGTTTTTGCAGGGTATGCTATGTGATGTGATATGGCCAAGAAGAATGTGATGAATGTTATGTGATGTATGAGATTGATCATGTTCTTGTAATAGGATTCACGACTTGCATGTCGATGAGTATGACAACCGGCAGGAGCCATAGGAGTTGTCTTTATTTTTTGTATGACCTGCGTGTCATTGAAGAACGCCATGTAACTTACTTTACTTTATTGCTAAACGCGTTAGCCATAGAAGTAGAAGTAGTCGTTGGCGTGACAACTTCATGAAGACACGATGATGGAGATCATGGTGTCATGCCGGTGACGATGATGATCATGGAGCCCCGAAGATGAAGATCAAAAGGAGCAAAATGATATTGGCCATATCATGTCACTATTTGATTGCATGTGATGTTTATCATGTTTATGCATCTTGTTTACTTAGGACGACGGTAGTAAATAAGATGATCCCTTACAACAATTTCAAGAAGTGTTCTCCCCTAACTGTGCACCGTTGCTACAGTTCGTCGCTTCTAAGCACCACGTGATGATCGGGTGTGATGGATTCTTACGTTCACATACAACGGGTGTAAGACAGATTTACACAGCAATACACTTAGGGTTAACTTGACGAGCCTAGCATGTGCAGACATGGCCTCGGAACACGGAGACCGAAAGGTCGAGCATGAGTCGTATAGTAGATACGATCAACATGAAGATGTTCACCGACGTTAACTAGTCCGTCTCACGTGATGATCGGACACGGCCTAGTTGACTCGGATCATGTGATCACTTAGATGACCAGAGGGATGTCTATCTGAGTGGGAGTTCATAAGATGAACTTAATTATCCTGAACATAGTCAAAAGGATTTTGCAAATTATGTCGTAGCTCGCGCTTTAGTTCTACTGTTTTAGATATGTTCCTAGAGAAAATATAGTTGAAAGTTGAAAGTAGCGATTATGCAGACAGTAGATAGCTTATGTCCTTAATGCACCGCTTAGTGTGCTGAACCCCAAATGTCGTTTGTGGATGTTGCGAACATCGGACATACACGTTTTGATAACTACGTGATAGTTCAGTTAAATGGTTTAAGTAGAGGCACCAAAGACGTTTTCGAAACGTCACGGAACATATGAGATGTTTCGAGGGCTGAAATTGGGATTTCAGGCTCGTGCCCACGTCAAGAGGTATGAGACCTCCGACGATTTTCTTAGCCTGCAAACTAAGGGATAAAAGCTCAATCGTTGAGCTTGTGCTCAGATTGTCTGAGTGCAACAATCACTTGAATCGAGTGGGAGTTGATCTTCCAGATGAGATAGTGATGTTTTCCCAAAGTCATTGCCACCGAGCTGCTAGAGCTTCGTGATGAACTATAACATATCAGGGATAAATAAGATGATCCTTGAGGTATTCACGATGTTTGACACCGCGAAAGTAGAAATCAAGAAGGAGCATCAATTGTTGATGGTTGGTGAAACCACTAGTTTCCAGAAGGGCAAGGGAACAAAGGTATACTTCATGAAACGGCAATTCAGCTGCTGCTCAAGTGAAGAAACCCAAGGTTGAACCCAAACCCGAGACTAAGTGCTTCTGTAATAAGGGGAACAACCACTGGAGCAGCATTACCCTAGATACTTGGTAGATGAGAAGGCTGGCAAGGTCGATAGAAGTATATTGGATATACATTATGTTAATGTGTACTTTACTAGTACTCCTAGTAGCACCAGGGTATTGGATACCGGTTCGGTTGCTAAGTGTTAGTAACTCGAAATAAAAGCTACGGAATAAACGGAGACTAGCTAAAGGTGAGCTGACGATATATGTTGGAAGTGTTTCCAAGGTTGATATGATCAAGCATCGCACGCTCCCTCTACCATCAAGATTAGTATTAAACCTGAATGGTTTATTGAATCTCGATCGTAGTGATACACATTTTCATGCCAAAAGATATAAGATAGTAATGATAGTACCACTTACTTGTGGCGCTGCCATGTAAGTCATAATGGTATAAAACGCATGAAGAAGCTCCATGTTGATGGATCTTTGGACTCACTCATTTTTGAAAAGTTTGAGACATGCGAACCATGTCTATTGGTATATATGCATGAAGAAACTCCATGCAAATGGATCGTTTGGACTCACTTGATTTTGAATCACTTGAGATATGCAAATCATACCACATGGACAAGATGACTGAAAAGCCTCACTTTCAGTAAAATGGAACAAGATAGCAACTTGTTGGAAGCAACACATTTTGATGTGTGCAGTCCAATGAGTGCTGAGGCATGCAGTGAATATCGTTATGTTCTTACTTCACAGATGATTCGAGTAGATGTTGAGAATATTTACTTGATGAAACACAAGTCTGAATTATTGAATGGTTCAAGTAATTTCAGAGTGAAGTAGGAGATCATTGTGACAAGAGGATAAAATGTCTATGATATGATCATAGAGATGAATATCTGAGTTACGAGTTTTGGCACACAATTAAGACATTGTGGAAATTGTTTCATAATTAATACCGCCTGGAACACCATAGTGTGATGGTGTGTCCGAACATCATAGTTGCACCCTATTGGATATGGTGCGTACCATGATGTCTCTTATCGAATTACCACTATCGTTCATGGGTTAGGCATTAGAGACAACCACATTCACTTTAAATAGGGCACCACATAATTCCGATGAGATGACACCGTATGAATTATGGTTTAGAGAAACCTAAGTTGTCGTTTCTTAAAGGTTTGGGGCTGCGACGCTTATGTGAAAAAGTTTCAGGATTAAGCTCGAACCCAAAGCGGATAAAATGCATCTTCATAGGACACCCAAAACAGTTGGGTATACCTCCTAATTCAGATCCGAAAGCAATATGGATTGTTTCTAGAATCGGGTCCTTTCTCGAGGAAAAGTTTCTCTCGAAAGAATTGAGTGGGAGGATGGTGGAGACTTGATGAGGTTATTGAACCGTCTCTTCAACTAGTGTGTGACAGGGCACAGGGAGTTGTTCCTGTGGCACCTACACCAATTGAAGTGGAAGCTTATGATATTGATCATGAAACTTCGGATCAAGTCACTACCAAACCTCGTAGGACGACAAGGACACGTACTACTTCGGAGTGGTACGTAATCCTGTCTTGAAGGTCATGTTGCTAGACAACAATGAACCTACGAGCTATGGAGAAGCGATGGTGGGCCCGGATTCCGATAAATGGCTTGAGGCCATAAAATCCGAGAGAGGATCCATGTATGAAAACAAAGTGTAGACTTTGGCAGAACGGCTCGATGGTCGTAAGGCTAATGAGTACAGATGGATTTCAAAAGGAAGACGGACAATGATGGTAAATGTCACCATTAAGAAAGCTCGACTTGTCGTTAAGATGTTTTCCGACAAGTTCAAGGAGTTGACTACGATGAGATTTTCTCACTCGTAGCGATGCTAAGAGTCTGTTGGAATTATATTAGCGATTACTGCATTATTTATGAAATCTTGCAGATAGGATGTCAAAACACTGTTTCCTCGACGATTTTCTTGAGGAAAGGTTGTATGTGATACAACCGGAAGGTTTTGTCAATCCCATAAGATGCTAATAAGTATGCAAAGCTCCAGCAATCCTTCTAAGGACTGGAGTGAGCATCTCGGAGTTGGAATGTATGCTTTGATGATGATCAAAGATTTTGGGTTTGTACAAAGTTTATGAGAAACTTGTATTTCCAAAGAAGTGAGTGGGAGCACTATAGAATTTCTGATGAGTATATGTTGTTGACATATTGTTGATCAGAAATGACGTAGAATTTCTAGAAAGCATATAGGGTTATTTGAAAGGTGTTTTTCAATAGAAAACCTGGATTAAGCTACTTGAACATTGAGCATCAAGATCTATAAGGATAGATCAAAATGCTTAATAGTACTTTCAAATGAGCACATACCTTGACATGATCTTGAAGGTGTTCAAGATGGACCAGTCAAAGAAGGAGTTCTTGCCTGAGTTGTAAGGTACGAAGTTAGGACTTAAAGCTCGACCACGGCAGAATAGAGAGAAAGGACGAAGGTCGTCCCCTATGTTTATGACGTAGGCTCTTCAGTATGCTATGCTGTGTACCGCACCTGAAGTGTGCCTTGCCATGAGTCAGTCAAGGGGTACAAGAGTGATCCAAGAATGGCTCACAGGACAGCGGTCAAAGTTATCTTTAGTAACTAGTGGACTAAGGAATTTTCTCGATTATGGAGGTGGTAAAAGAGTTCGTCGTAAAGAGTTACGACGATGCAAGCTTAACACCTATCCGGATAGCTCTGAGTAGAGAGACCGGATACATATAATGGAGCAACAATTTTGAATAGCTCCAAGTAGAACAGTTATTTGGAACAGCTCCAAATAGAGCGTGGTAGCTGCATCTAGGAGATGACATAGAGATTTGTAAAGCACACACGGATCTGAAAGGTTCAGACCCGTTGACTAAAACCTCTCTCACAAGCAACATGATCAAACATAAAACTCATTGAGTGTTAATCACATAGTGATGTGAACTAGACTACTGACTCTAGTAAACTCTTGGGTATTAGTCACATGGCGATGTGACCTGTGAGTGTTAATCACATGGCGATGTGAACTAGATTATTGACTCTAATGCAAGTGGGAGACTGTTGGAAATATGCCCTAGAGGCAATAATAAAAGTATTATTATTATATTTCCTTGTTCATGATAATTGTCTTTTATTCATGCTATAACTGTATTATCCGGAAATCGTAATACACGTGTGAATACATAGACCACAATATGTCCCTAGTGAGCCTCTAGTTGACTAGCTCGTTGTGATCAACAGATAGTCATGGTTTCCTGGCTATGGACATTGGATGTCGTTGATAACGGGATCACATCATTAGGAGAATGATGTGATGGACAAGACCCAATCCTAAGACTAGCACAAAAGATCGTGTAGTTCATTTGCTAGAGCTTTGCCAATGTCAAGTATCTCTTCCTTGACCATGAGATCGTGTAACTCCTGGATACCGTAGGAGTGCTTTGGGTGTATCAAACGTCACAACGTAACTGGGTGACTATAAAGGTGCACTACAGGTATCTCCGAAAGTATCTATTGTTTTATGCGGATCGAGACTGGGATTTGTCACTCCGTGTAAACGGAGAGGTATCTCTGGGCCCACTCGGTAGGACATCATCATATGCGCAATGTGACCAAGGAGTTGATCACGGGATGATGTGTTACGGAACGAGTAAAGTGACTTGCCGGTAACGAGATTGAACAAGGTATCGGTATACCGACGATCGAATCTCGGGCAAGTAAAATACCGCTAGACAAAGGGAATTGAATACGGGATTGATTAAGTCCTTGACATCGTGGTTCATCCGATGAGAACATCGTGGAACATGTGGGAGCCAACATGGGTATCCAGATCCCGCTGTTGGTTATCGACTGGAGAACGTCTCGGTCATGTCTGCATGTCTCCCGAACCCGTAGGGTCTACACACTTAAGGTTCGATGATGCTAGGGTTATAAAGGAAGCTTGTATGTGGTTACCGAATGTTGTTCGGAGTCCCGGATGAGATCCCGGACGTCACGAGGAGTTCCGGAATGGTCCGGAGGTAAAGATTTATATATAAGAAGTCCTGTTTCGGCCATCGGGACAAGTTTCGGGGTCATCGGTATTGTACCGGGACCACCGGAAGGGTCCCGGGGGCCCACCGGGTGGGGCCACCTGCCCCGGGGGGCCACATGGGCTGTAGGGGGTGCGCCTTGGCCTACATGGGCCAAGGGCACCAGCCCCAAGAGGCCCATGCGCAAGGAAACTTGGAGAGGGAAGAGTCCTAAAGGGGGAAGGCACCTCCGAGGTGCCTTGGGGAGGATGGACTCCTCCCCATCCTTAGCCGCACCCCTTCCTTGGAGGAGGGGGCAAGGCTGCGCCCTCCCCCTCTCCCTTGGCCCTATATATAGTGGGGAAAAGGAGGAGCAATCATACCTAAGGCCTTTGGTTGCCTCCCTCTCCCTCCCGTGACACATCTCCTCTCCCGTAGGTGCTCGGCGAAGCCCTGCAGGATTGCCACGCTCCTCCACCACCACCACGCCGTTGTGCTGCTGTTGGATGGGGTCTTCCTCAACCTCTCCCTCTCTCCTTGCTGGATCAAGGCGTGGGAGACATCGTCGAGCTGTACGTGTGTTGAACGCGGAGGTGCCGTCCGTTCGGCACTTGATCATCGGTGATCTGAATCACGACGAGTACGACTCCATCAACCCCGTTCACTTGAACGCTTCCGCTTAGCGATCTACAAGGGTATGTAGATGCAAACTCTCCTCTCTTTCTACTCGTTGCTGGTCTCTCCATAGATAGATCTTGGTGATTCGTAGGAATTTTTTTGAATTTCTGCTACGTTCCCCAACATACTGTCCTTTGGTCAGATGACCACAGATGATATTCTTGGCAGTAGAGTCTAGTTGAACGAACTTCTTGACATCAGCAGCAGTGACACCTTCTCCAGCCTTGGGAACGCCGTTCTTGACGACATACCATAGGTCGACGTCAATGGCTTCAAGATGCATGCGCATCTTATTCTTCCAGTAGGGATATTCAGTTCCATCGAAGACGGGGCACGCAGTGGAGACTCTAATTATCCCTGCAGTCAACATAGCTAAAACTCCAGGTGGTTAAACCGAATCACACAGAACAAGGGAGCACCTCGCTCTGATACCAATTGAAAGTGCGTTATATCGACTAGAGGGGGGTGAATAGGCGATTTTTATGAAAGTCTTCAAAACGTGGAAGTTATGAAGACAAACGGTAGAAATAAACCTATTACCCTGCAGCGGAAGGTAGACTACACTAGGCAAGCCATAGTCAAGTATTCAATAGAGTGAAAGCACAATGACTAATAGCAGCAATGTAGTAAGGAACGGGTAGGAAGATATTGTGAAGCCACACAGAACACGCAGTCACTCAGTGAAGATAAAAGATAGTGCAAACATACAATGACTTCACAAGGAGTAACAGTAAGTAAAGGGAAGGGAAGATGAAACCAGTGACTCGCTGAAGACAATGATTTGTTGGACCAGTTCCAGTTGCTGTGACAACTGTATGTATGGTTAGGGCGGCTAGGTATTTAAACCTTAGGACACACAGTCCCTGACACCCAGTCCTGAACACGCAGCTCAGGACACCCAGTCCTCACCGTATTCCCCTTGAGCTAAGGTCACACAGACCTCGCCCAATCACTCTGGTAAGTCTTCAAGGTAGACTCCCAAACCTTCACAGACTTCGTTCACCGGCAATCCACAATGTCTCTTGGATGCTCAGAACGCGACGCCTAACCGGCTGGAGGATGCACAGTCCTCAAGTGTAATAAGTCTTCAGATCACACAGACAAGAAGACTTAAGTGATGCCTAATTCTCTTTGGCTCTGGGTGGTTAGGGCTTTATCCTCGCAAGGAATTCTCTCTCAAAGGCTTCGAGGTGGGTTGCTCTCAAACGACAAAAGCCGTACTCTGAATCTGAGCAGCCAACCATTTATGGTTGTAGGGGGTGGGCTATTTATAGCCACTTGGCAACCCGACCTGATTTGTCCGAAATGACCCTGGGTCACTAAGGAACTGACACGTGTTCCAACGGTCAGATTTCAAACTCACATGGCAACTTTACTTGGGCTTCAAGCAAAGCTGACTTGCCGGACTCTGGACAAGATTCTCTCTCAAAGTCTTCACTCGAAGACATAGGTTTTGTTTAAGCATCACTTCAGTCATTCTGACTGGTTCTCTTGGACCCCACTTAACAGTACGGTGGTTCCTATGACTCAACACAAAAGAAAAAGAACTACGAAAGATCTAAGTCTTCGAGCTCCATAGGCTTCATGTGGTGTCTTCTCTTGTCATAGTCTTCAATGTGAATATCTTCATATACCACCTTTGACTTCAATGTCTTCATACAATTTTAGGGGTCATCTCTGGTAGGAAAACCGAATCAATGAGGGACTCCTACCTGTGTTATCCTGCAATTCTCACAAACACATTAGTCCCTCAACTAGGTTTGTCGTCAATACTCCAAAACCAACTAGGGGTGGCACTAGATGCACTTACAAAGCTCTCGGCTTGAAGTTGCTTGTAGTAGGAGGACTACTTGAGGCTGTCGAAGTTTTCTTGTAACTTGACTTGTCCCCGTTGCTTGTAGATGGCTTGGTTGAGGTAGAAGGTGTTGGAGTCGTTGAAGCTTGGTTGTTGGAGAAGCCATAGGACTTGGATGAGAACTTGGCATACTTGAAGTAATCTTGCACTTAACGTTCCGCTTTGGTAGCTTGATGCACTAGCTGATGAGGTTCGAGTATGGTTGGAAGTCGACGATCTTCTTGATAGGATGATTGAGTTCATTCAAGAAACGTGCCATAGTTTGCTCATCATCTTCCATGACATTGGCTCATATCATGTTAATCTCCATTTCCTTGTAGTACTCTTCAACGCTCTTGGTTCCTTGCTTGAGGAGTTGGAGTTTCTTGAAGAGTTCGCGGTTGTAGTAGGTCGGTACGAAATGTGCTCTCATGACATCCTTCATTTTCGCCCAAGTTGTGATGGGTGGTTCACCTCTTGCCGCTCTGCGCTCAATGACTTGTTCCCACCAAATGAGAACGTAGTCTGGGAACTCAAGGGATGCCATCGTGATCTTCTTCTCTTCCTCATAGTTGTGCAAGCGAAAGATTTTATCAACCTTCAATGCCCATGAAAGGTACTCTTCTGGATCATTGCTTCTGGAAAACTTGGGCATGGTGAACTTTAGCTTGCCGTAAAGTTGTTCTTCATTGTGTTGGGGTCGGGGATGATGACATCCTTGACGAGGAGGATTGTCTCCCTCAACTTGCTCTTGTCTTGGAGGATTTCCATTATCTTCTTGCTCGTGTTGAACTTGATGTTCTTCTTGACCTTGTCGAGCTTGACGATTCACGCGAGCTTGGTATATTCGTTCTTGAACTTCATCACAAAGCGCTTCTTGTTGCTCATGAGCTTGTTGTTTGCGCGTGGCTACGGCTCGACTTGAATCTCGGAGGGCACGTTGCGCCTCAAGTGCTTGAGCTTCATGTAGTTGTTGTTCTTGGCATTGTGCCTCGGCATCTTGTGCATCTTGGTGTTGTCACACATGCTCTTCCTCTTGTTGTTGGCGTTGACGCTGTCATTCTTGTGCTTGCGCGAAGGTAGCTTGGTTTTGACGGTGTCGATGTTCTTGCGCGCGAGCTTTCTCTTGAGAGTCGTTGTCGTGTAGAGGCTTGCGGGTTGCTTGACGTTCTTGACGTGCGGCATGACGAAGAGTGTTCGATGTTGGGGTACTTGAGCCGGAGATAGTGTTGTCGGAGTGTCGACTCGATCGACTCCGTCTTGAGTAGGACGAAGTGGTAGAAGAGCGGTTGACCAACAAAGCACGAATCTCATCCATTCTTGCGTCATTCTCTTCTTTGTGGTCGTCGAGCTTGTTGTCAAAGTAGTCTCTTGTATGTTGCTCGAATAGTCGCAAGTTGGTGGCGAGGTTGTCGATGCATTCGTTCATTGCTTGTTGCTCTTGATGCAAAGCTCGTTGTACACCAAAGAGGTGGCTCTTTGTGACGTAGGAGGACATGTCGTCATCTTGCTCGATGAAGAGTGGGTTGGTAGAAGTACTTGGCCTATCCATCATTCCAAGCAAAATATGTGAGTGGTAGAAAGATAAGAACTTATACCAAATGTACCTTGACCGATGTTGAAGATGGATCAATGATCACTCAAATGTGTAACAAGGAAATATCACAATTGGTACCAATTCTTGTTGGTTTCTCACACCTACACAAATAAAAGCTTATGGTGGAGCTTGGTTAGGATGGTGGCACAAAATTTGATGCAATTGTTAGTGAGCCTCAATAATGTTGGAAAAGATTCACAAATTTGCAAATGCAACAAGTAGACCAATAGCAAGATATGGTACACGGAAACACACACGCAAATAGATAAGTGGGGTCGTGCAACCAAAGAATGAGCCAAAATGTGGAATCCATGAAAATGCTCTTGTTGCACAACACTAGAGAGATGCTAGCACGATTGCACAATAGGAGGATACAAAACTTGTGCACAACCTACTAAGCAAAAATGCAATGACTTCTATCCCAAGTATGCTATATGTATGGTATTCCGATGATATGATCCAAGATGATCGAGTATGACAATCTTAATGTAGTATGATGCTATGGTTCTTGCTTATAAGCTCTTTGCTTATCTTTCCCTCTTGCTTAAAAGCTTGTTTGGCTCTTTGTCTTTCGAGCTCTTTTCTCATGCAAAACTTCAGAAACCAAAATAGCAATTGTGTATGCGATGACAACTTTGTGACACAAAATATGATACCAAGATATGTACCAAGATGATATGGCAAGTATGCAATGTAAAGTATGACCACTAATGTGCACAAGTGAATTGCCGGCAATACTCAAAGGCTAGTCTCGATGGGTAAGATACGAAAAATTGGGCTATGGTGGTTATCAATGCAATGGCAAGAATGTATGATGATATCACGATACAAAGATGAGGTTACCGTTGATGTTGGTTGTAAGTAAGCAAGAGCGGTAATGGTGTTGATGACGATTCCATTGCGAAGATGAGCGGTGGTGATGTTGATGTCGAACCGTACCTAAATAGCCTAAACACAATAGGACACGGGAACCACAACTCAAATTTCTCAAAGCAAAAACGTGCCAAAATTGTCAGAATTGGTAGTGGGTAAGCGATGGTGGTGCTATGCGGAAAGAGGTGGTGCCATGCGGAAATGATGGTGGTATGCGAAAGTGTACGTGGGCGCCGGAGCAAAATTTGGCGAGAGTTAGGCGGGAAACGGGGTGGTGGATGGAAGAGATGTTGTCAGGGGCTGGATGTCCGAGGGTCAGGCCAGATGTCTGGGCGCTGGATTCGTGGATGAACTTGAAGAATTGTGCATGGAAGAGGCAAAATTCGAGGGATTTTGTGGATGGAAATTGGGGAAAAGATGGGGGAAAGCTAGATCTACCTGCAACACACGAAATCCGCGGATCAAATCCAACAAATTTTCATCACACCGACAAATCACAAAAAAAATTGGGGGGCTATTTTTGTGGGGAATTTTTGAATTTGGGACAAAATCAACAAAACTAGGCTAGAAAACAAAGAGGGGGGCTCCGAAATCATGATCAACCTTGCTCTGATCCAAGATGATGTAGGGTGGAACCCTATACGGCCGATCTTTCATGAAAGGAGCGGATACCAACTATGAACACGAAGAACACGAGGGGAAGCACAAGGGAAAACACGAGAGAATCACTCAAACGAACAAGATTAGGTCACACATATGCTAGATCCAAGTACACATAGAGATCACACGGTCCAAATCCAACAAGATACGATACATAGGGTAACCGGTTCTTCTCTATGAGGAGGTCTTGAGGTCTTCCCATTAGGGGTCTTGAATCCAAGTGGATCTTCTCCGAAGACGTGTCGGTCCCTCACGGTGGAGTAGATCCGGATGGATGAGCGAGGCTCTATCTCACATATGAGCTATCACAACGCTGACCCTAGAAAGAGGGAGGAGGAGGAGTATATATAGTCTAGGTGGGCGAAGGGGTACATGGGCCTTGGCCCTTACACTATGCGTAGACAGGGAAGGCCGGATGTTCGGGCGTCGGGCCGGATGTCCGGGCCTTCACAAGGTGCTGGATGTTCGGGTTGGCGCCGGATGTCCGGGCGATCGTGGCTGGCCTTGACACTCTCTAGATAGGCGGGGTCCGGATGTCCGGGCTGGGAGCCGGATGTCCGACGGCTCGGGAAGAGCCGGATGTTCGAGCTGACGTGGTTCAGCTTCAGGTGCGTTCGGTGATGGGCGCCGAATTTCCAGGAGGGGGCCCGATGTCCAGGCTATCGGGCCAGATGTCTGGGCTGAGGCCGGATGTTCGGGCCCTATAGACTTGGCCGCTGGTCCGTTGCTGCAAGCGACACCTCCAGGGGCCGGATGCCCGGGACCTGGGAGCTATTCTTGACTCCTTCCATCGGTTCTCCTCTTCCGTGAACTTGGGGACTTGTCCATCTTCACGTGCATCTTCAGGAGGGTCCTCTTGGTACCTGATCATCCACAACATTCCAGACTTAGGTAGTAGCCATGTCTCGAGTGGATCATATGTGATATCGCTAAGGAAGGAAGTCACCTCGGTCTCGAGAGCTCTAGCTCTAGCTCGTGCATATGCCCTTGTGGCACTTGGTGAGACGATGGTAGGTCCATGGGGATGACCATAGGATGCTCTGCATCAACTTCCCTTCCTTATCCGTGTACCAAGCCCAAAAGTCCTCGGTGTTATTAGTGCATGTGGGTATTGATACGTCCCCAACGTATCTATAATTTTTGCTTGTTCCATGTTGTTATATTATCAATCTTGGATGTTTTATAATCATTTTATATCATTTTTTGGTATTAACCTATTGACATAGTGCCAAGTGCCAGTTGCTATTTTCTGCATGTTTTTTACATCCCAGGAAATCAATATCATATGGAGTCCAAATGCAACGAAACTTTACGGAGATTTTTTCGCACCAAAAGGAACGTAATGGGCCCTGGCTGCGCCTAGGGGTTCCCCGAGGGAGGCACAACCCACCAGGGCGCGCCAGGAGGCCCAGGCGCCCCCTGGTGGGTTGTGCCCACCTCGGGTGCCCCTGGACCGCCTCTTTGCTCTATAAATACCCCAATATTTCCAGAACCCTAGGGGCACCGACAAAATATTCATCCAGCCGCCGCAGAGTCCAGAACCACCAGATCCAATCTAGACACCATCTCGGATGGGGTTCACCACCTCCATTGGTGCCTCTCCGATGATGCGTGAGTAGTTCTTTGTAGACCTTCAGGTCCGTAGTTAGTAGCTAGATGGCTTCATCTCTCTCTCTCTCTGAATTCTCAATACAATAGTCTCTTGGTGATCCATATGATGTATCTCTTTTGCGGTGTGTTTGTTGGGATCGATGAACTTTGAGTTTATGATCAGATCTATCTTTTTATATCCATGAAAGTATTTGAGTTGATTTGATCTCTTTTATGCATGATCTCTTATAGCCTCGTATTTCTTCTCCGATATTTGGGTTTTGTTTGTCCAACTTGATCTATTTATCTTGCAATGGGAAGAGGTGCTTTGTAGTGGGTTCAATCTTACGGTGCTTGAACCCAGTGACAGAAAGGGAACCGACACGTATGTATCGTTGCTACTAAGGATAAAATGATGGGGGTCTATCTCTACATAGATAGATCTTGTCTACATCATGTCATCGTTCTTATTGCATTACTCTATTTCTCCATGAACTTAATACACTAGATGCGTGCTGGATAGCGGTCGATGTGTGGAGTAATAGTAGTAGATGCAGGCAGGAGTCGGTCTAATAATCTTGGACGTGATGCCTATATAATGATCATTACCTTGATATCGTCATGAGTATTTGAAGTTTTGTCAGTTACCCAACAGTAATTTGTTCACCCACCGTTTGCTATTTTTCTCGAGAGAAGCCACTAGTGAAACCTACGGCCCCGGGTCTCTTTCTCATATATTTGCCTTTGCGATCTACTTTTTCCTTGCATTTATTTTCAGATCTATTAAACCAAAAATACAAAAATACCTTGCTGTAATTTATTCTTATTTATTTTATTTGGCGTTCGATCTATCAATCTCCTACAAATTTATCTCATGTATGTTTGCCTACTTGAGGCGTCGTACCCCGGAAGGGATTGACAACCCCTTTAACACGTCGGGTTGCGAGGGTTTGTTATCTATGTGCAGGGGCTGTTTACGTTGTGTTGCTTGGTTCTCCTACTGGTTCGATAACCTTGGTTTCATATCTGAGGGAAATACCTACCGCCGTTGTGTTGCATCATCCCTTCATCTTTGGGGAAATACCGACGTAGCTTCAAGCGACATCAAAAGGAGTTTCTGGCGCCGTTGCCGGGGAGGATCTTCAACATATACCAGGTTCCTAATCACAAATCTCATCTCCTTGCAATTTACATTATTTGCCATTTGCCTCTCGTTTTCCTCTCCCCCACTTCCCAAAAGTTTGTCATTTTATTCGCCTCTCTTTTTCGTTCGTCATTTTCTTGCCAGATCTGTTCTTGTGTGCGTTCTTGTTTGCATAGTCATGATGCCTCAAAGAAAATATTATGATGTTCCCTACCCTAATATTTTGCTTGAAATTGAGAAAAGTACTAAGGAATATATGACTACACAATTTGAGCATAATAAATATTTTACTGAAGAACTTTAGGAGCACTCCGTTGTGCTAGATGCTATTACAAAACAACTTGATGATATTAGTAGAGAAGTTTGCAATCTCCAATCTAAGTATGCTTTTGCCGAAAGTTTGCTAGGAAAAAATATCCGATGCACAAGCTACCTTAGTAAATTAAATGGCCGCTAAACCAATCTCGTTAGAGGACAAAAGTGATGAAGATCTTAAAATGATTGGTGTTTCTTCTATTTATTCCTTGTTTAGTAAAGTTAAGATTGATGAAAAAGGAACCGGGGAAGAGTCAACTTTAGGTAGAAGGCGTCCCAATATTTCGGAGGGTGAAAATCTTGTTGAGAAAATTGATGAAAGTGGGTTTGAAGAGGTCAAAACTTTAACTAGTGATGTGCCCACTCTTTTGGATTACAAAGACTTTAAGTATGATAGTTGCTCTTTGATTGATTGTATTTCTTTGTTGCAATCTATTATAAATTCACCCCATGCTTATGAACAAAATAAAGCTTTTACTAAACATATTGTTGATGCCATGATGAAAGCTTTTGAAGAAAAGTTGGAATTAGAAGTTTCAATTCCTAGAAAATTGCATGATGAATGGGAACCTACTATCAAAGTCAAGATTAAAAATTATGAGTGTTTTGCTTTATGTGACTTGGGTGCTAGTGTTTCTACAATTCCGAAATCTTTATGTGATGTGCTTGGTCTTACCGATCGTGAAGAATGCTCTTTAAATTTGCACTTGGCGGATTCTACTATTAAAAAGCCTATGGGAAGAATTAATGATGTTCATATTCTTTCAAATAGGAATTATGTGCCCATAGATTTTATTGTTCTTGATATTCATTGCAATCCGTCTTGTCCAATTATTCTTGGTAGACCGTTTTTACGCACTATCGGTGTCGTGATTGATATGAAAGAAGGCAATATTAAGTTCTAATTTCCTTTGAGGAAGTGTATGTAACACTTCCCTAGAACAAGAATTAGGCCACCATATGAATCAATCATGAGGGCATCTTATGGATCTCGAAACAAAGATGACAAAACTTAGCTCCTCGCTTTATGCCTAGCTAAGGGTGTAAAACTGTAACACTTGTTGGGAGGCAACCCAATGAATAAAATTTGTTTTTTCTTTTTGCTTTCTATTCTTGAGTGTTAACTCAGTTATGCTATTGTTATGATTGTGCTTTTGTGTTTTAATTAGTGTTTGTGCCAAGTAAAGCCTTTAGGATCTTCTTGGGTGATAGTTGTTTGATCTTGCTGAAAAACAGAAACTTTTGTGCTCACGAAAACAATTCTTATTTTTTAGCAGAGCGTGATAAAATGCCAATTCTTTCTGTAGAAGATTAATATACTAATTGCTCAGGTCTTCCTAATTTTTTAGAATTTTTGGAGTTCCAGAAGTTTTCGAAATAGTCAGATTGCTACAGACTGTTATGTTTTGACAGATTCTGTTTTTCTTTGCGTTGTGTGCTTATTTTGATGGCTCTATGGTTTTCTTTGATGAGTTTTTGCCATAAAAAGTTGAAATACAGTAGATATAATGCAAAAACAAAATATGAATTGGTTTGGTACAGTACTTATAGTAGTGATTTGCTCTCTTTTACTAACGGTTCTCACGAAGGTTTTGTTGAGTTTTGTGTGATTGAAGTTTTCAAGTTTTGGGTTATCTTACGATGGATGAAGGAATAAAAGATAGAAGAGCCTAAGCTTGGGGATGCCCTGACATCCCAAGCTATTATCCAAAAATGAGCAACCAACTAAGCTTGGGGATGGCCCCGAGTGGCATCCCCTCTTTCTTCTAATGACCACTCGAAACAATATTTTTATTCGTCACATAATATGTGTTTTGCTTGGAGCGTCTTGTATGATATGAGTCTTTGCTTGTTTTATTTTGTGTTTTAAGTCTTGATCATTTGCTGGACACACTTATTTGAGACAACCAAAATTATGTCATGACTT
Source organism: Triticum dicoccoides (assembly GCF_002162155.2). NCBI lineage: Eukaryota > Viridiplantae > Streptophyta > Magnoliopsida > Poales > Poaceae > Triticum > Triticum dicoccoides. The sequence continues at coordinate 398,416,590 of NC_041390.1, read as the reverse complement.
GTTAGAATTGCTCTCTATGCTTCACTTAAATTTTTATGAGCAATGGACTTGATCTAGTGCTTCACTTATATCTTTTTGAGCATGGTGTGCTTAGTATTTTTTGAAGAAATGCTCTCTTTGCTTCACTTAGATTTATTTGAGAGTTAGTAAAATTTTCAAGAAATTCTCTCTTGCTTCACTTAAATTAATTTGAGAGAAAGAAAAATTATGCTCATGATCTTCACTTATATTTGTTTGAGCTTATGAAAAGCAACACATGAAAATTAGTCCCAAAGTGATAGATATCGAGGAATGATATAATAAAAACTTTCATGAAGATCATTGGACAAAATAAACTTGATTCTTAGTAATAGTTTTGAGATATGATGATGTGATATGTGAGTTATGTTGATGAGTAATTATGCTTTAGTAAGAATATTGGTGTTAAGGTTTGTGATTCCCTATGCTACGAAAGTCAATAGTCATGCAATGAAATTATATCCTACTTGTGGTGCATTATTCGGTGTTATTTATGCTTAATGCTTGCTTATGAGATTATCCGTTTCTTGGTTGGTCGCTTCTCAATCTTTTGCTAGCCTTCATTTTGCACTAAGTATGATCTCTACTTGTGTATACAAAAACCTTTAAACCAGTTTTGCTACATGATTCCACTATATCTATCTATATGCGGCATTCTTTTGCCGTTCTACGCAAATTTGCATGTGCCATCTCTAATTTTCAAAATAAACTTTTCTTTTGTGTGTTTGCTTCGCTCGCGGAGCGGTGAAGGGTGGCTAATATTTTCCATGCTAGATGTGTTATTCTCAAGATGAGTGTTTATTCACTTGTCATTGCACGAGAGTAAGGCAAAGGTATTAGGGATGCCTAGTCCCGAAATGAAAAATGAATTTACTTTACGTTGTCAAATAATAAATTCCTTGGAAAGTGTTGGTATGGAGGGCAACCGTGGATACGGCTAGCCATGGAAAGCGAAAGTATGGTTGAAAAAGGAATAAACTTCATTTTCTGTTTGGGAACCGCCTATGATATATCTAGCATGGAAAGTGTTGGGAACTCTAAGTCGTTTTCGTTGGTGGGATGGATACACCTCCCAAAACGTTTTTATTCAAAGTTTTTCGCTTTGAGCTCTGGCACCTCTACAAAACCCTACTTCCCTCTGCGAAGGGCCTTTCTTTTACTTTATGCAATTTTTATTTTTGAATTTGAGTCTCCATCTTCTCTTACAAAAGCACCAACTAGGAGGCAATGTGATCGTACTTAAGTATTGGGTGTAACTAATATGCGAGTGTGTTTCATGAATGGATCAATGTTTGAGCATGATGGGCTAGGGATAACTTATTTTAGCGTTGATATTTTGAAAGACATGGTTGCTTGTTGATATGCTTGAGTATTTAAATTATCATGTCAAAACTAGTCTATTGCTTTGAACAATATAAAAGTCCAAATGTCTATGCTATAAAGAAAAGAATATGATATGACATGTTAGGCAACATTCCACATCAAAAAAATCTGTTTTTATCACCTCCCTACTCGAGGACAAGTAGGAGTTAAGCTTGGGGATGCTGATACGTCTCCAACGTATCTATAATTTTTGCTTGTTCCATGATGTTATATTATCAATCTTGGATGTTTTATAATCATTTTATAGTCATTTCATATCATTTTTTGGTACTAACCTATTGACATAGTGCGAGTTGTTGTTTTCTGCATGTTTTTTACATTGCAGGAAATCAATATCAGACGGAGTCCAAACACAATGAGACTTTATGGAGATTCTTTTGGACCAGAAGGAACGTAATTGTCCCTGGCTGCGCCCGGGGGTGCCCCGAGGGAGGCACAACCCACCAGGGCACGCCAGGAGGCCCAGGCGTGCCCTGGTGGGTTGTGCCCACCTCGGGTGCCCCCCGGACCGGCTCTTTGCTCTATAAATACCCCAATATTTCCAAAACCCTAGGGGCATCGACGAAATATTCATCCAGCCACCACAGAGTCCAGAACCACCAGATCCAATCTAGACACCATCTCGGATGAGGTTCACCACCTCCATTGGTGCCTCTCCGATGATGTGTGAGTAGTTCTTTGTAGACCTTCGGGTCCGTAGTTAGTAGCTAGATGGCTTCATCTCTCTCTCTCTATCTCTGAATTCTCCATACAATAGTCTCTTGGAGATCCATATGATGTATCTCTTTTGCGGTGTGTTTGTCGGGATCGATGAACTTTGAGTTTGTGATCAAATCTATCTTTTTATATCCATGAAACTATTTGAGTTTCTTTGATCTCTTTTATGCATGATATCTTATAGCCTCGTATTTCTTCTCCGATATTTGGGTTTTGTTTGGCCAACTTGATCTATTTATCTTGCAATGGAAAGTGGTGCTTTATAGTGGGTTCGATCTTACGGTGCTTGATCCCAGTGACAAAAAGGGAACCGACACGTATGTATCGTTGCTACTAAGGATAAAACGATGGGCTCTATCTCTACATAGATAGATCTTGTCTACATCATGTCATCGTTCTTCTTGCATTACTCCGTTTCTCCATGAACTTAATACACTAGATGCATGTTGGATAGGGGTCGATGTGTGGAGTAATAGTAGTAGATGCAGGTAGGAGTCGGTCTACTAATCTTGGACATGATGCCTATATAATGATTATTGACTGGATATCATCATGAGTATTTGAAGTTTTGTCAATTGCCCAACAGTAATTTGTTCACCCACTGTTTGCTATTTTTCTCGAGAGAAGCCACTAGTGAAACCTACGGCCCCCGGGTCTCTTTCTCATATATTTGCCTTTGCGATATACTTTTTCCTTGCATTTATTTTTAGATCTATTAAACCAAAAATACAAAAATACCTTGCTGTAATTTATTCGTATTTATTTTATTTGGTGTTCGATCTATCAATCTCCTACAAATTTATCTCATGTCTGTTTGCCTACTTGAGGCGTCGTACCCCGGAAGGGATCGACAACCCCTTTAACACGTCGGGTTGTGAGGATTTGTTATCTATGTGCAAGGGTTGTTTACGTTGTGTTGCTTGGTTCTCCTACTGGATCGATAACCTTGGTTTCATATCTGAGGGAAATACCTACCGCCGCTGTGCTGCATCATCCCTTCCTCTTTGGGGAAATACCGACGTAGCTTCAAGCGACATCAAAATGAATTTCTGGCAGCGTTGCCGGGGTGGATCTTCAACATATACCAGGTTCCTAATCACAAATCTCATCTCCTTGCAATTTACATTATTTGCCATTTGCCTCTCATTTTCCTCTCCCCCACTTCACAAAAATTTGCCGTTTTATTCGCCTCTCTTTTTCGTTCGCCGTTTTCTTGCCGGATATGTTCTTGTGTGCGTTCTTGTTTGCGTAGTCTCTATTAAATATTGAGGACTTATCTCTGTTAATCCGTTGCTCCGAGGCCATGCAATATCTATCCAATAGGTTTGAAACCTCTTCCGCTCCATTAACACTCGCCCTGAAAAACAATAGGCCATCGTTCGCGAATAAAAGGTGGTTCACTGCCGGGGCCGATGGTGCCACCCTAATGCCGCTGAGCTGGGACGACTGGTTCTGAGATTTTAAGAGGCACGAAAGGCCCTCCGCTGCTAACAGGAAAAGGTATGGAGAGATAGGATCTCCCTGTCGGATACCTCGTGTTGGGTGAAACACTTCTGACTTAACTCCATTAAACATAACTAAAAAGGATACTGAGCTCACCATATTCATGATTACCGGAACCCACATTGCAGCAAAGCCCAACTTCTCCATGACTGATCTAAGATAACTCCATTCCACACGATCATATTCCTTCATCATATCTAGTTTTAGTCCAGCGAAACTGTTGCTTTTGGCTCTGTTTCGCTTCATAAAATGCAGGCATTCATACACTGAAATTATGTTGTCGGTGATTAACCTCCCTGGTACGAACGCTGATTGCTCCCCAGAGATGATGTCCGGAAGAATCTTCTTTAGACGGTTTGAAAGTACCTTCGAGGCAATCTTGTAGAACACGTTACATAAACTAATAGGGGAAATTAAGAAATCAAAGTGGGGTTGGATACCTTAGGAATAAGTACCAACAACGTGTCATTTATGCAAGCTGGATTCTCATCACCCTTCACAATACCTAGTACTGCCAACTGCATCTTCGCAAATGTCCCAATGCCTCTGAAAAAAATGTGCGCGGAACCCATCTGGGCCCGGAGCTTTAGTTGGGAACATCTGGAAGAGTGTCGTTTTTACCTCCTTGGCATCATAAGGGGCCAAGAGTATGTCATTCATTGCCGGTGTTACCTTGACAGGAACATGTTCTAACACTTCTGCCATGCCTTGGACTCCCTCCGATGTATATAAGTTCTCATAATACTCCAGTGCGAGCTGTTGCATCTCGGTCAAGTCTTCCGTTAGATGCCCATCTGCACGTTGTAGGGCCTTGATCAATTTTTTACGGCGTCTCATCGAGGCTCTCATATGGAAGAAGTGTGAATTGCGATCGCCCCCAGCGAGCCATTGTACACAAGATCATTGCCTTCACATTAGTTCCTCGCACAAATATAGCTCGATTAGGCGATCATTGATTTTTGTTTCTGCATGGGATTGACCCACTCTCGCTGGATCACCTCGCATGCGATCCAGTTCTTTCTTCAAACTCCGTATCTCGCCTCTGACACTCCCAAAAGTAGACTTTGACCACTCGCCAAGATTATTTGCTAGAGCATCTAGCTTGGCTCGGACTTCAGTAGCTGACAAATTATGGCCCTCGGCTTCCCAAGAATTCTGAATGGTGCCTTTGAGATCTTGATGTGTATCCCACATAACCTCATAACGAAATAGCTTCTCATGCCTCTTCCTAGTTGGTGGCTGGGTTAGCTGTAGCAGTAATGGGGAATGATCCGAGGTTACCGCTGTGACGTGCTCGATAATCGCGGCAGGGAATCTTGCACACCACTCAGCCGTACCAAGTGCTCTGTCTAGCCAGACTCGGGTAAAAGTACCTCCAGTGACTTTCTTTTCAAAGGTCCACCATGTTCCCTTAAAATTGAGATCAACCAAATCACAGACATCGGCTGCATCTCTAAAACCTTGAATTTGAGCTTGGCTTCTAGTGCCAATGTCGTCATGCTCGTCATGCCTCAAAACTTCATTGAAGTCTCCCATGCACAACCACGGTTAGTTACTCAACGTGGATAACTTTTTCATTGTATCCCAAGTATGATGAAGAAGGTGAGTTTGAGCCTCACCATAAAAACAGGAAAAATGCCACGGGTCACCACCCAGATCACTGATTTTCGCATCGATGTGATACTTCAAGTAACCCAAAATCTCGATCTTTATTTCATTATTCCAAAACTAAACTAAACCTCCACTCCTACCGGAGGAATCAACAGCAAAATAATTATCATATCCTAGAGTACTTTTCAGATTTTCAGCTCTAACACTACCAACCTGTGTTTCAACTATGCCAAGTACTCTAGGGGCAAATTTTTTTCGCGAGTTTGCGTAGCTCTTGAATTGTCAGGGCGTTGCCAATCCCATGACAATTCCAGCACATCAGATTCATTGCGCCCGGCAGTCCTCCCCCGAGGAGGCCGCCGATTTTGCGTCTAAGCTTTTCCCCCTGGTGGGGTCTTCCTGAGTCCCCCATTGCCATTCTTCTCATTTTGTAGAGCAAATTTTGACCTTCTTGGGGTCCTGCTTTGGTGGGGGGCTGAGGGGAACAACACCGCCACTTGACTTTGGTACTAGAGCGAGCTCCTGCCCGGTTACAGCTATGTGTTTTGGTGCCTCCAACACCTGATCAAAAGACCTCTTGTGGTTGGCGTCAGCAGCTTTCATGTCCATGTCGTCATCCTTGTGTTTTGAATGGCTTGCAACAGCCGATCCCCCAACTCCCTTCTCATTAGCCTGCCATTCTTGCTTTTCCCATTTCCGATTGCTATTGCGACGACGGGGACCCCAAGCAGTAGTTGCCGGTGCACGGAGGTTTTTGAAAGTCAGAGCAGAAGGAGGACGCACCCCATCCCCGTGCTCCTTGAACTCGTGTCCAATCATTTCGTAGTCTTGGCACCAGTCTGGCAAGCGCTCGTATTTTCATGACGAAGATTTCCCTCTCACCTCCTCGTATCAGTGCTATAGCTTTTTTGAGAGGATTGGGCACATCCAGATGCACTCTGACCCGGTAGAAGTTTCCCTTGAAATCGAAGGAAGAAGGCTCCGAGTCCACAAACTCTCCCATTTTTTAGGCCAAGGCCTTAACCTTGCCATGGTAAGCTATAGAGAGATCAATTATGCGTGCCCAAATCTCAAACTTGTAGAGCTCTATGAACGACGGCTTGGAATATCCATCATAGGGTGTGATGATCACCGAGTTGCCCTGGAAGTGCCATGGGCCACCCTGGAGAAGGGAGCATTTGAGGAGAGAGCTCGGGGAGAAATGGGGATCCGACTCAACCTCGTTCATGCCTTTGACCCAGACTTCCACAACTACTTAAGTAGTACTGGCCCAAGGCCACACTTGCACACACACGCTTACATGGCCGCAGCCCAACACTACAATTGGACCGAGTGCCTGGCTGTATGCTTCAGGGTTCAGTTAACTGTTGCATAGTTCAGTAGGAAGAACTTAGCGTCGTAGAGATAGGATTCCCTCTCGCTAGGGTGCTTCTCCTCCCGGGGTGATTTCCGCCGCCATCGAGACCATTGTTCCCTACCTCCATCTCTACCCCTTGCCCATCGTTCCTTGGACGGGGGGCACGCTTTGCAGCACCTACTGTTCCCTGGTGTGGCGGGGCAAGACTGAGGGTTAGGGTTTCGTCTACAAAAGACCCAATCTAGTTTCATTCGAGTTAGGGTTTGAAGATGTCGTCAAACAAAGCTTCGGGGTCTGCTTCGGCTGGACCAACAGAGATCGATGACGTGCAGCTGCTGATGAAGGAACTCGGTCTGCGAGAGGAAAACCTGGATGATGTGGTTTTTGATGAAAAGGAAGCGCCGGCGAAGGCGGCTCGGTGGATCACGCTAGCAAGGGTGCACACTACCCAAACCTACTCTCAATATTGTTTCTTTCGGAATATGAGATCAATTTGGGATCTTGCCGGTGAGGTGATTTTTAAGCCACTTGAGGAAAACCTATACATGGTGCAATTCTCCTGTTTAGGAGATTGGGAGAGAGTTACTCAAGAAGGGCATTGGCACTTTAGGGGTGACGCCATCAATACTCAAGCCATACGATGGTTTGGCGAAATCCTTGACTGTTCAGCTGGATACTGTTGAGATTTGGGCTCAAATTCATGATGTTCCACCCCTATATGCTCATCTCGTTCCATCTCTGGCTGCAAAGGTGGGCGGAATTCTTTTCACGGAACCGCAATCTCAGGACTTTGTGGGAAATTTTCACCGTGTCTGGGTCAGGATTAACGTCACAAAACCCCTGAAGAATGTAGTATCTATGATTCGAGAAGGCAAGCGCCAGATATACAGGGTTAGATATGAGAAACTCCCGGACTGGTGCGCCATTTGTGGTATGCTTGGACATCTTTTCAAAGAGCATGGCAATGGAATCCATCCTTCGTCGGCCCTGATTTTCAAAAACCTAAGGGCATCATGGACCATGCATACTGGACATGGACCAGGAGGTGGGCGCGGTAGAAGAGGAGGACGATGGGGAGGCCGAACTGGAGATCGTACAAGAGGAGTTGAACCGGACATTAACGAACAAATGGACAATCTGGCAGCAGATCATGACGCTGTGATGGAGGACGCTGACAGCAGGATGAGGGCGTCGGAGCAAACCACTCTGCTCCTTCGGTAGTTCCATCAATCACAGGGAAGGGCAATCTTCTAGCCCTTCCTCCACCTTCAATTCCAGCGAGCCCGAGTGCCAAGCAGGAAACCAAAAGAGCTAAGGTGGGAAGCGAAGCTGATAATATTTTGGGCAAGAGTGGGAATCAGAGGAAGACTGATGCAACTTTGGCGGGCTCCGGCGAGGGGCGCTGCCGGGCCCAATGAGTGCTTTCTGCTGGAATTGCCGTGGTGCGGGTAAAGCCGCGGCAGTTCGCGAACTTCGCAATTTCGCGAGGAAGTTTACCCCTACCCTACTTTGCATTGTTGAAACTAAAATTGAAGGTGCTAGGGTAGAATCTTTGGCTAGTTCTATTGGCTTTGATAAGTCTTATGCAGTTGATAGTAATGGTAGAAGTGGTGGAATCGGTCTTTTTGGAACAATTCAATAAAGGTTGAAATTCTTGGTGATTCTGTATATCACCTAGATGTCTCTGTTGAGGAGCAGGGGCAAGATAAGTGGAGGATGACTTGTGTGTATGGAGAAGCCCAGACACACTTGCACCATCAAACTTGGACGATCTTAAAAACATCAGTACTTTGAGCAGCTTGCCATGGTTATGCATAGGGGATTTTAATGAAGTTCTACGTCCAGAAGAACACGAGGGAGTTGGGAAATGCAGCAACGCCCAAATTCAAGCGTTTCGAGATGCCACTGATATTTGCATGTTGCTAGACATTGGCTATAAAGGTTGGTTCTGGACTTTTGAAAGGAAGATAGTCGGCGGAAGTTACACAAGGTGTAGGCTTGATAGAGCGCTGGTTAGCGCGGATTGGTTAACAAGGTTTCCATCTGCTTCCTTAACACACCTCACGGCGGCCTGTTCTGACCACGCCCCGCTGCTGCTGGAACTTGGAACCCACCAAGAGCCAAAAATAAAACGTACTTTTAAGTACGAGCTAATGTGGGAAACACATGATGGGCTCAAGGAAATTATCATGGCGGGATGGGACCTGGGTGCGCCCTGTACTACGGTGGAAGAGATGAGAACGAAGCTCCAGAACTTGTCCCAAAATCTGAGTAGATGGGGTAATGACACTTTTGGAAGTGTTCGTAAGGAGATTAAGAACTTGAAACAAATGCTAGAAGAGCTCTGAAGTGATCCTTTGCGGTCGGCGTCGTCCCATGTTGAACTGAAAATCAACGAGAAATTAATAGAAATGTATCATCACGAAGAGATCATGTGGGAACAAAGGGCTCAATTGGAATGGCTCTCAGCGGGGGATAAAAACACAAAAATTTTCCATCTCCGTGCCAGCCTTAGGAGAAAAAAGAACATGATAAAAGCTCTCCAGAATTCTCTGGGTGTCGAGATAACTGATCCAGGAGAGTTGAGGGCGTTCGCAAATGCTTTTTACCAGAATCTTTATGAGTCAGAGGGAGTCCAGAACATGGAGGATGTGCTTGTTCACGTACCAAGAAAGGTAACAGAGGAGATGAATGCGTCGCTTTGTGCGCCTTACACAAGAGATGAAGTTAAAACTACCTTGTTCCAGATGTTTCCCACAAAGGCACCGGGACCGGACAGATTTCCATCTCACTTTTATCAGCGCCACTGGGACATTTGTGGAGAGGAAGTCACACAGATAGTATTGAGGATTATCAGAGGGGAGAAGAGCCATGAATGCATAAATGGTACGATTCTTGTTCTTATTCCCAAGGTAATGAATCCCACAAATTTATCTCAGTTCAGACCTATCAGTTTGTGCAATGTCTTATATAAGATTGCATCTAAAGTGGTTCCAAATAGACTAAAAATTATCTTGCCTGACATCATTTCGGAGGAGCAATCTGCGTTTGTTCCAGGAAGAATGATTATGGATAATATCATCTCTTCTTATGAATGTTTGCATTTCATGAAACAGACCAAATCAAAAACTAATAGTTTCTGTGCTCTGAAGCTACACATGATGAAAGCCTATGATAGGCTAGAGTGGCCCTACCTGAGGGCTATAATGGCAAAGCTTGATTTTTCCAAACAGTGGATTGATATAGTTATGAGCATGGTTGCCTCAATCTCTTTTTCGGTGTTGTTCAATGGTGAGAAACTCGAATCTTTTAAACCACCCAGAGGGATCCGACAGGGAGACCCAATATCCCCTTACTTGTTCTTGATTGCAGCAGAGGGCCTTTCATGCCTCCTGAAATCCAGTTCTCAGTCATCAACCTTAACAGGTATTAAGGTGGCCCCATCGGCGCCCACCATTAATCACCTTTTATTTGCAGATGACAGCATGTTGCTTTTTAAGGCCAGTGTGGAGGGGGCAGTTGCGGTGTCAAACCTATTGGACATATATTGTAGTGCATCAGGGCAGAGAGTTAATCATGATAAATCTTCAATTTTCTTCAGCAAGGGATGCCCAGTCCCGGTGAGAGAAGCGGTGAAAAACTCTTTATAGGTCCATAATGAAACTCTTAGTGATCGCTATTTGGGGATGCCTACTGATGTTGGACACTCCAAGAATGGAACTTTTAAATACCTCAGAGATCGTGTGTGGGAGAAGATCAAAGGGTGGATGGAGAAGCTTTTGTCCGCGACAGGGAATGAAATCTTGATTAAGTCAGTGGCACAAGCTAAACCAGTTTTATCTATGTCTTGCTTCAAGCTCCCAAGGGGTTTATGTGAGAATATTAGTTAGATCATTCGACAGTTTTGGTGGGGTTCCAAGCAAGGCAGAAGGAAGCCCCGTTGGGTTGCACGGGACATAATGATGAGGCCAAAGCACCTTGGGGGTTTGGGATTTCGGAACCTGGAGATCTTCAATTTAGCTCTATTGGCAAGACAAGCTTGGCGCGTAATGCTGAATGATACATCGCTGAGCGCCCGGATGCTAAAAGCAATTTATTTTCCTAGCTGTAATTTGCTAGAGGCGGAGCTGGGATCCCATCCTTCTCAGATTTGGCGGGCAATTTTGGATGGTCGAGATATTTCGTCGCAAGGGATTATTCGAAGGATTGGGGACGGGGCAAGTACAGGTATTTGGACACATAACTGGATACCACGGGACAAATTCAAACGGCCTATCACCTCCCTGGTATCTAACCCTCCAAACACGGTTGCTCAACTCATAGATACCACGAATGCCTCCTGGAATAAGAACTTGGTCAGGACGGTCTTTACACATTTTGATGCAGAGGAGATCCTCAAGATACCGCTGTGTACGCGTACAGTATCAGATTTTTGGGCTTGGCACGAGGAAAGCAAGGGGACCTTCACTGTCCGATCGACATATCACATGATCTTGCGCACAAAAATTAGTAGAGAGAGTTGGATCGATGAGGAGGCTGACACGTCGGTGAACCAGTCGGAGAACAATCAGTGGACATCTATTTGGAACATCAAGGTTCCCTCAAAACTTCGGGTGTTCGTCTGGAGACTGGCAAGACAATCCATCCCATGCAGTGTTCTGCTACAACACCAGAATATGGTGACAACCGAGACCTGTGCTCTCTGCGGGGCTCAGGATACATGGCGACACGCACTACTATCGTGCCCAATGGCAGGTAGTGTTTGGGTGCTTGCACCTAGTCATATAGTGGAGATAATGAGTGATCACATGGAGGATAGTGCCAAGGATTGGATCTTTGCTTTACATGAAACAATGGCTGAGGATGACTTTGTACGACTTGTAGTAACTCTGTGGGCAATCTGGGGAGCAAGGAGGAAGGCCATTCATGAGGATATTTTTTAGTCGCCGGCAACAGTACACGGTTTCATCAATTCATACCTAATGGAATTGCAGGAGATCAAGGTAAAAGCTACTACTGTTCCTCCTAGTACTACGCCACAAAACATATCACGTTGGATCCCACCAGTCCCAGGTTATGCGAAGTACAATTCTGATGGAGCGGTCTCCAGGCATGGAATTGGGTCTATTGGTGTGATTTGTAGGGACCAGGGAGGCACATTCCTGGGAGCCTCGGCACTTGTTTTCAGATTTATTTCAGATCCACCTACATTGGAGGCATTGGCAATACGGGAAGCTATGTCGTTGGCGAAGGATTTATACACCCAACGGATACAGGTTGCCTCGGATTGCAAGGTAGTGGTGGACGACATACAGAGGCGTTGTTTGGCCAGCTATGGTGCGATAGTTCAAGGAATCATAGACATTTCTGGTTTTTTTATTTCATGTAATATAGTTCATAAACATAGGAGCTCAAACTTTGAAGCTCACAATTTAGCGATGCTATTACCCTGGGTGATGGCCGCCATGTTTGGTTAGGTCATCTGGGAAATCTTCCATCCGCCTCTCTAAACATTGTGACGAATTAATAAAGCTTTGTGGAATTGTCTCAAAAAAAAGTTAACTGCTGGACTTTCTTAAAAGAAGAAGAAAAGAAGTTAACTGCTGGACTGAACCCGAAGGCGTTACAATCACTCACCTGGGCGATATAAATCTTCTCAAGATCAGCTGCTTGACACGGATGGGCTGTGATCGGACGGTGGCCGACCCGGCTGATCCTGGAGTGGGATCAGCCGGATGACACCTAGCGCGTCCCCCCTAGCCAAAACGCAACCTCTATTCACGCTGCGATTTTTTTTTGGCGAGTAATTCACACTGCCATCGGGAGTACAAGGGTTTCCGGCTCCATCCTCTCCGGCGGCTCGTCCCGGCCAGCCGCGCACCGTTTCATCTCTCCACGCCCCATCCCACCCAGCTATTTCTGTGTAGCTCCTCTACTGCTCCCATGCCGAGCAAGCCAAGCAGCGCCATGGCAGTGGCCGCGGCCTCTCCGGCGGGTGGCGGCGGAGTCGCACGCCTGGAAGCCCTGGCCATGGACAAGGTGGCGGAGGCGGCCGACGCAGTCGCCATAGCGTCGAGCGCCGGCGAGGTGGTCCGCGCGATCCACGCCGTTGCTGTCCTCCTCTTCCCCGTGGACTCCGCCACTGTCGCTGGTGAGGCTCTGAATCCTAGCCCCACTCACCCCCACCCTCATCTCTCCTTCGCGTCCTTGGAGGTCTCTGACGCGCTCTCCTCTGTGTGCGCTCTCCTGCAGGCACCTTGGACGAGCCCATCAAAAGCCAGGTGAGAGTTGAAGCCTTATTTCCATGCATTCGATCATAACAATGAGGTTTCCATGCCTAGAATACTCCAGGAGGCTACTGCAAGTCAAAACACAAACTGGAGTAATTGCAAGTCCCATTTCTGCACAGTCCAGATTCTCCAGGAGGCTAGAATAATTATCTCAAATTTACAACCTAGATTGGACTTTGGGGAAATTACTCAAGAATTGCCCCCTAACTATACTACAGTTATTCATAAGCTGTTTCAATAAATAAGCATAAACAAACCTTGGAGCATGAACGATCACATAAAACGCCAGCAGATTGCAATACCTCGGAGCGCTGAGGTCCTAGTTTTATGCGCTATATGTTTAGCAACCTTGTTCTTTCTATTTGTTGTCGATGTATTTTGGGTCGTGCAGGTTTTTGGTGTGTATAACTTTTCATTGAAGTACAGTAATCCACTTTAAATCATACACCTTTAATCCTTTATAGACCTGAGTCCTTGGTAATGCACTCGTTACAGAAGACCAAGTTGCACATTTGAGAGATATAAAGTTGGAGTTCTAGCCCTTTTGGCCAATACAGAGCAGGGATGATGCATGTATTTCCTCTGTTTTCAGATTATCAGTGTTCTGAGCCTCAGCCATGATGAAAGGGAGTCTTGGAGGCGTGCCTTTTATCATGGTCCAGCATTTCCTACCATGTCTAAGATATTACTTGGCAGTAAGTGCACTTGCCAAACTTCTCACTCCGCGCATGCATAATATTGCTGGGGTATTTGATCACCATCTGCACATAAGTATTCATTACACATACACCATCAACATGATCTGGGAACGGCAATGCCATACAATCATTCTTCTGTTGCATCACTCATTAATCTCATGGATTTATGCAGTCCTTGTATTGAATAGGGGTTTCTGTATATTTTGCTCCCATGAACAATTAGAGTGCTCAGTACACTTAGTTCATTTACTAAGCTTGTTGCACTTTGCTAATACCAGGTATATGGTTTCTGTTTACGATCCCACTTTCATGCTTTGGTTGTCCAGATATTGCTTTGAAGTGGCTACGGCAGATTCACAACACTGTGAGGAAGGAAGTCTATGATTCCTTTTTTGTCAGAGGACCTCCTACTGAAGTGATTCAGGCTCTTGTTCCAGCTTTATCTCAAAATGAAAACTCTAAGGAGGATCATAACATTTTTTGTTTGAACATTGAAAGGTGTTATTCTGAAGCAGCCCTCTACTTAGGCTATGCCATCACACTTGAGTCTTTGTGTCAGTTCAACTTTTTCGATCTCGAATCAATTAAGTCTCTTGTTTCTTAGGCAATTGACAACCCCCAAAACTTATATTTTAGCACACACAAATCTTGTATGACAGTTCAACACTTGAACTATGCAAGTCTTAACTAGTGTCATGCCCTTTTCCCCTGATAGGTTATTTTTTCACTGCATGCTATACTTGAGCCACGTGGTGCCAAACAATTAAGCACGTGGATTTTTGTGCAGATCCTAGCACGTACTTCTGGGTATCTTATTTATCTAGCAGTAGCAGAAGCAACGTGGACACATTTTCTGATAACCATCGCTGATGGTTGCTGAAGAAACAGGAGATAGTACAATATAACGAAAATAATGAGTATGCAGATGCAGATCACTTGATACTCTTCTACTTGTCATTTCGGAACCACTGCAACTACAGATGGACATAAAGTATTTGGACTTGTGAGATGAAAAATATTCTGTTAGATTTTTTCATCAGAAGCATGTTATGTTGATATTGGTTAATTTTGCTAGCAATAATTGGAAAAACAATGGTCACAGATGTGTGTTGGAGACTATTGATGTCCAGCATTGACAAATAAAAAAGAAAGGCGGAAGTAGTTGATACAATCTCATAACATATTTAGTTAGCCTTTTCTGGATTGTTGGTGAAAGGCTGAAAGCTATTGAATGATTTAGTGGAATTAACGCATATGTGGAAAGGGTGGTCGCATTGTGCAACATCTGGCATGGAAGCAATATAGCATTATGAGGAGCAATTGATTTGCACAATTCAACAATTTGTTCCTATGGTATTTCTTATCATTTTAAGCAAAGAAAATAATTTAAAAGTAGAAACCGAGGCCACTTGAAATCTCTTTGACTACCCATGTAGGCGTCTACTCCATCAGCTCATACTCTGATGCATTACCGTTAGTTATTTTTTCTTGTTATTAATAATTTTATGTTCTTTCCTTCGCTGTAGGCTATTAATATTATGCTTGCTTGAGAATAAGGGGGTGGGCCAGATTGTTGCAGAGTTTATGTTTCTCAATAAGCATAATGATCGCGTTCTCAACCCAGATAGAACAACTTTCATCTCAAGGCTTGCACAACTACTTGCATCTGTTCCAGATAAAGCAAGAATGGGAGCCTCATCTGCGCTTACAGCGTCGTATCCTTTTTCTGTACAGTATATCTTCCATCCCAAATTATTCAGAATACATCTTTGTGGCCTGTTGTGGTGTGAGTGGGCCGCAGTTTAAACAGTGGGTTTGGTAGGGAGAGAGTGGAGATTGCTCACTTAATTATTTTCCCCATTATTTGCACAATATTTACCACTTGGATTTTAAGTCCTTAACATAAGACAAGGTCATTCTTCAAGAGTGTTGTCAGCCAACTTCTTGTTCGAGCGGAAGAAGCAGCTATCGAGTCGTCTGCTAACAAAGAGTTTAACGAACAGGATGCACTAAGTTCTGTGTTGCTCTTTGTGGGTGAAGTGTTATCCCGTGTTAGCCGTCGTGGATCTACTGGTAAGTTTTAATATCTCAGAATGCAAGTTTATGTGTGCTGTTGACTTGCTTGTTCTGAAATATACATTTACGAATGACAAAATCAATTAAGAAACTGTGTGCCCGATTCTAGTTGGTGCAGTATGATATCGTGCTGTAGTTATGTTTGGTAGGACACAATAATTGCAGTACATTCAACCCTTTATGCTTCAGTTTGGCATGCTGATTTTCCTTTTGTATTATCTGCTACTATAGCTTGGGTGACGTAGCAGTTTCCTTCCCCCCTTTCTAATCCTTTTGGTATGGATATGATAACCAGCACAAAAAAATAAATAGTACCCCCTCTGTCCCATAATATAAGAGCGTTTTGACACTACACTAGTATAAAAAACGCTCTTATATTATGGGACGGAGGGAGTAAAACGTATCCGTATTGGCACTTTTTCAAAATGATGAATTTACGTATCCGTATTGACCCGATACTGATACCCATATCCGTATCGGTGCATTCGAGCTGTTTAGGCATCAAATCATTTCTTTCATTCTTTGTATGTATGGTAAGATGCATTGGTCTTTTCAGGCATTTTAGTTGCTGAATTGATCCCTATGATCCGCAATCACTTACAAAGATGTGTAGCACCAGACTGTAAGACGATAATTCCTGACATGATCAAGCATGTTCCTCAGTCTCGGTTTTGGTTCAATGTGGTTGAAGCATTGAGAGATCAGCATTCTATTGAAAGATTGACTGAAGAGATGTTGCGCCAACTTGCATCACACCATTTAAATGATGAAGAAGCGTACTGGATTTTGTGGACTCTGTTTAATCAGAGTATCATGCATATTGCTGTTATGAGGTGAGATAGTACCTATGCGCACTTTAATTCTGCTAAACATTGTATGTGCTTGTTCTTGCTTAGCTACTTCCTTATTTCACTTTGTATTTGGCATGCTACATTACTTTGCATAGGAAACTTATACGTGAAAGGCTTCCTTGGCCAGGATTTAGTTCAAAATATCCAATTTGACAACTATGCAAAACAGTATTTCAATGATTACCTTTTTCTTTCTGTAAAGATTGTTCTGGGGATGTTGACTACTACCACCTCTGTTCCAAAATACTTGAAGTTTTATGTTTGTCCTAAGTCATATAAGTTTGACCAAGTCTATAGAAAAATATCCAATATCTACAACATCATATTAGTTTCACCATAAAATATATTTTGAAATTATATATTGTATGATGCTGTAGGTATTAATATATTTTTCTGTAGAGTCGGTCAAACATAAAGATGTTTTACTTAGGACAAACCTAAAACTTAAGTATTTTGGAATGGAGGAAGTACATGTTAATCTGCCTGCTGTGTGTTCATTAAATCTTTGGCTGTTTTTTGTGTGTCTTAGTTATTAATGGATAGCGATTATTTTGTGGTGGCATATTATGCATGCCATCATTATTATATAGTTCTGTGTTGCCATGTTCAGAAACATCCAATAAGCTTGTCCCTTGTCTGTTTGATGATGGCCTTGACGGTCCTTCATGGAATAGTGAATCTATAAGACATTGACACAGAAGACAGATATCTGGGCAAAACATGATGCATAAGCATAAAGTAGTACTGTATTTGCTCATGGACCTAATATTTTCTGGGATTGAAAAGCTAGGTTTTGTTAATACAGTCATGTCTAAGGCTTTTAAGCTCTTTTTTTTCTTAGTCAGCATGTTAGGTGATAAGGTAAGAAATATCGTTCAGGCCCTTTTCTTGGACAATTTGCTGTTTCTATTTAACTATGAAGGACAAATGCATGGATTGGAGGGAGTATGTTCAACTATATTCAGTATGTCCTAACTAGCAATTTATTAAATAGCTTCTTTCTTATATGTTTTCTTTACAATGCTTTCTCCAGGGCAATGTTTATTGACAAATTTTTGCTTTGGAAAACATTTCCATTATGCTGCCTGAGATGGATTCTTCATTATGCTGTCTTTGAATTCCCACCAAATTCAGTCGCAGAAGCTCAAATGCGAAGGCCATCAAACTTCCTGGTTACATTGCAAAGTTTAGTTACTGTTTGGTCCAAGAAAGAGTTTGTTCAGTCATATTCAGTGGAGCAACAAGCTTGTATCCTTCGATGCACTTAAAACTATATTGTTCATTTCTCAATGCAAGTTATCATTTGGCATTGTTCTTCTTAATCAGTATGTAGATATCACTGCAGCAATAGGGTTATGTTTGGAGAACATGTCAAAAGAAGAATTAGAAATGAATAGAGATGTATTAAATTGTATTCTTCAAGGAGTAAGCTGTAAGTACTTCTCTTCCCTTGTGTTTGTTTACCAGGATACGGTAAGCACAATCATAATATCTACTCACCGAATATTGTTTTGACTATAGGTAGGTTAGAGAGCCCAATTGATTTAGTCCGGAAGATGGCAAGTGCTGTTGCATTGACATTTTCTAAAGTTGTTGATCCAAAAAATCCTCTTTACCTTGATGATGACTGTTCTGAGAATGTTGACTGGGAGTTCGGGGTTCTCTCTCCAAAGGAGATCACAGCTCCTTCACATGATGTAGAGTTTGGAAGCAAATCAAAACCATGTCCACGTAAGAACAGGAAACATGCTGGTGACAAAAAGGGAAAGACCATCAAGCATGATATTTCAGATAACAGAGTAAAAATCGTAGAGATCAAGTCAAAACTAGATTCTGATGAAATGTCTGGCGCTGCTATAAATTTTGAGGAACATTATGACGAGGAAAGCATTAACATTGATGCTTCCAGTGATTCATCCCTGGAGCCGTATGATCTGTTAGATGATGATACTGATTTGCAGAAGAATTTCACACATCTAAGTGATCTTGCAGCTGCACTGCGAAAACCTGACGATCTAGATGGTGTAAGTTTCCATTTAGTGTTTTGAATACCTTCCAGACAAAACTACTGCATGATCCTGACCTTTCTTTCTTTTGTCTTCACAAGGTTGAAAGCGCTCTTAGTTCTGCTGAAAAGCTTGTGAGAGCATCACCTGATGAGCTGCGCCACTGCTCGGGTGATCTTGTTCAAGCACTGGTACATGTTCGTTGTTCTGATGTTGCGATGGAAGGCGAGGAAGATTCTGCTGAAGAAAAGCGACAGAAGGCATTAGTCGCTTTGCTGGTAACCAGCCCATTTGAATCATTAGATGTTCTTACCAAATTGCTATATTCATCGAGTGTGGATACAAGTCAGCGTATTTTAGTTATTGATGTTATGACTGAGGCAGCACAGGAGCTTGCTGAAACTAAAATTGTAAAGAGTGAACAGCGGCATGGGAACTTGATATCTGATACTTCTCCGTCTTGGCTGGTTCCTAGGGACAGCGGACCTGTTGGGGCAAGCCCTTGGAGAGAGGTATCAGAAGCAGGATCACTTCTGAAAAATTGGTCACACCGGTATGAAAGAGAAGTTCCATCTAGGGTTAAATCAGGAAAATCTCGCAAATGGGGTCTTGGGAAAGCAAAAGATTCGCAGGTGGAGCGGTCAAAAAACAGATTTCCTTTGTATGCTGCTGCATTTATGCTCCCGGTTATGGAAGGATATGACAAGAGAAGACATGGGGTGGACTTGCTCAATCGGGATTTTGTTGTCCTAGGTAAATTGATATACATGCTTGGTGTCTGTATGAAGTGCATGGCAATGCATCCGGAAGCATCAGCCATTGCCCCAGCTTTTTTGGATATGATAAGAGCCAGGTATTCTGTGTCAGGATAAACATTTCATATATTCTTATTTGGCAACCAAATGGCGTGATTTGACATGAAATTTTATTCTACAGGGAGGTCTCGCAACATGCTGAAGCATATGTGCGAAGGTCTGTGTTATTTGCAGCTTCTTGTGTATTGATAGCCTTGCACCCGTCATATGTTGCATCAGTTCTTATAGAAGGCAACCAGGACATTTCTACTGGTTTAGAATGGATACGTACATGGGCCTTGCGTATTGCTGAAGCTGATCCTGATACAGAGTGCACATCGGTGAGTAGAACAATCATTTTTATTTTTCGGTCATAAATATCAGCTCTCAGTACCTATTGTACGCCTTCTATACAGCCTAAGGAGTTAATATGAAATAGTTTATCGTCAGTGGGTAGGATGTATGGTTTTATCGTCAGTAAAATTCACAGTTCTTAGTTGCTAAGTAGCTAACCATCTTTTATGTTCATTGGGCGACTGTAAAGAGAAACGAATTACTAAGATGTTGGATATGCAGTCTCTCTATCCACATTTTACTAAATAATATCTATGCCCCATGTTTGTTTCCTAGATGGCCATGAACTGCCTGCGGCTCCATTCAGAGATGGTGCTCCAGACATCCCGCGCCCTGGAATCTGCGGAACATTCCAAGGCCGGCACCAGGGCACTACCTTCTAAGCTCGACAACATTATAATACCATTTGCAAACATGATGTTATCTGATGTAGTCTTGAAGTTGTAAAGGGTATTTTCTTTCTCATTTGTGTTCCTGTATTATAGATTCTTTTTAGTTGTGCTATAGAATTGCTTTAGTGTGTACTCCCTCCGTCCGGAATTACTTGTCGCACAAATGGATAAAAGTCGCTGTATCTAGGACTAAAATATGTCTAGATACATCCATTTCTCCAACAAGTATTTCCGGACTAAAATATGTCTAGATACATCCATTTCTCCGACAAGTATTTCCGGACGGAGGGAGTACTTTTTTGAAATAATGATTTAGTGTATACTGCAGTAGCTAATTCAGCTACTAATTGTTTTAGTGTAATTGTTGTCCTATTGCTCCGGGCTGAGGCCCATGTGTGGATTTACAAGTTAAAAGGACGTTAGGGCTGCCTGCCTCGTTGCCCTGCCCTCGCCCGACATCCTCCTTCACGGCCTTGCCGCGCTTGTCGCGGTGGCGACGCAGGTTCGTCCTTGACGTGACACCTGATTTGGACGCCACGGTTGCGTTGGGGGGACGCTGGCTGCGCTTTCATGTGGTGGAGAGGCGGCAAGGGCTGATCCCACTTCACACGGTAGTGCGCCATTGAGGGCGGCTCCTACACGAGGGCTGGCGGGGGCGAGGGTGACAACGGATCACGGTTGCGGAGCGGCCACTCCGTCAAGGACTCAATCTGCTGCATGAACGCATCGTTCCTGATTGTCGCGGAGGCATGGTTGCTGCGGGTGATTGTGGCCTCCGCGAGAAGGCACGGTTGCTGCGGGCGCCTCGTGCGGCGAGGAAGATCTCCTTCTTGGAGAAGCTGAGGCCGTGAAGGACGAGGGCCTTGGAGAGTGACGGCGCCAGCGCCAAGATCTGAACCCCGAAGATTCGGAGTTGCTGCCGCCTGTCGCTGCGGCCACGACTTTGGCATGGAGATGATGGTCTGGCCGGCACCGAAGAGAGGGGCGGAGAGGGTGGGGGTGGAGAGGATCAGAGAATGGTATGGTGTGGACGGCGGAGCCCTGCTTATATAGGCGCGGCCAGACCATGCGAAGGGACGAGAAGCTGAGCCATGTCTGTTCTGGAGTAGCACTGATCGGCATGAATGCGCGACAACCACTTCATGCAGAAAGGGTTTTTTGGGCGAAAGGGTTTTGGGTGGGTCCAGGGTGGCAGACACGTACCTGACAGTGGTCTGGGAAACGGACGCCCGGACCGCTCCGCGGACCAATGGTGTACCACGTTAATGGCAAAATGGGTTTGGACCGTTCGGCCCGAACAGTTGCGGGCAATTCGAGGTTTCGGTTGAAGATGCCCTTATACTTATTTCATGGCAAATGAAGTTCATATATGACACGCATATGGAAATTGTGTGGATCACTGATTTAATATGAAAATGAGCTTCATATACAATGCATAAACCCGGCTTATTTTTATTCATTTCATTAACACGCAAATGCACAAAAATTTAGCGAGACCTCCTTTTGTCCATACTATGTATTTGTGTATGGTCGTGTGTGGACACGTCCTCTTTACTGAAATAAGGCATCTCCAATCACGGATCACCAACCGAACAATGATTTGGACTATGCAAACACGTTCGGACATATCCGCGGATAGCTCGGTCCTTCGACTATATGCCTCATTTCTAGGACTATGGGCTATGGTTGACAGTATGCCAGAGAGACCAAGAGGATCTTGGACATCCGGACCGGTCCGGTTTGATTTGGTGAGCCATGTTGGATGCCTAAAAGTGTTCGGGCTGTCAGCTCCTGTCAATTGAGGCCAATTTGGTGAGCCGCTCAAGGTGTCCTAATGAAGCAAACATCACGTCCTAATGGAGCAAACATCACGGAACTCGTAAGACATAGCTTGCTAATAAACCATGTATCTGCCCGCAAGAGCGGCCGCGTCTCCAACAGTGGCGAGCGTGTCGCTAATTGGGCGGCGCGGCGCGCTGCGGCCAGGGATCTGCCCCCTTCAGGTATGCCTCCATGTTCCCCTTCCCCCTGTATTCCTGCACTTTCCCCTGTTCGTCTAGTGCTTCCTTCACAGTCCAATGATCATCTTTTACATATCTTAGAGGACGTAGGCATTACTTGTGATCCTAGTTTCGGTTCCCCCTCCTCATTGCTAGATATTATCAGGGCAAATGAAATTGCTCAGGCGGACATCGCTAAAGCCAAGGAGGCTGTGTCTGGGTCTGTCGCCCCACTCGTTGTGGCCGGTGGGGGCGTGGAGGGACCTGATAGGGTTCAGGTGCCCTCGGCTGTGCCTAGGCGTGGGGTTGGTAAACGATCCAAATCCTGCTTGGCCCCAAGCAGGTCAAGTCTTCGCATTAAAAACCTATCTCATAGATGAAGGCTTTATTCTGGAACATTAGGGGTTTCGGCGCTAGGGGGCGACGGGACCAGCTAAAAGACATGGTTCGTTATGAGAATATTGATATTATTGGTCTTGTTGAAACTCTGAAACCTTCCTTCTCCCTGAATGAACTATCCGTTGTCGCTGGGATCGATAGGTTTGACTGGAATTATGTGGCTTCGTCCGGTCATTCGGGTGGCATCCTTATTGGAACAAAAAAAGATTTGTTTGATTTCGTTGCTTTTGACCATGGGATTTTCTAGGCTAGTATGGTGGTATCTCATCGCTCCCTCAATTCTTTATTGGAAATCATGGTGGTATATGGTTCGGCTGATCATTCCCTTTCTTATTTTTTTGGATGAACTGCGAAATAAAATTGAGTCCTGTGATCTACCTGTACTTATTGGTGGGGATTTCAACCTGTTGCCCTCACCTACGGACAAAAGTTCGTCTAATTTCTCGTGGACGCTTGCCGACGCGTTTAATGCTTTCATTCGGGACACTGCTATTCGTGAAATTCCTAGGGTCGGTGCCCGGTACACTTGGACGAATCGCCAATCTAACCCCATTCGGTCTGTCCTGGATCGTATCTTCTTTTGTTCTAGGTGGGATACTTTGTTTCCCCGAGCCGCCCTCAGGGCTCTGTCCATCATGGGTTCTGATCACCCCCCCTGATTCTTGATGACGGGACTCATTCTGTCTCCTTCCCTCGGTTCCAGTTCGACGCGTCTTGGATCATGGTAGAGGGTTTTGTTGACTTGATAGCGCAAAAGATTTCTACCTTCCTATCTTCTAATCGTCGTTCCTTTGGCCCGATGAACGACTGGCATCAGTGCTCCTATTTTCTTCGTAGATTCCTTCGTGGGTGGGCCAAGAATCATTCGGCTGAGTCAAGGCGTGACAAAGTTCGGCTGGTTGCCCAAATCGGCTCCCTAGATGCTCGTGCTGACGGTCCGGGCCTTTCCCTCGCTGAATGGCAGGTGCGTTATGATTTAGAAGAGGCCCTTTTGGCTCTGCATCGTCAGGAGGAACTGTACTGGAGGCAAAGAGGCACCATCAATTGGACTTTAAAAGGCGATTCGCCCACTTCGTACTTCTTCGCCATTGCTAATGGCAGGCGTCATCGCTGTCTGATCGACAACCTTCTTATCAATGGTGTCAGGGTCTCTGACCAGTCTGAGATTATGCGGCATGTGGTTAATTTTTTCTCCTCTCTCCTCTCCGCTAAACCTGAGGTGGGATTTAGACTGGCTAGTGCTTTTTGGACCTCCCATGACCAGATTTCGAGTGTTGAGAACGAGGACTTGCTGATTCCCCTCTCTGAAGATGAGATTTTCGATACGATCCGATCAGCCAACTCTAATCCGGCTTCTGGGCCTGATGGCTTCTCCATTCCCTTCTTTAGGCAGTTTTGGCCTCAGCTAAGGGGCCTTGTCCAGGCGATAATCCAAGGTTTCTGGCTGGGGACCATCGACATTTCTAGGCTGAATTACGCGGTGCTCACTCTCATTCCTAAAGTTAAAGGGGCAGACTTGTTTTCTCAACTTAGGCCTATTGCCTTGATCAACAACTTTGCGAAGCTGCCGGCTAAAGGCTTTGCCTCTAGGCTCTCTCCGATCGCTCATCATGCCATTAGCCCTTTTCAATCTGCGTTCATAAAGGGCAGGTTTATTTTGGATGGCGTTCTCTGTCTGCATGAGATTGTCCATGATTTGCGGATAAGGGGACTAAAATTGTGGTTCTCAAGCTCGATTTCGAAAGCATACGACTCGGTTAGCTGGAATTTCCTTCGTCAAGTCCTTCTTGCTAAGGGTTTTGATGGTGCGGTGGTTCACCGGCTGATGCAGCTGGTCATGGGTGGACACACAGCTGTTTCGGTCAACGGGCATATTAGTAATTTTTTCGCTAACGGCAGGGGCCTAAGACAAGGTGACTCGGCTTCCCCCTTCTCTTCAATTTTGTCACGGACGCCCTCTCCCATATTCTGTCTCGGGCAGCTCTTGCCGGCCACATCACCCCTGTCAGCTCTCACCTTATCCCCAATGGCATCACTCATCTTCAATATGCGGATGATACCATCATTATGGTTGAGCTTAACGAGGCCAGTAGTACTCATTTGAAATTCCTGCTTCTCTGCTTCGAAGCACTCTCTGGTCTTAAAATCATTTTTTCTAAGAGCGAAGTCATTGTTACTGGGGTCGCTGATACCGAGGCTCAGAGAGTTGCGCATCTCCTTAACTGTTCTCTAGGATCCTTCCCTTTCAAATATTTGGGCCTTTCGATCTCTCCCCGTAAACTATTGGCTAAGGATTTCGCTCCGGCTGTTACCAAGGTGGGCAATAGGGTCTTACCATGGAGAGGTCGCTACAATACCAAGCGGGCAAGGTTGCTCTCACCAATGCCTGTTTGTCTTCTCTCCCAATGTTCTTAATGGGCTTCTACCTTCTTTCTGGAGGGATCCACGCGGGCTTTGACAAACACAGGGGGTGCATTTTACTGGAATTCTTCTGACAACAAGCGCAAATATAGGCTGGTGAAATGGAAATTCATATGTAGGCCAAAGAACATGGGGGGTTTAGGGATCATTAATACGTCGGTTATGAACAAGTGCCTCATTCTAAAATGGTGGTGGAAAATCATGTTCCTCGAGGAGCACCTCCTCTGGCTATCCTTTCTCAAGGCTAAATACTTTCCGGACTCGAGCCCCATGTTTGCTTCTTCTACTGGTGGTTCTCAGTTCTGGCTTCATCTCATTAAAGTTCGTCCGATTTTTCAGTCTTTGGTCAAGTTTGTAGTTAGGAATGGTAAGTCCACTCGTTTTTGGTTAGACTGGTGGGTTGGGGATTCCACCCTCGTGGTGGCGTTCCCGGCATTATTTTCTTACTGCTCTGATCCGGAGATCTCTATCTTTGAGCTCTCGGTTAATAATTGGGACCTAGCCCTTCGTTGATCCCTCTCTCCTGTAGAGTTGGAAGACTGGCATCATCTTATTGCCTGCTTCCCTGTGCTCCCGGATGAAGAAGACACGGTTGTCTGGCCTCACTCCTCTTCTGGTCGCTTCTCGGTTAAATCTGCCTACGCTAAGCTTATATCCGGCTCCCATACGTCAAAATTCAAGTGCATTTAGAAGGCCCGTATCCCTCCTAAGATCAAAATCTTCATGTGGCAAACTTTCCATGGGAATCTCCCCGCAGCTGATCAAATCCGGAAAAGGAACGACCCGGGCTATGATAGATGCGTTTTATGTGGGGCCATTGAAAATACTGAGCATATTTTCTTTCACTGCTCTTTGGCCAAGTTTCTTTGGAGCTGTATTCGGCATTGGCTTCACGTTGATTGGAATCCCTCCTCCTTCGAGGACCTGCGGCGTTACGCTAGTGGTTTATCTGGGTTGGCTAAAAGGGTGTTCTGGGTTGGTTTTGCAGCGATTTGTTGGTCATTGTGGACTACTAGGAACAAGTTTACTATTGAACATATCTTTCCGGCTAACCTTGTGAGCTTCTTATTTAAATCTAGTGTCTTCTTGTAGCAGTGGAGATTATTGAGTAAGGAGGCGGACCTCGAGGCTTTTGATGTTATATTATCCAAGATGCGGTCTACGGCTTCCTCCCTGTTGCAATGATCCCAAATGATGGCTTAGTCTCCCCTCCCTTATGGTTTCGTTGCTGGCCTGCATGCCATGATTGGCTAGGTAGCCATGTATCCATACTATGTTAGCTGTCAGCTGTTGCTGTGATTCTTGTTGGCTTGGTGCTTGCTCTGTGACTCTGCCTGGTGGCTTTATTTATAAAGTCGGGCGTATGCCTTTTATCTAAAAAAATAAACCATGTATTTAGCTGCTTTTTAGCGGAAAGCCTTCTTGATGGACTATATTACGTTTGAGAATAGAGATACACCATCTATGATTACATAACCTTGAAAATCCGGATCATCCACATTCCAAAAATATTTTGTGCATCCACCTATTTGCTAGCTAGAACACAAGCTACCCTATTAGACTCTCTAGGACAATGATTGATCATTACCTAATCAAAATTTGTGACATAAAAAAGAATACTCCTCGTAAATCATGCCATGGAGCTGTTGGGAAACGTTGCATGGAAAACAAAAAAAATTCTATGCACACGCGATGATCTATCCATGGAGATGCATAGCAATGAGGGGGAGAGTGTGTCTACGTACCCTCGTAGACCATAAGCGGAAGCGTTTCACAACGCGGTTGATGTAGTCGAACTTCTTTGCGCTTCAACCGATCAAGTATCGAACACACGGCACCTCTGCGTTCTGCAGACGTTCAGCTCAGTGACGTCCCTCGCCTTCTTGATCCAGCAAGACATCGAGGTAGTAGATGAGTTCCGTCAGCACGACGGCCTGGTGACGATGATGGTGAAGTGGTCTCCGTAGGGCTTCGCCTAAGCACTACAAAAATATGACCGGGGGTGTAAACGGTGGAGGGGGGCACCGCACACAGTTAGGCAATTGTCTGGTGTGTGCTAGACGCCCCCTCCCACATATATATAGGTGGGAGGGGGAAGGAAGAGGCCAGGGCGCGCCCTAGGGCTGGCCGCGGCCCCCCTAGGGGTTTGCCTTGCCCTGCGCCCCCCTGCCATGTTTGTTGGAGGGGGAAGGAAAGAGGGGGGGGGGAAGGAAGGGGAATCCTATTCCACTCTTTCCTTTCCCTTCTCCTCCTAGGTCGGCCCATATGGGGGGCGCACCAGCCCCTTGTGGCTGGTGTGTTTCACCTCTTGACATATCACCTTGAAACAAAGCAGAGATATGATAGGTTTTGCACGTGTATAAACAAAGATGATAACTGTGCTATCAATTCCATCCAATTTCAAATTAGAAAATAAAGAGTAAGTTCAAAATATCAATGGCATAATTTGGCATTGTTCATAATGCGGGGAGCTTCACCACACTACTGGATTACCATGTCAACATAACAAGCATAGATGAAGGGCAAAGAAAATCATTGTATCTATTTTGGTTAATGTGCATGGCATGTTGTTCATATCATCAGCCACATCAGTAAGATAAAATAGGAGATGACAAGGTGCAAACGTGGGCTGCTTCACCACACACTAGATTATAGATCCACAAAAACAAGCATACATATAGGGAGTATTGAGTAATGTGCATGATATGAATAAGGAATTTGGTTTTACAAGTAAAACTTAGAACTTACGGTTCTTGCGAACATGCATTTTGGTAGAAACAACAAACCAAACAGCAGTAAACGATAGGGAGTATGAGCAAATTAAACAGCAGTTGAGGATAAAGGCTTTAGAAGGACTGACTTACATTAACAGTTAACATCGGCTTTATAATGCCCTTCTCCATGTCAAGGGAAGGATAACTCAAGAATTTCAGCACAGAATCTTCTTCATAAGCATCACCTGTACTCTACATTTTGTAGAGAGTAATTATAGATATGATAATACTGGAAGGGATAGAAGATAATGAAGATAAGATGCAGATTGATGCTACATAATCAACTACCAATCCCTGGAAGTACAAGCATTACAGGACAAAATGTAATGACAAGAGCAATGGGCTACACTTCTGCACTGGCATTGTCTGTGTATTCTACTTTTTGGTAAGATTAAATATAGATCTGATCTTTTTTAGTAAATGGTGGGCGAGGGAGATAAGATGCAGAATGCTACACAATGAACCAATCCCTCTTCCCATAATACAAGAGTGTTTTGAACACTGGTGTACTGTACAAAACATTCTTATATTATGGGACGGAGGGAGTAGCTATTAATGTAAGTACAGTGATAGATGACGTCCAGTCCTTACAAGAGGATTGCAGAGCTAAACCTCTTCAAAAGCATTGGGTTGATTCTAAATTTATGTAAGAGTCCATACGGATCTTATAATGTCCACCAAATGGACGATAACGAGGCTAACATGTGCAGTTATGCTACATAATCAAACAACTATGAAAGTAAGTATGGTCATACAGGGAAAGAGGTACTCACAAGAGCAATGCAGTGTGCAGTATAGTTGTGAGATTCTTGGTCCCTTGAGAACGAATGTTCTTCTGCTAACAGTTTTCGTACAAGTGAGACGTTAAGGCAAATGCAGAAATGTAGTTCAAATTGTGATGTGATATCATAGATAGTACCTTACGCTGCAGCTGAGACCAGTCACCGTCGGATAAATGTAGCACCGGAGACTTTACAGAAATTTTGTTTAGAGGCTTGCCATCGAAGTGCGCTTGCCTCAGGGGGTTTTGCGTCCTAGAGCTGGTGCTATGTCAACTGGCATAATCATAATGTTTGCTGCAGTTGGGGTCTGCTGAGTTGGGGCATCAGAAATGACCAGTGTAGTAGGGCTAGAGTCTGCTAGAGTTGGGGTGTTTTGTGGGTCAGGTGATATTGCAACTACACCTAATGGGCTATTTGATTTATCAGGTGCCACTACCTTTTCCAAATACTTTGCTTGTGCTCCTCCACGATCAGCAATCACCCTCTTCCTTTTAAACGTCTGATACACAAGAACAACATTTGAATGGATAAATATGGTATGATGACAGATGGAATATGTACTAAAAATGGATAGGCAAGACGTATTCACATACATGATGTGTAAACTAAGCTAATGGCAGTTCAACAAATTAGAAGCAATGCAAGGCATCAGTTGCAAGATATGTGCGACAAATATAACCTTGGAATGTTAGAGCAAGCACCTTGATGGGTGAATAAGATAGGGCATCTTCCTCTGACTCCTCCACTAGGGAGCTACATTGACTTAGGTCTCCCTCTAGCTCAGAATCACTGTTAGGATCATATTCCGAGCATGAATCTGTAGGTGGAGAGCGTTTGCATTGCATTGCATCCAGACTTGATTTCAGTCCCTTAATGCCAAGTTTGATAGCCATGGCATTGTTCTACTTTATTCTTTTCATGTGCGCAAGCTCATAATCATTATGATGCTATTCAGAATCTGAGATTCATGAAAACATAAAAAGTAGTCAGATTATCTATGGAATGCATTGCGGATTCAACTCGAAGAGTGTCTATCTATAAACCCCTACATATGCAAAGTTCACCCCCAATCGTGCTGAACAGACCACACACAGAAATACAAACCCCTTATGTCTCTATAACAGGCAGACACACATTTCAAAACTGAAGTAGGAACATTAGAATTGTATGAAATTCGTATTTGAACAAATAAACTAAGGAATTATGAGTGGCATAATGTTTAGCTTCAAGGGTGGAGTGTTGGTAGTGCGACACAAAGCAAGTAGGCAGATTGTATTCCTTGTAAAAGATCGAAGCCTATGTAAAAGCTGGAAATGACACTTTCTTTCTATACAATGCAGTGTTCGTTGCCCACACATGATGGAAGAGATCACATAGAGAAATACTATTCACTCATGTCTAGGGTTGCAGTATTTAGAAACAGGGTGGTCCACCCGAAAAGAATATTGACAACAAATATGACAAGGCAAGCATAGATGTAGTGAATCAATCATTTACTTGTGAGCTCACTAGGACAAGTATGCAGAATTGTAACTGCAGTAAGAGACCGTCCAAAATCCAAATCAAGAAGTTTGTCTAGCACTTATTGTTTGCAACTAAGCGACATGAATAATTGGATATTATATCGAATGAGTAAGCAAGACAAGTAAAATTTTCAACAAACCTGGCTTGCAGTAGTAATCGGGGTCAATGTCACTACGACCAACAATCCAAAATGACTAGTGTCTGTTCCTAGGGACGGAATTTTGAAAACCCTGTGAACTTTACAAGTACTAAAGATTACCGAAATACATCTGAACCATTAAGAAGGTAGCACTGAGCACACGGCAAACCCTAATGACAGTCCTGCCTAATGAGTAATGAATCAATTAGAAAATGGGTGATGAGGAGTGGCTGCTGAGTGTTGAGGACTTATCTCAGGATAAACCGGCTTGGCTTAGTGGGTGCTACACGCCTGAGCCCTGAACGGACTAGGAAGGTAGGCACAGCGGCGCGCCCGGGCAGCGGTGACGCTGTTGGGCGAGCGAGTCCTGACTTCATGTTAGTCCGGCGTCTCCTCCTAGAGTCATGCTGTCTAGGGACGGCAAGTCGCCGGCGAGGCAGGCGGCTGGGGCGAGTAGAGATCAGAAGCGCACATCAAAACAGAGGGGAATCGGGGCCTGAGACGACCCAAAATCCCAGGGTGGGCCAGCCCACCGTGGGCACCCTATAGAGATACACACTCGAGCGGCGAACATGCATTTTTGAAACTAACTTAGGAACATTTAGCTGACCAATTAAACGAATCTGTTTTAATAATATCAGATTCGTATTTGAACAACTAAGCTTGTTTAGCTTGATGGGTCGAGCAGTGCTATTATGACACGAAGCACGTATTCTGATCGTATAGTGATCATAAAAGGGGGAAACCGGAGAAATGATATTTAACAGCCATTGTTTGCTTCGAACTAAGAACTAAATTCTAAGAGCTGAAAAAAAAGTAGAGTAACCAAGTTAAGATCTATTTTCTGGTTGAGATCAAAAAGTTGAGGAGATATGAAGTACCACCTCTCTTGCGGCGCCGTGTAGGCATCGGGGGTGCGATGGCTGTCAGTGGCATTGAAGCAGATCTACGATGGTAGACGGGTGCATCGGGGGATAAGTCCCGTTGTGGTGGAATAGAAGGTCGTGTGAGCGGCCCCGACAAAGAGGACGACAACACCGATGAAGCGAGAGGACGTGATGCAAGGCTCTTGGTCCGTCGTCGTGGATGAGAAACGTCCATCTTTAGCAGTGGATGACGTGGTCTTGGTAGGCGCTCCAGCATGGTGGAGGACGGTGGCGATGGATGTGGTGGAGGATGGCGACGATGGATGTGGTGGAGGGCGGCGGCGATGGATGGGGTGGCGGGCGGAGGCTAGTGTGGGGATGGTGTTCTAGCGCAGACGGTGTATGAATGGGAAAATGGAGGGAGAGGTACGGGGAACCATGTTTTTGGGACGCGCCTGTCTGAAATATGGGAAAGTTACGAACTTAGCCCCCATTTAAAATTTGGACGTCTCATCGGTTGGGGATACGACGGTAATCTCGCATCTCGCCAATATTTGCCCAGAGTGATTTCGGGCAAGGAGAGGGTGGTTGGAGCCCATGGTTGGCGCACACGGTGTATGAACGGGGCTGACAGGTAGGGCAGTTGTGTCACGTCTGAGTGAAGTTACAAACCTGCCCCTATTGAAAATATTTGCCTACATCGATTTCGGCCGAGTCGAGTTTGTTTTGCCGCCCACCGTGTATGAATGGGGAAATGGACGGAGAAACAGAGGTCTTTCGGACGAGCTTGAATCAAATGTGTTTTGCCGCCCATGTTTGGCACCCACCGTGTCGGAATGGGCTCAGAGGCGGTCGTGTCACGTCTTATTGAAGTTACTATCCTACCCCTATTTAGAGCAGTGGAAATCGGGCCGATGGCTTGTCCGTGTAATGGGTAGACAATAATTTACATCTCCCAAACACTTGGCTTCGGGCAGCCGACGTGGGAGTGGACATTTTGCCGCTTCTTTTGAATTTTGGGACAATAAACATCCACGTTTACCCTGGCAACTAAATTTGAATCCATTTTGTATTCCTATATGAATCTTTATAAATCATTCTATGTGTTTTTATATATCTTCAAAAGGATGACAAAGATGTATTCCAATGTCATATATGAATATGGTTTACAAATGCCGATACTCAAATTCAGAAGCTAGAATCTAGTTTAAGGTGAATTCGAATATTTGGAACACTTCATGTCCAACTCAAATGTCACACGCCGCATAACGTGTACTCCCATTTAGATATGTACACAAGCGATGTATCAAAATTCAAATACCGAGTGAATCAACCAAGAATGTACAGAACTAACAGACATATAAACACTTATAGAGCATATGGATCAATAATATCAACTAACATACATAAGCCTGGCCGCTGTACTTTCCTTTGCTACAACAACATCCTTTTTTAGCCAAGCTACTACAACATCTTGGTCCTTTTCGATGCGTGCCACTTATGGTCCATCTATACTACTATTATTGCTGAATGCACATTCATCCCAATTGGCATATTTGTAGGTCTGGCACAGCAATCAAAATGAAATGTCTCCGAGTCTTATCAATTAATGAAGACTTGTGCTCAAATAAAATTACAAACCAAAAAACAAAAAACAGAAAACAATTATTACATGATCTCTAAAACAAACGGTTTGATTGATTACATGAACAAACACCACAAAGGTTATTCAATGATGGAAAGAACATTTCACCTATGATTTACCAAGTGGGAATTTAATTTCCTTTTTTCCTTCAGGACCTTAACAATGTGGTCAGTCTCAGCTTGCTTCATTTTGAAATCCACCAAATATTTAATGGTTGTCTTGAGTACTGCTACTGATTGTGCTGTTTGCTTCCTCAACATGTCAACTTCATCTCTAAGTGCAGAAGCAGAATCTCTTTCTACCACTAGTTTAGCCTCTAGAGCATCAACAGTTGTCAATTCATAATGCACGATTCGGCCGGTGCCACTGCTGTGGGATGATACAACGTCCATGGGGACCTCGCTCTTTGATCTTGGGCTAACCTGTTTTGCCATTAAAGTTCTGATTGGACTCAGAAAAGTTGAAGTTAGCAAAACATCTCAACTGGGAGTTATAACAACAAACCCGTTAAACAAACAAGGAATTAAAGAGTTTCAATTCGATGCTGAAAAGTAGTTATTAACATCATTGTAACCCGTTGTTGCAGCAGCAAAGCAGTTAAACAAACAAGTAGCTACTTAAGTTCAGGCAAACAGGTAATTCTTAACAGTAAGTATCAAACCCATAGATAGGTGCAGTCTATAATAGGATTAACAGGCTGTGGCATTATGTAATCAGTAGCAAACTAAATTAAGCCAAGCAACGTAATTGAACAATTTTGCAATAAGTGGCTAACTAAAATTCCGAGAAGCAGGTAACTGAACTTACGCTAGTTCTTTGTACAGGCACACTGCAACTTCTTTTTCGCTTACAAGGTTGTACGAAGGAGTCCATGGCATCAATTGCTTGGATACGCAGTCCCAATACTTCTTTCTTCCCACACTGCATTGGTAAGTCGAATGGTTAATCTGGTAAGATGGTGCGTCCTTGATATGTTATATGAGGACGTGTAGTCAGACTAGTTGTAGCCACACACATCACACTGGCTTTTACTGTATATTTCGTGTGATTACTTTTGGCATATCGAGATCTAAGCAATCTACAATAGGATGAAAAGACTGGCATCCTTCACATTATTGGCGAACTCAGTTCATACAAACAAGCGATTCAACCCTTCTGTGGCTAAATCAAAAGCGCCACTGGAATATTTTTCACTACCCCTATCATACACGCAAAAAGGGGCGACGCCATCATAGGGGCTGGTATGGGCGGCCGCCTCGGGTGGCTCAAAAGTGTGCACCTAGTTTGAGTCGTGCAGGTTGGCCCAGGCTAGTTTTGTTCGTCCCAATGCACGAGCAGGCAATGTAAAAAATGAAGAAAAATGTTTCAATTTGGATAGTCCAATAACATAAGTGCAAGGCAGGCCCTTTAGCAGGCACGCGGCCCAAACGAGCGCATCCCATATCGATCGACAGCAGGAAAAATCCCAATTCATCCGCTCCAGCCTCCAGTCTGGTTCGCTCCTAACCTAACCGCTGCTGGATAGACCGACACAGCACTTCCTCGCGCCCTCGTTGGAGGGCGGTCGCCGGACTTCAAGCGAATGGAAGGACAAGAATATGAAGATCCAACCCTGGTGTAGCCTGCGTGGGAGGCAACGGCGGCAGCACGGGCATGGCATCGAGCTTGCGCAAACGGAAGTCGCAACTTGCAAGAGTAGCATGCGCAACGAGCAGGTACATCACATCCCTGATTATATCTAATTCAACTCTTCAATTTCTGGCCAATAGTTAAACCTGACGGTGTTGTAAAACTGCTTGTATGTAGGGAATCTATGAGAAAATGAAACCAATTTCTACTTATTTTATAACTCCCCAATCAATACTGGACTGACTGAATCTGATGTATCTAATCAAGTTTCCGATGCAAACATCCAAGCTCATGTTGTTCTTGAGCCTGAAGTGTCTAATGAACAGACTGCTAATGAAGGATTTGATGCAAACATTTTACATGCTCCTGGTGATGAACATATAGTGTCTAATGAGGCATCTAATGCAAGCATTTTGCAAGCTCCCATTGAAGGATTTAGTGTCTAATGATGATCTGCTATGTTGAGAGAGACATAGAGATTTGCAGACATTGATGACAAGCAAATTATAGTGCATTTTCATGGCTTGAGGAAACATCGAGGCCATCTACCAGAAAGTCCCCGTATCATGACAACGTAGCATAAATACTTTTCTAATCTGTTGTTTGAAACTATTGGCATACTTGTGCAGGATAGATATATTGATATGCAGTTTGTGCACTGGTTATAGGTGCAATTACACTTTGATATTTTCAGCCAGAGAGCGAATAATTCAAGCAGGTACAGACCATGTTTGTAGTCCTTGTACACCATGTTGCATTTTGTGTTTTTTGGTGCTTGCATCATTTAGTGTTTATAATCTGAACTACTTTGGATCATTAGCTAGTTTTCAAAGTGCATGTAGCTTCACATTTCTCAAGTTATGTGGATTTCCGGAGTGCAAGTGCCTTCGTATTTTTTAAGTTAAATGTTTGCCCCTGGTAACTTAAATTCGTGGATCCGCCACTACACACAAATCATACACGAATGCCAGTATGAATTAAATGAAATGCAGGGACTTACGCTAGCTCGTTGCACAGGCTCACTGCATCTCTGCTTGTGCTTGGGATGTTCCATGTACAAGTCCATGTTACCACTTGCTTGGATGTGCAGGCCTTGTGCTCCTTGCACCCCCCTCTGCATTTTTGACACGGCGAACGGATGATCAAATAAGAGGAACCGACCTTGCTGTTGTACCAGAGGACAAATACTTACAAGGTTATACAGGTGTGCAGGATGTGTACCAGATCCCGTAGCGCCATCATGCTTCGCTAAAAAATGGATTTACTTGTTTCAGATGATATCTCCAGAAGAAATAAGAGTTAAAGTCAGAGTTTGATAGGCGTGTAAGCTAAGAGAGTAGTGAAAGGATATCCAAACATCATCGGAACAATGCACAAGGGAGTGATGTGTGGATACCTAGTTCGTGCCGGCATTTGGGCATGCTCGCCTAGTTAGAGTGCAGGTCACTTCAAAGCCGTTGAGGGTGATGCGCTGGCGTTGGCTGGCCATGCACAGATGCAGATCTTGAGTGGCAGCGGAGCCCTACGATGCGGTGGACGAGACCATTGGTGAAGCCCCAGTGGCCTCGGGGGGGGGGGGTGGAGGTGCGACAATGTGCTCGGTGAAGTAGCCCTGGTGAGTTGGGAGACGGCGTCGGTGAAGCGCACCTGATGCGGTGGAAGTCGGTGACTGTGAGGCATGTCGGTTGCGGCGGCCGGCGTTGTTGGTGGACCACCCGGTGCGGTGGACGAGGGCGTAGATGAGGTAGCTCC
>NC_041390.1:398331810-398380274 GCF_002162155.2 Triticum dicoccoides | reverse complement strand
CTGGGTGCTACGCGTATGTCCGACACATGCGACCACCATGACACGACCCTGGTGCGCCTACATTTGAGAATGCAAACGAATCTTCTTTCATTTGCAAAGGAATCTGTATGTATTACCTTGTCCGTGTTTTCCTTGCAATAATTAGTCATTCGAAACGAGATACTATAAATTAATTAATGAGGAGTTATTTGAAAAAAAAATCGAAATGGTATCCATGCTAATGTGGATTAGAGTGTGTGTCACATAGCGATCTCCAATTCTAACGTGGATTTCGCATTTCACTGTATCCACACTACTCTTTTAATACAAATTTATATGTATATGATGAACACCATGGTAGTGAGAAAACTTTTGGATGGATTCAAACATATGACCTACAAAATAGCACAACAAATCGAGTCAATGTCAACTTTTCGAAACCTAGTATGGCACGAATTTGAAATAATTACCCATATGCATGGTCCTCAGTTCAAATCTTACAATGTACACCGAATTGAAACATCGATATTATGTCTCGTACTATCTACATTCAAATGTTGTTTTTAGCCCCCCCCACGCATACACGCTACATACTTCCTATATCGGTCAATCTTCCTCTCCTAACCAGCTTAGGAAGCTATCGGTTTCCAACACACATCCATTCTTTCTCTCCATGTTTCAATCTCTAACTGTCTCAACTACAGAACCCCCTTTTCTACTATGTTACGAAATGTATTTACTTCATACACCCGCCATTGCACCCTATGCCGAGCTCTCTCTCTTTCTCTCTCTCCCTCTCCCTCTCACCCTCTTGCGCTAAATACATGCATTGCCTATCTAGCCCCCCAACCTCTCGTGCGCACGCATACACATTGTCTATCTAGGTCACTCCCTCGAGACTGTCTCACTCTTTCTTCCGCACGGCGGGCCACACTCGCTCAATCTCGCTCTCTTTATCTGAGTCTCATTTAACCTCGTTTTCTTTCACACACAAATGATATATCTCCCTGTTCGGGCCTCGATCGACACACTCTATACTCTCTCACACAGATTGTCTATCTAGGTCAGTCCATTGAAGCCGCCCCCACTCTTTCGACCTCATGGTGGGCCACACCCTCTCTCTCTCCCTCCCTCTCTCTCTCTCTCTGGATGTCTCGATTGACCTCGCTCTTTCTCGGACAAAAATGATATATTACCATGTTTGAGCCCAATTCGACTTATTCACATTGTATACTGTCTCACGCACATTGTCTATCTAGGTCACTCCAACCGTCTCACTCTTTCGATCGCACGACAACCCTATGTGATCGATCGACCTTGCTTCCTCCCAAGCACAAAATATATCTACACGTCTGTGACTGGATCATCTCTCAAGCTCTATCTTACAGCCCCCACCCTTGCCAAAAGCTCAATCAGACAATATCTCTCCAGAGCATATATATTTGTTCCATGAATGTCGGGCCACACTCACTTTGTCTCTCTATCTATATGTCTCTCGATTGACCTCGCTTTCTCATGCCGTATCTTCCACACATTGAAGCTACCTCTCCATCCCTCGCAAAGCCGGAGCTATTTACATTGCGAGGGGCACTCCAACCTTGGATTAATTTGTGTAGGCATTTATTACGGCCGGTTTAGATTATATTTTCGTAGCATTCGGCCCACAACTACTCGAAACACCGTTGCAACCCCCGCAACTCCCCTAGTTGATTCCCTCTGGCTCGGTCATTGCTCTCTCGCACGCCCTTTCTTGCCTTCAACATCGCACCATGGTATTATTGCAAAAACTCTGTTGTTCTCTTTAATTATTATAAATAAGCTACAAAACTACACACCGATAGTCCACTTGGAATGGAACAGATTTGGACCCACAAATTAAAGTGCTACAAATTACACACCGAGGGGCCCACATGTCATGAAACAAATTTGGATCCATATATAAATTAAAAAATAAAGGACGAGGATCAAACATGCGACCAGGGCCTTCAAGTCGCACGTCAATAGGCAACATACGTAGAACAACAATGTTTGTTGTACCTCCCTTTGTTCACATAATGTTTTTATATTACTGCAGCCTATTTAATTGATAACATGTGATATTATTTTTAGTACTATTCACCTTCACTTAATGGTGGGTTCCATGTGTGCTCTCTCTCTCTCTCTCCTCCCCTTCCGCGTTTAGACGCACAGGCAAACACGAAGAACTCGCGGGTGATGTTGCCGTTGACCATATCTGGACGCATTCATAAGTTACGACACCAATTTCACATGCTAGCAGCACTAGTCACTGTGTACATGCAATGCACGTTAATTTGGAAGTATATTAAGTACATGCGGATATTAAGTTGGATATTATTTGCGTGTTATTATGTGATTAGCACTATTTTTGGCATGAAATTAACTGCACGCTAAACGTGTTGAGCGCTCAACATTGAAGCAGTCTAGGTCATTGGATGACAAGGAATACATGTGGCTTGATGAAGTTTTATATTTAATTTGATACGGCTCTAGCAGAACATTCAATCGATCAAACCATAGATTTTGTTCAGTCTGACTCCAACTTTAAATTATACGACGATCGATCTAGAATAAACGGAAATGATAAACGTTTGGATTTTAAGCATGGCAATCCGAATGTTTTTCATGGCAAATTTAGATTACGCGGCGGCGGCGGGGGCGTCTTGCGGTTGGAAGCGGCTCCTCTGCCATCCTCTGTGTGTTGTCGGGCCACTGACCAACGGTGACGTCTTGCGCCGTTGTTGGCGTACTCCTGGACGTTGGCCCTAGCTTCAAGGAAGGCCACAATGTTCTGGACTTAGGTCTCCAGGAGCGAGTCAACTGGCGGGAGGAGGCGACTAGCGTTGGTGCAAGGAAGCGGTCGACGACGGCCATCCATGTCGCTGAGGGGGCCACTGCCACCCGCGCGGGGACATGCGCTGTCAACGGCGGGACGGAGACATTCGTGTGCACGGGCACCGGCATGGGCACGCACGTCAGTGCACGTGCAGGCGCATGTGCTGGCAGGTGCACGGGCACTGGCACGGGCGTGCGCGTCAGTGCATGCACAAGCGCATGCCCTGGCAGGTGCACGGGCGCTTGAAAGTCGACGGGGACCACGTGGAACCCCGTGGCATCAAGCTCGGTGACAATGTGCGGCTCCCAGCCCATTAATGCCACGGGGATGGGCGCTGGCGCAGTCGGGGCTACGGGAGCCGGAACGGGAGCGGGGACAGGCGCGGCGTCTTCCCGCAAGGCCAGTTCAAGCTCGTCGCAAAGCGCCTTATGTTCTTGAGACTCCCGCTGGGTGTCTTCCTCAGAAAACTGGAAGACTAAGGGCAGACCATCGTGATGCGGCATGGCGTACGTTTAGGTCAGGCTGGTTGGAGGTAGACGACAGGAGAATCGGAGAGGAAGAGAGAAGATTGTAGCGATACCGGGTAGTGCGGGGTTGATTTTAAACTGCGGCGCCGACGACATCAAAAGTGGGAGCAGTTGGGACGAAGGTGGGCGGCGGAGCCTGGTCAAAGGGCTCGCCTCCCGGTGAGCCTGCACAGTGGTCTGCTCGCACGCTTCCCTGTCAGCCAGCGCAGTGGCCTGCTCGCACGCCTCCCGTCGACTCACACGCTTGCTCAGACGGCACCTGCCGATGAGAAGCGAGACTCGTGGCGGCACATAAATGCCCACGGTTTCAATAGTGAAAGCGTTCGCCTTAACGTGACAGGTCTTTATTCCAAAATACCTTGGCTCTTCATTTGTGCAATTTGTCATAAGAAGCTTGTCTCAAATTGAAGAAAAAAATTACGAAGTAATATTTGTGCCATATCACGTGACCATGCTTAGTTTCAAGAATTTATGGTCACTTTTGGATTTTCTGAAATTTAAGATCCAGGATTCGAAACAATATCATAACCTGCATCATGCAATAAATTTTCAAGCCATACATCTGTCCTGTTGTATTTCTTAAGAAAGGATTTGGTCAAACATTTTGCTTAGTTAGACTTCAGACAAGTTATATATGTAGAGCAAAAGGATAATCCCTCCGTACCAGTGTATTGCCTGATATATTAACTCAAGTACTAGGCACGAACAAACGGGCTCAATTCTGTGCTCATCCTAGTGTAGTAGTAGTAGTACTAGGAATGCAGTTGATGGGTGACCTTGGCGAGTGGCGACCGAGGGAATTGAACCGTGACCGACATGGTAGGTAACGTTGTCTAGTTACTTTTTTTTGAACACAGCGTTGTCTAGTTACTAAAGCATCCCTCCGTTGTTCATCGGTAGTCATTATGGATCGGGGACATGAGGGGAATTTCTAGGGCTGGAATTCTGGCCGCCAGATATTTTGACTCAAAACACGGAGGCTCGACTGGTTAGGGTTGCCTAATGTGCGTACCACGCACGCCACCAGAAGGACACGAGCCCGGTTTTTTTAGGATCAACACGAGCCAAGGTCTGGCTGGTACGCCGTTGGGTCCTACCATTCGAGAATACGAAAGGAACCTTTTAAGTTTCCGAATGAATCTATGTGTATTACAATGCCCGTATTTTCCTGGCAAATACTAATCTCAACGTGGTAATTGATTTATGACGAGTTGTTGAATTAGAGTGAGTTTGTGATATAGTGATCTCAACGTGGATTTCACATTTCATGGTATCCCTGCTAAGTTTTTCAATGCAAATTCAAATTTAAAAGATGAACAATATGGAGGTGAGAAAACTTTGTATGTATCAAGCATATGACCACACACACACACAGACAGAGACACCCACACACGAACACAACAACAATCCAATAAGTATAGTGCATCTATTTTTCCAAACCATGCATGTATGACACGAATTCAAAAATACTCCTTCTGTCCCTAAATATTAGCCTTTTAGAGATTTCAACAAGCGACTACATACGGAGCAAAATGAGTGAATCTACACTCTAAAATATGTCTATATACATCCGTATGTGCCAGTCCACTTGAAATCTCTAAAAATACTAATATTTAGGAACGAAGGGAGTAAAATGTAAGACATGCATAGTCCTCAATTCAATATTTAAAACGAACATGAAACTGAAACATGAATATTAAGTCTAGTACTACAGTACATGCAAATGTCGTGTTTAATTAGGCGGAGCTATGATTGTCGGGGGTCACCCCCTCGACCTTAGAGAAAATTGTGAAGCTCTGTTTAGGGTTGTTTAGATTATATTCCCCACCCTCCCAACCACTGATTGGTTGTGCACCCCCACCCCTCCTCCCAGGGAGAATATCATGTGCCCCCATACCTTAGATGCTATATGCTGATACGAGTTGCTTGGAGCTTGTAGATCTGAGATATAGCAGCTCACATGATGTCTTAATATTTTTACAGGAAACCTTGATGAGTTTGAGAATTGCACACAATTGGTACAAAAACTACTCAGATGCCCTTGGATCCCATATCCAACGACCTCGAAGCTCGTATCGCCGTAGCATCTAAGATGAAGGAGGACATCATATTCTCCTGTATGTAAGAATAACATGTGCTACCACACTTTAGATGCTTTGGTGATACAAGATCTTCGGAGCCGTTGGATTTGTGACCCAACGCCTCCTCGGTGGTTCGAACGTTTTTTTGCAGAAAAGCCCCCAAAGAGTTCGGCCACTTCTTACAAGCACAAAGATTGCTCAGATGCCATTGGATCTCAGATCAAACAACCTCGAAGCTCGTATCACCATAGCATCCAAGCTGCGAGAGCATCTTATGTTTTCTCACACGGGAGAATATGAGGTGCCCCCACACCATAGATTCTATGGTGATACGAGTTCACGGAGATCTAACGGCCCACAGTAGGAGGTTTGAATGTTTTTGCAATATACGGCTGAGAGAGTTTGGGAATTGTGCAGAAAGTACAAGTACTACGCATGTGCCATCTGACCACTGATCATACGACCTAGATGCTCATATCACCATAGCGGGTAATTAAGCTACGGGGAGCACCTAATATGAGCAACGGGGAGCCGTTGGATCCAAGATGCAGCGGCACACACGAGGCCTGAATGTTTTATTTGCAAAAAAGCCTTTGGAGACTTTGGAAATTGCACATAATTACAAAGACTACTCCCAAGCCATTGGATCTCACTTCCAACGGTGTAAAAACTTGTATCACCATAGCATCTAAGCTGCGGGGTGGATGTGATATTCTATGCTGCTGTCATTTTTGTTCGTAAACTTGCAAAATACGTGTAACTTGTGCCGTTACTTGTCTAACCGCGCAAAGTGTTTGTTCAAAAAAACCATCCTACATTGAAATATCAGAACAACACACGGGGGTCCCACTTGTCATTAATCAAATTTGGACCTAAACTAACAAATCTGAAAGACGAGTTTCGAACTAGCAACCTAGACTTCAAAGCGTAAGTCGATAGCCTGAAACAACAACGGTTGTTGGCTTTGTCCCATGACTTGATTTTATACAGTATTATGTTGAGTAGAGTAGAGGGAGTGCCTCGTCTACACATGCATGACCGTTGACTCACTTACTGGTGGGTCCCAGGTCTGCGATCTCTCTCTTCTCTCCATCATCTAACCTTTGCACGGGCACACACGAAGAGTGGCACTAGCTTGCCATGGTGTTATTACAACTAAAAAAATTCTTGGAAAATAGAAGAATCGCCTAGAACAAGAGACGTTGTGGCTGGTCAAGACAGAGCTAACCACACCTATCCTCCGTGCCATGTTAGCA
The DNA here is from genome assembly GCF_002162155.2 of Triticum dicoccoides. Taxonomy (NCBI): domain Eukaryota; kingdom Viridiplantae; phylum Streptophyta; class Magnoliopsida; order Poales; family Poaceae; genus Triticum; species Triticum dicoccoides. The sequence goes on along the minus strand of NC_041390.1, from coordinate 398,373,577 downwards.
TGATGAAGCTGTGTGGCTAGTGGGGTGTTTTCGACCGACTGGCTGGGTCCCAAGGTCGAACCGTAGGTACTACGTCTGATACAGTAAATTTTTACACGCACATTTTCCTCCGTGCCGAGACATGGCACACCCTACCGCGCGGTTTCGGGGTCCTCCCGGGTGGTGCACGCATATATTCTTCCTGACGTGGAACGCCCTACTGCGCGTTTTCGCCGAAGAAAGTAAATAAATGAGTCGTCAAATCACAAAAGACCACTTTTCCCGCCGAATACATCAGTGAAGCACGTTGGCTAGCTAGTTGGGCTAGTTCGATCGATTAGCTAGGCCGCCGCCACATTTGTTTTTCACCCCTTTTTTATCTACTTGCCGGTAGGTAAATTTAAACATCCACCGCAGTGTTGCTCTGGTGTTTGAGTGCGGTAGGATTTTTAATTTTTTGATCGACGGGAGCAGGCGCGGCAGGATTTTTAATTTTTTGATTGACGGGAGAAGGCGCGGCAGCAATTAGTCACGATGACTCCACCTGTAAAACCCACTGCTCCCTGATGTGAGAACTCATCGACTAGTGTTTTACCATGGTGAAAACCAAAAGATTCCCCGCTCCTCGGCTGGCTCCCTCCGCCTTCCCGTAGATTGCATTGTCTTTCAGCCGTTTCGCCCCCTGCATCACCAACGTCATGCGCCTCGAGAAGAAGAGGGACTTCGGTGGTGTTTAGGCACCCTCTGCATGGGCATGTCCATGTCTCGGCGCAACATGACCGTTGGATCAAACTCAGACGGTGCAGATCAGTCACTGTAGCACAAAGTGTGTGGGTGTGTTTGGTTGCATTCTCATCTCAATATAGTCTGTAAGTCACCTTACGAAAACCAAATAATCCCAAAACACTTAGGCATGGTACATTAACTCCCTCCCCGTTTCTTGTTTTGTGACATATCAACCAATAAGAGATGTGGGCCATGCATGCTTTCAATGACTTGAGACTAATAAACATGACATGCAGTGGTTAGTTCATTGCATGCAATGCTATTAATTAGCCAAAAGACATTAAGTTTTCTCGTTTTCCTCCCCGCCTTGGTCATAGTGCACAACGTAAGATGACTTACACACCTAGACGGAGTAGTTGTTTCCTCTTCATGTATTTGTGTTAACCTACTAGTGTGGACTCATGCACCCTTCATGCACTCTGCCAAACACCCAAAAGTGGGTATAGAAGGGAACTTTTGCTCCCATCCCGTGCACCCTTCATACACCCTGCCTAACACTATTCGTGCTTCATATGGTTCATGTTTTGTGGAGTACTGTAGCACCATATTCTCCGTGCACTGTAGACCTAGTTCTGTTAACATTGATCTCACCGTTCATTCTCGACTGGACAATCAAGAAAGCGGTACTATGTTACTACATTACTGTTCATATAGTTGACATGCGCACAACATCATTTGTTGTCGTCATATCTTACTACACTAGCAACAAGATTATGTAGTACTGACGTATGAACCACTGTACATGCCTAGTAGTAGGAGCACTATGTATGTTCAAGTGGCTGCCATGTTTCGCACTCCTCCATCGTAAGAGTGGAAACACTTGCTGTAATCATTTTTTTCTTTAGAAAAACAATGGACACGCTCTACCGTGCGGATTATCCTCCAGCCATGCACTAAATTACTCACTTTCGCCGACGTGTGGGACAGTCAACATCGGGGTCCACCAGCCATGCACTAAATTACTCCATAGTAGAGTGACGGTAGACTACCCCGATCGAAGCACCGCAGTAATGCCCAATGAGCTGTCAAATCACGAAACCCCCTCCTTTCCAGCAGTAAGTTGGACGGACGAAGCAACCATCATTTCACTCTTCTCTCTCAGCTTCCTCTCTACCCAACCCTCGCTTCTCCCTCATCTGGTTCCTCATTTCTTCAAGAAAACCCCGACCTGCTTCTGCCATTGTTCTTCTCTCCCAAAGAAGGAAATGTGAGTGCATCAATGGTGTTGATTCTGGCCAAGGCCCGGTCTTGCAACCCCGAGACTGATCCTATAACTCCCTCTTTTTTCTTCTTTTGGGTTTGTGATTATGGTTTCTTTTCTTTTATTTCTATTTGACAGTTTCTTGATGGATGCTGGAGCGCCGGCCGAAGTGATGTCTATGGCTCTGGCCAAAACCGTCGAGGTTCATGGTAGGAAGAAGCGCAAGCACCCCGTTGAGACTACCCCAGACAAGCTCAAAGCCATCGCCCTGTCCAAGCCCACCTCTCCGGGATCCCTCATTAAGCAAGTCTAGGTAATATCTCTTCTTGACGATCTTTTTCTCGATCTTGATCGTGTTTTTTCATCTAACACGCAGTACTAGTACTAGTACTAGTAGTACAACTTTCTGGGTGATCTTGCATGTGATTTTTGTGTGCCAAATGACGGTTCTAAATTCCTCTTTTGACCAAAACATGCGAGAGGTTGACACTGATTTCTTATAGATTACTTTCAACTACTCCCTCTGTCCCAAATTTCTTGTCTTAGATTTTTCTAGATACAGATGTATCTAATACTAAAATGTGACTTGATACATCCGTATCTAGACAAATCTAAGACAAGAATTTTGGGACGGAGGGAGTACTTTATGAACATCAATGCTACCTTTGAAGAGGGTATATTTGCCTCAGTAACTTGTGTTATGGATATTGCAAGTAATCCCTCTGCTCTCATGCCTTTGAAGACTTGTTCTAGTGTCTTTGTTCACTCATTTCTGTGCATATATGTAGTCATATATGGAGTATAATATCGAAAATCATCTTATATTTCCGAACGGAGGTAGTAATAAAATATGGTTTCTGTTTGAATTAGAACCAGGTCCGCGGTGGAGATGAAGTGTCGAAGTCATGCCGTGTGAGCTGTAAGACCTGAGCATGAGTTCTACTGCTAAACTATCCAGCTGCTGTGTCCTTGTTGCCATGTGTCCTGAACTAGTGTTTTCCTGTAGCATTGTTGTCAGGCGTGTTCCCGAGGCTGTACTTGACCACAACAATTTCCTGGCTGTGCCTTCGATTACGAAGGGTGTGGTTCTTGTAAAGCTTCCCAACAAATCTGGTGCGGCCTGTCTTCATGATCATGTTTATGAGTGGAAAGACCACTCTGTTAGGTTCTCCAAGGTTGACAAGATGGTGATGGTGCATGTAGACATCTCTCACGAAGTCCATGGCCTAGTCAGTTATGCGGGGTTCATCCCGTAGGTAGGTGGCAAGAAATAGTCTGTAGAGTTTAATTAGTGCAACTTTGTTTGTCTGTAGTAAGTACTATTGTTCAGTACTTGATTTGTGTTTGTGAACCCTGTATTGTTTATTAGTACTGCCGCTTTTGGTGTGTGGTCAGTCCTGAGAATGGTCTACGTTAATGTCTATCCACTCAATTCAGTCTGTATATTTTGAAGTATCCAGATCATCTTTTTTGTGAGGACGGTTTATCAATTATGGTTACACTCCAATATCTATATGCATTGCAGGGTTTATCGCACCCACCAGGATTTCCAGTCCCATGGATGTTTGGTCCATACGATTTGTCACGACCTTTGGACTGTCCTGCTTGTGGCAGTAGGCGGGGCCCCTGCATGCCACCCATAGTTGGACGATCAATCTTCAGTTTAGTACTTCAACATAGTGATTTCCTGGTAAGGATTCACTCGTGTCACATCAAGTAAATCTTATTGATTTACTGTCTAGATCTTATTGATTTAATGTCATGTTTTCTTTCTTTTCCTGCAATTTTACGATGCAGGTTTTGCCATGTGACATTCATCACAGAATAAACCGTTTGGTTTGCTCTACGATGGCTATTTTTGCAGGTTTCACTTCTTATGTCGTGTCAGTAACGAAGGTACTGTCCATCACTTATATTACAGGAAAAAATTGGATCAGTCTGTTGTCTGAGTACAAGCTGAATCCCTATGATGAACTGCAGTTTGGTTTAACAAAAAACGCCACAATTAGTCCTTCTCGCATTTAAAAGAAATGAAGAAAAAATTTGGATCACAGTCACGAAGCCTAGTCAAGTTAGAAAGCTGATCATAGCAGACCAGACAAGGTCGCCGCTGTCTCGCACATCGGTACCACCTTCAGCAACGAATCGAGCATCGGCAGTTACTCTAGCACTGACAGTGGCAACAGCTCAGTCTGAACCAGCTGAGGATTGGGAACCGACCGCGTCAGCGGATCAGGCTGATCTACCGGAGGATCGGGCATCGACACCGGCACCTGCTCCGACATCAGAGCACCATCTCCGGCAGCAGCAGCGGCTTCGACACCTGCACCAACACTTGCACTTGCATCTACTCTGGACCGTGCAGCAGCAACCGAACGAGCAGTTGATCCGGCAACATGCTGGGTTGCAGTTCACACTTCATATACCAAAGTCCTTACAAAAACCGACATGTCCACCTTCTTGGTAAGCATTGGCCGCCCAAGTGTTTCATTCTTTTTTATTTCCATGTTGTTTCGCATGATTCACTATGTTGATCTAACTGTTTGGGTATGTCTTCTTGTTTGCAAACAGAGAATTCCTAGAGCAACGAGGGAGTCGTTCAACAATTCGGGCGACAACAACCAAGTTTCTCTTACCATGCACAGCCTTAGTGTGAATGAATCTGCTCAATATACCGTAAGTACAAAGGATGGCTGCATGATTATTGATGCTAAAGGATGGTCAAGGTTCAAATCTAAATCATATCTTGCGGTAGGGGATGATGTCAAAATCGAACTTTCTCGGCAAGGAGAGCTGGTCGAAATCAACTTTGAAATTCTTCAGTACTGCCGAACTGATCTATCCGCCGAGAGATTTTGATGTAATACTCTGGCATGGTGAAACAAGTGTCCTGTGTGTATAAGTAGTACGACAGTATCATTGATAGAATTGCAACTCTGATTGCTGGTTAGGAACTGTCATTTGATTTCATTCAACAGCTGCTGTGCTTTATTCAATTTTGTGTATTCTCCTTGCGACAGCATCTAAAACCAGCGCCGTACCGACCACTTGCAATATGAAAAGCGCTGAGGTAGAACACATGGGCCCCCAAACATGCAGGCCCACCGGCCTATGGCCCAAAGTCCAGAACCGTGAGCCTGTCTGAGTATTTCTCAGCTGAACCCCCATAATGCCCGTGCGTTGCACGTAACATCAAGATGCATTTGTATGAGTATTTTATCTTGTGAGAGAAAAAGATGAATGAGGGAAGGCCTTATTTGCAAATGCGGAGAGGTGTGTGGGTACGTTTTTGCAAAATTGCCATAATTTCCTTCCTATCCGCCAGATATAAATCGGACGGCCTATATTGCAGGATGACAGGCACACCATCATCACCAACTCGTCTATACTGTGTTAAAAAACTCTGTTTTTTATAATTATATATGTTATATATATCCCCCTTGATTTTTATTATGTATAAAGTTGTGATATAAAAGATCTTTATATTTCTTTACAGAGGGAATATCTCTCTATCAAAAATATATTTATGTGTAATAACTAGTTACTCCTGTCATTCTACTTCCTTGCGCTGATATGTGGGGCATCCGGCAACGGGGTCCACATGCCATATGCACCAAATTAGAGTGCACAACTGCAGGGTAGACACACCCTGGTCGTAGTGCCGCATTAATGCCCAATGAGCCGTCAAATCACAAAAACCCCCACCTTTCCAGCTTTAGCAGTAAGCTGGACGGACAAAGCGGCAATATTTCACTCGGCCTGAATCCCTTCTCCCTTGTCTGCTTGTTCATAGAAAACCCCCACTCAGCGATTGCATTGGGTTTTCTCATGGAGAACCTGGTACGAATTCTTCATCCATCCACGATAAATCCAAGTCCCTTGGTCGCGGGTACTCCTAGGATGGCAGCCACCGCCGTTGATGCATTTTTCTTCCTATTGAATCTAGTATGTTTCATTTGCAGTGCCCAAAGTGCGAGGACCCTATAGGTTTCTGCGCCCTCGGCGAGACGCCACACTTGTTCCTTCTCATCCTAACACAGGATTTTAAAACACGCACATTATGTTCCTAGAATCCTCTTTTCTATCCGGGAGGGTGGGTTTTTTTGAACATGATGTCGACTAATTTGGAAATTTGGATTGCTTATTTGGATAAAAGGTACCAGGACCATGGTCAACACTGACGTGAAGGAGGAAAGTATTTCTAGATTTGGATATAGGGAATACATTGTGTTCTCATATTATTTTTCCTGCAGTGCATTCCTTGCTCTGCCAGAACGCATGTACTCAAGATGCTCGGCCTTGCCATAACTGAATACACCAGTTTAATGGTAACAGTGAAGACAAGCCATGGATATAGGTTTCGAGTTGGGTTCATGAACCAAGAAGATCGCTGATTTTTTTATGGCCGAACTTGGATAAACTTTCTCAAGTGTTACATACTGAAAGTTGGCGCACGAACGTTGATGGAAATAACAGAACCTGGTCTCATCTTCACTGCGATCTTCCACCCCGACGTCATTCCAATTGTTCATCCATGTTAGTTTTGTATCTGGTTCTTTCTTGTTGCCTCGGTTACTTCTTAATCCACCTATTCTGTCTAACTGATCACAATTTAACTTTAGAAGTAGCAATGAATCTCTCACGAAGATGCTACTTCTAACTAATATTTTCTTATAATTGGTGGCACGTGTAGGTTTTTTCAGAGTTAAGCAGGCTGCTCGTTTGTTATTCTGTAACAACTCGGCTGTTACTGATGGCACTAAAGTTGACTGGGACGACATCCACAAGTTCCTACACTTTATTGATCATCTTGAGGTCCTTGTGGGGCGTTTCAATGGTGGAAGGCCACGTGGGATATGTGTGCCACTGCTACACTCGTTGAACAGGTCCAACTGTGTCAAGAAACTTGTGGTACGAGCTATTTTCTGTTATATATGTTGTTCTTAAACTATTGCTTATACACAGTTTTACAACTGTGATCTTCTCGAAATAGAAACTGCCCAGTTCTGTTGCTCCTATACAGATGCCTGACCATGGTCGGGTCAGACTTGCACTCGGTCACAACATGATGTTTATCTCGACCTACTCCATTCCCCTTGGAGGTGAAAAGATACTTATTCATGGGTGGTCCCAAATAATGAAGGCCCATCCATCTTGGAGAATAGGACAGAAGATTATGTTCCTGCTTTTCCATGGATCTAAAGCGAATATCCTGTTTATTGACCACATTGCGAGATAAAGCCGCTTTCAGAAGGTTGTGGATGCGCAGGGTGGCGCATGGGCCTTGTCCTGGGGCTTGGCGGCCTCACCCTTGGTTAACTGTAGGCAAAGTAGCACTGTTCGAGGTGTGCTTTGTACGGTTGAACCTGTATAAGTACTCATACTGCTTTCAGCTATGGTTGTTAAGTGCCCCTGCTGGTTTCAGTTAAGGTTGTTAAGTACTCTTGCTGCTTTTATAGTATGTCGTGTTTCTTCAGTCCTGTCTTCCTCCAGCCGCCAAAACGAAACCAGTCCCGGCGAGGCCGCCTGCTTCCGCCTCCCATGGCTGGCTGTGCCTCAACGCACACATCGCCGCCCCACTGTCTCCTAAATTGTTAACGCCGATGTCCGAGGCCTCGCCATCGTCCTCCGTGCACTTCGGTGCGCTCGCCGCGGCACCACCCTCTCGCGTTGTTAACATGGTCAACAAACAACAGGAGTAGGCAGAAGTACGTGGAGAGGATGACATTAGGGCCCACCATGTCAGTGTATGGAAAAATAAAATGCTTCCTCCTAGTGTTTTCCTAACATATGGGACCCACGACATTGTGAGCGTATATAGTCAATAGACAAGTGAACATCACAAGATCAACTGACACCTGGTGAGGGAGTCCTCGATTAGGGGGTGTTCGGGTAGCCGGACTATACCTTCAGCCGGACTCCTGGATTATGAAGATACAAGATTGAAGACTTCGTCCCGTGTCCGGATGGGACTTTCCTTGGCGTGGAAGGCAAGCTTCGCGATGCGGATATTCAAGATCTCTTGCCATTGTAACCGACTCTGTGTAACCCTAACCCTATCCGGTGTCTATATAAACCGGAGGGTTGTAGTCCGTAGGCAATCAACTCCATACACAACAATCATACCATAGGCTAGCTTCTAGGGTTTAGCCTCCTTGATCTCGTGGTAGATCTACTCTTGTACTACCCATATAATCAATATTAATCAAGAAGGAGTAGGGTATTACCTCCATCGAGAGGGCCCGAACCTGGGTAAAACAAAGTGTCCCCTATCTCCTGTTACCATCCGGCCTAGACGCACAGTTTGGGACCCCCTACCCGAGATCCGCCGGTTTTGACACCGACATTGGTGCTTTCATTGAGAGTTCCTCTGTGTCGTCGCTTTTAGGCCCGATGGCTCCTTTGATCATCAACAATGATGCAGTCCAGGGTGAGACTTTTCCCCTCGGACAGATCTTCGTCTTCGCCGGCTTCGCACTGCGGGACAATTCGCTTGGCCACCTTGAGCAGATCGAAAGCTACGCCCCTGGCCATCAGGTCAGGTTTGGAAGCCTAAACTACACGGCTGACATCCGCGGGGACTTGATCTTCGACGGATTCAAGCCATAGCCAAGCGCGCCGCACTGTCTCGATGGGCATGATATAGCTCTGCCACCGAACAGCGCCTTGGAGGCCGCACACGCATCAGTTCCGACCATTGATTCGGAGCCTACTGCACCGATCGAGGATCAGCGGTTGGACGCTGCCTCAGGGGCTGTGATCTCAGAGGCGATTGAGCCGAACTCCAGCCCCGCACTCCGCATGGCCCGTGACTCCGAGGATCCGGATTCCTCTCCGAGCCCCGAGCCCTCCGCGCCCCTGCCGATCGAATCCGATTGGGCGCCGATCATGGAGTTCACCACCGCAGACATCTTTCAGCACTCGCCCTTCGGCAACATCCTGAATTCTCTAAAGTCTCTCTCTTTATCAGGAGAGCCCTAGCCGGACTATGGTCAGCAAGTTTGGGATACGGACGATGAAAAAATTCAAAGCCCACACACCACCCACTTCGTAGCCATTGTCGATGACTTAACCGACACGCTTGAATTCGATTCTGAAGACATCGACGACATGGACGACGATGCAGGAGACGAACAAGAACCAGCACCTGTAGGGCACTGGAAGGCCACCTCGTCATATGACATATATATGGTGGACACTCCAAAAGATGGAGGTGGCGATGGAACAGTGGGGGATGACGCCCCCAAGAAACAGCAAAAGCGTCGACGTCAGCGGCGCTGCTCTAAATCCCGCCAAAGCAAAAACGGTGATTCCGGCACGGGAGATAATACTACCCCGGATAGCGCCGAAGAACACCCACCTCAGCAAAATTCGGCACAGGAAGATGGAGAAACCAGCCCTCATGAAAGAGTGGCAGACCGAGAGGTCGAGGATGATAACTATACGCCTCCCTCCGAAGACGAGGCTAGCCTCGACGACGACAAATTCGTCATACCATTAGACCCCGCCGAACAAGAGCGTTTTAAACGCAGGCTTTTAGCTACGGCAAGCAGGCTCAAGAAAAAGCAGCAACAGCTTAGAGCTTCCCAAGAATTGCTAGCTGACAGATGGACTGAAGACCTTGCGGCCGAAGAGCATGAACTCGAACGCCCCTCCAAGAGTTACCCGTAGCGCAGGCCGCTACCCCGATCAGAGGAGGAAGCACCTACATCACCAACGCATGACATGGCAGACCGGCCACCTCGCGGTCGCGACAGAGAGGCCTGTCGGCCCTCCACCCAAGCCATGCCCCGACGCCGCTCAACTAAGGCACGGGAAAATGCGCCCGACCTACGAGACATACTGGAGGATAAGGCAAGACAAACAAGATCGATCTACGGATCGCGCAGGCGCCCTACGGCATGTGACAATAATCTTCACTCCGGATACAACAAATCCGGCCGGGCCGAACACAACAGACATAGCCCTTCCGAGCTGCGTCGCGATATAGCCCAGTACAGAGGCGCCGCACACCCGCTATGCTTCACGAATGAAGTAATGGATCATAAAATCCCAGAAGGTTTCAAACCCGTAAACATCGAATCATACGATGGCACAACAGACCCGGCGGTGTGGATCGAGGATTATCTCCTTCACATCCACATGGCACACGGTGATGATCTACACGCCATTAAATACCTCCCGCTCAAACTTAAAGGACCAGCCCGGCATTGGCTTAATAGCCTGCCAGCAGACTCAATCGGTTCTTGGGAGGACCTGGAAGCTGCATTCCTCGACAACTTCCAGGGCACTTACGTGCGACCGCCGGACGCCAGCGACTTAAGCCACATAATTCAGCGGCCAGAAGAATCGGCCAGACAATTCTGGACACGGTTCCTAACAAAGAAAAACCAGATAGTCGACTGTCTGGACGCAGATGCCCTAGCAGCCTTCAAGCATAACATTCGCGACGAGTGGCTTGCCCGGCACCTGGGACAGGAAAAACCGAAGTCCATGGCAGCCCTCACGACACTCATGACCCGCTTTTGCGCGGGAGAAGACAGTTGGCTAGCTCGCAGTAACAACTCTCAAAGAACCCTGGTAATTCGGACACCAAGGACAAAAGTGGCAGGACACGTCGGAATAAGCAAAAACGCCGTGTCAACAGCGACATCAATGAAGACACGACAGTCAATGCCAGATTCAAAGGCTATAAATCCGGTCAGCGGAAAAAGCCATTCAAAAAGAATACTCAGGGCCCGTCCAGTTTGGACCGAATACTCGATCGCTTGTGCCAGATACATGGCACCCCCGAAAGGCCAGCCAATCACACTAATAGGGATTGTTGGGTGTTCAAGCAGGCAGGCAAGTTAAGGGCCGAAAACAGAGACAAGGGGCTGCACAGCGACGACGAGGAGCCCAAGCCGCCGAACAACAATGGACAGAAGGGCTTTCCCCCATGAGTGCGGACAATGAACATGATATACGCAACCCACATTCCCAAACGGGAGCGGAAGCGTGCGCTATGGGACGTATACGCGATAGAGCCAGTCGCCCCAAAGTTCAACCCATGGTCCTCCTGCCCGATCACTTTTGATCGAAGGGACCATCCCACTAGCACCCGTCATGGCGGCTTTGCCGCATTGGTTCTCGACCCAATCATCGACGGATTTCATCTCACAAGAGTCCTCATGGACAGCAGCAGTAGCCTGAACCTGCTTTATCAGGACACAGTGCGGAAAATGGGCATAGATCCCTCAAGGATTAAGCCCACAAGAACGACCTTTAAAGGTGTTATACCAGGTGTAGAAGCTAACTGTACAGGCTCAGTAACACTTGACGTGGTCTTCGGATCCCCGGACAATTTCCGAAGCGAAGAGTTAATCTTCGATATAGTCCCGTTTCACAGTGGCTATCACACCCTGCTCGGACGAACCGCGTTTGCAAAGTTCAATGCGGTGCCGCACTATGCATATCTCAAGCTCAAGATGCCAGGCCCTCAAGGAGTAATTACGGTCAACGGAAACACCGAACGCTCCCTCCATACGGAGGAGCATACGGCAGCTCTCGCAGCGGAGGTACAAAGTAGCCTTCTCAGGCAATTCTCCAGTCCGGCAATTAAAAAGCCAGACACTGCCAAGCGCGTCCGGAGTAACCCACAGCAGGACCGCCTGGCACACTCTGATCAAGCGTAGCAAGGCGGCCCCAACCCAAGCTTTCGCGACATAGTGAAACCAGTACCTCGCGTACATAACTACGTCCTTGAAATACCATGGGCACAGGGGAAGGGGCACAAAAACGACACGCCCAAAATACGGCTTAAAACGTACTAGGGGCTGCCGGATTCTTTTTTTAATTTTTTCTTACTTTCAGGACTCCATACTTCGGACGACCTGTTCGGCAATTTGACTGCGGCACAAACGATGCAAGATCCAGGGAGGCAGACAAGCCATGCCGCATTATGGAATCCCAGGTGGTCTCTGTTACGAGCGCTACACCTGTTTTCAATACAATTCCGCGGCCTGCCCCTGGTCAGGACATACTGAATAGTCCAATATCTTTTGCTTAACGCACTATTTGTATCGTTCGGCTTTGATAAATAGCCTCTCTATAAACAATGCTTAGCTTTTTGTCTATTTTTTGCATTACTCTCTTTTATATATGTTCATTAATGACATGTTGCACCCGTACACTATGGTACGGCAAGTACGCCAGGGGCTTCAGTACCCTTTAATACGGCGAGAGAAGTCCGTACACTTTCACAAGTGCGGCACCCCGAACTTATAGCACTATATGCATCGGCTCCGAATCATGATTTGGGTCAATAGTTGGGTTTGCCCGGCTCCTATGTTTTGGTGCCTTACGTTCCGCTATATCGGCTAAGGTAGCACTAGGAGAACCACTGCGATTGTGCCCCGGTTGAGCTGGGTTAAGCACCTCAGTGGAGAAAGCTAAAACTGACTGTCATGATGAGGCAAGAGACCGGTCGCTGTTCGAGAGGTTTTTTGGGTCCCTAAAGACTTATGCCGCTTCGAGCGAGGAGCTGGATAACCCTAGCCAAGGCGTGGATAGCGCCCCGAACTCGGTCTTCCGAACTAGGGGCTTCGCCGAAATTTAAAATTATAAAGTTCTATGGCTAAGTGAGAGTGTTCAAGCATTATAGTCCAATTGCCTGGTTCGTCGTGCTGAGCGCCTCCCTCGAAGGACCCAAACATGGGAAAAAGAGCGCACAGGTTTATCACCGAACACCCCAGCACTAGTGGCATGGGGGCAGAAGCCGACGACTGGCCATCTCTCAATGTTTGATAAACGGCCGCACAGAAAATAATATTTTAAATTCAATAAGCATTGCTCAGCGCATATGAACAAGTTTTCAGCGCACAGGATAAAATCGAGCGAGTTCATTCAAAAATTATAGTAGTTCTCGGGCACCCGCAAGGCGGGCACCCGCAAGAACATCCTTATAGTAGTTCTCGGGCTTGCGATGCTCCTTCCCCGGCGGCGGCCCGTCCCTAACAAGCTTCTCACCGTCCAGCTTACCCCAGTGCACCTTTGCACAGGCAAGGGCCCTACGGGCACCTTCGATGCAGACGGAGCGCTTGATGAGCTCGAGCCTTGGACAGGGCTCCACCAGCCGCCGTACCAGCCCGAAGTAGCTCCCAGGCAGGGCCTCTCTGGGCCACAACCGAACTATGAAGCCCTTCATGGCCTGTTCGGCCGCCTTGTGGAGCTCGACCAGCTGTTTCAGCTGGTCGCTCAAGGGCACAGGGTGTCCGGCCTCAGCATACTGAGACCAGAACACCTTCTCCGCCGAGCTGCCCTCTTCAGCTCGGTAGAATGCGGCGGCGTCGGATACGCTGCGGGGAAGATCTGCGAATGCCCCTGGAGAGCTTCGGATTCGGGTAAGTAACAAGTAGTTTACTTTTATATTTCTGCTTTGCATGAAGAATGCCTTACCCGCTGCTATCTTTTTCACCTCCTCCAACTCTTGGAGGGCCTTTTGGGCTTCGGCCTTGGCAGACTTGGCAGTCTTAAGGGCCGTCGCGAGCTCGGACGCTTGGGTCTTTGACTCGAGCCCCAAACTCTCATGTTTTTTTCATGAGAGCCTGAAGCTCTTGCTGCACCTCGCCGACCTGATCCCCAAGTTTCTCTCGCTCGGTGCGCTCCGTGGCCATTTTCTTTTCAGCCTCAGATAGCGCCTGCTTGAGGGTCGCCACCTCAGTCGTGGCCCCTACAATAAGCAGTACAATCCTGTTATTTTTTGCAATCACGCCTCTCTATAGGAACCTTTTTCTGTAAGGTATTTCGCACCTTCTGTCTCCTCGAGCTGCCGCTTGGCAAGGCCGAGCTCTTGCTCGGTCTGCCCGAGGTCCTGTTTCAGGACACCCACCTCCGCAGTCAGTGCGGCGGTGGATAGCAGCGAAGCCTGCATACGCATATTGACTCTTTATTGTTAGACTCCTGCGAAATTTAATAGATCCTCTATTCGGCTTTTCTTTCCGAACGCCAAACAGAGCATCAGGGGCTACTATCTATGCGGTAATATTTTTACATATTTTTTACTTACCTCGAAGCCTGTTAGAAGGCTAGCGCAAGCTTCAGTCAGTCCGCTCTTAGCAGACTGAACCTTCTGGATCACCATACTCATAATAGTACGGTGCTCCTCATCGATGGAGGCGCCTTCAAGCACCTCCAGCAGATTGTTCGGCGCCTCCGGTTGAACGGAGGCTGCCGGCTCAGAAGACTTGCTCCTCTTGGAAGGAGTTTGCCTACCGCAGTTCGGAACCGTTGAAGATTCTGGCGCGGTGTCCGGCATAAAGCCGGACTTGGAGCCCTGGGGGGTCTTGTCCCCTTTACTCCTGGAGTCCGGGAGGTCGCCTTGCGGCTCCTCCAGGACCACCTCCTCCTGCCCCGGAGCTCGTTGCGATGCCACTTCAGCGTCATCCGCAGTGCGGGGGGAGACAACGGGCGGAACTGAGTTCACGTCCGATGAATCCAGGGAGCCGCTCGACGACTCGTTGAGTTCGGCCCAGGGCGGGCTGCATGATTATATTCGACATTAGGGAAAGCTGTGCAACAAAAGGAATATCATGAGTTACTCTGGTATCCGAACACTTACGATTTCACCGGACACCTGGCCCTGTCCGGCTACTCCTCTTCGTCCTCGTCGGCGTCGGGGGCGTAGTCCGGCGGAGGGGTCTTCCTCTTCTTGGACCCTTCGGCCTTCCCCCTTGGGGAGGCCTTCCTTTTCTTTCCTCCCTTCGCTGGGGGGGAGAGCTTTCTTCTTCCTCCTCCTTGTTTTTACGGGAGGAGGGCGTCTCGGACTCATCGGATGACGAGTCCGACAACACCACGTTGCGGGTACTCTTTCGAGTCCCCGTGGTCTTCTTCTTCTTGGCCTTCTTTTCCGGCACCACATAAGGCGCCGGAGCCAGCAGCTTCACTAGTAAAGCTGGGGCTGGGTCTTCGGGCAGCGGAGCCGGACAGTTAATCGGTCCGGATACCGCCCGCCAAGCCTGTCAAAGGTAGGGGAATTTAGATCCCGCATAGAGTTAAACTATGAAAAAAGCTGAACATCCTGTAAAAGGTGAAAATAGTTTACCTCACTGGCGTGACGCTACGAGCTGTATCCGCGGTCCTCGGAAGCGGATGTGGGAGCCTCGGCGCCTTTGGTTAGCACCTTCCAGACGTCTTCATACGTCGTGTCGAAGAGCCTGTTAAGGGTTTGGTGCTGCGCCGGGACGAACTCCCACAGATTAAAATCCTGTTGTTGGCACAGGAGGATCCAGCGGACGAGCATAACCTGGATTACATTAACAAGCCAAATTGGCTTGTTCACCAGGGACTGGATGCATGTTTGCAATCCGGTCACCTCTTTTTCGTCACCCCACGATAGGCCTGTCTCTTTCCAGGACATAAGCCGCGTGGGGGTCCGGATCGGAACTCGGGGGCTGCGGTCCATTTTGGATCGCGTGGCTCGGTGATGTAAAACCACCCGGATTGCCACCCCTTTAGGGTCTCCATGAAGGAGCCCTCGAGCCATAGGGCGTTGGCCATCTTGCCCGCCATGGTGCCTCCGCACTCCGCCTGGCTTCCACACACCACCTTTGGCTTGACGTTGAAGGTCTTGAGCCAGAGGCCGAAATGAGGGCGGACGCGGAGGAAAGCCTCACATACGACGATAAACGCCGAGATATTGAGGATGAAGTTCGGGTCCAGATCGTGGAAATCCAGGCCGTAGTAGAACATGAGCCCCCGGACAAATGGGTGGAGTGGAAAACCCAGTCCGCGGAGGAAGTGGGGAAGGAATACTACACTCTCATGGGGCCTTGGGGTGGCAAGAAGCTGCCCCTCCTCGGGAAGCCGGTGCGCGATGTCTTTGGATAAGTATCCGGCCTTCCTTAGCTTTTTGACATGGCCCTCCATGACGGAGGAGACCATCCACTTGCCTCCCGCTCCGGACATTGCTGGAGAAGGTTGAAGTGGGAAGTGCGGGCTTAGGCGCTGGAGCTCGAGTGCGCAGGAGATGGATAGGCAAAGGAGGAAGAAGGCATAGGTAAAAAAGGTGGATCCTTCTCCCCTTATATGGGCGGATGCGGTTGTGCGTCCCCACCTGCCTAATAAAACTCGCTTGGCTCCCAAGCGCCGTGGTAAATGGCGTGGTTAGGGTTACCCACGTCCGTATTGATGAGAAACCCGTAAAAAGGGCACACGATCTCTGCTTTGACAAGACGTGCCAAGGTGGAAAAGTAAAAACGATTTGAGTAAAGGACTTGGCCGTAGTGTGATAGTGCACTACGGAATACGTCAGCAGATTTGATTTGTGTTAATATTATTATTCTCTCTATGGCAATATGTGGAAGCTTATTTTGCAGAACCGGACACTACTCTTGGTGTTTACAAATCTTCTATGAAGGACTTGGAGGAGGAACCCGCCTTGCAATGCCGAAGACAATTTGCGCGCCGCACTCGTCGTCATTGAAGCCTGGTTCAGGGGCTACTGAGGGAGTCCTGGATTAGGGGGTGTTCGGGTAGCCGGACTATACCTTCAGCCGGACTCCTGGATTATGAAGATACAAGATTGAAGACTTCGTCCCGTGTCCGGATGGGACTTTCCTTGGCGTGGAAGGCAAGCTTGGCGATGCGGATATTCAAGATCTCTTACCATTGTAACCGACTCTGTGTAACCCTAACCCTATCCGGTGTCTATATAAACCGGAGGGTTGTAGTCCGTAGGCAATCAACTCCATACACAACAATCATACCATAGGCTAGCTTCTAGGGTTTAGCCTCCTTGATCTCGTGGTAGATCTACTCTTGTAGCACCCATATCATCAATATTAATCAAGCAGGAGTAGGGTATTACCTCCATCGAGAGGGCCCGAACCTGGGTAAAACAAAGTGTCCCCTGTCTCCTGTTACCATCCGGCCTAGACGCACAGTTCGGGACCCCCTACCTGAGATCCGCTGGTTTTGACACCGACACCTGGGACGTAGCAGCTCGAGCAATATTTTTTTTGTTATTGTTGAGACGGAGCAGGGTTTGAACTGGGCTGTGGCCCGTCTAGCCCAGGTTTATATTTTATGTTCACCATGTGACCAGCCCAGCTATTATTTCTTTGTGAAAATGAGCCCAGTTTATTTTTTCTGAAGAATACCCAATCCAGGCCTATTTTATATGTCCCGATGGGCTGCAACTCTTTCAAGATGCCTGCAAATCTTGAAAGTAATATGAAATGAGTTGTAAATATAAAAATAGATGACAAATTGGCAATTACTTTATAGTTTCTGAATTTTTTTTCACATTTTCAGATTCCTATTTCACTGGGCATTAACCTAATTTAAATATATCTTCAAAGTACATTAAATATGGCTCGACATTTCGGTATTAAAAATAGTTTGGAACCCACAGAAATATGCGAAATTGGCCCTGGCCAACCAAAAAAACGGACTGCAATAAATTGCATAAGAAGTCACAATGAGTTATATTTAAATTATTAAAAAAAGAGGGAATGGTCTGACTTATGGGCCTATTAAGTTGACGCGTATGCAAGATTTTTTAGTTATTATATATGTCAACAAACGATTCTAGCAGACATAACCGTTGGATGTCAATCCAATGACCGTCGTGTTTCTTCAATCTCTGATCTTCTTGCTCCAGCCGCCAAATCTAGCACCGGCGGGACCGCCTGCTCCCGCCTCCCGTGCAGGCCTCACCGCCCCCTACTACTCCCACCGCTGGCTAGGGCATCCCTCTACTCACCCACACCCCCTGTTATTCTGCGGCAACGACAACCTCACACCGCAGCCGAACCAGTGAACCCTCGTACTCCTCTCCGCGTGGGCATCCACTGCCATGTCTTCCCAGGCTCCGCGTCGTCCCCTTCCTAGGCCTCGCCGTCGTCCACCGCCCTAGTGCTCTCGGTGCGGCGTGGTCAACGTGGTCAAGGAACGACTTCCATCAGAAGAGTACTGTCATGGAGAGGCTGACAGCTGGGTCCACGGCAGCCGCAAGGAAGTGCCTCCTTATTACACGGAGAATAATTATTCCTCCACCTGACAGCAGGGACCCACCGGACGGGCCATCGTATTTGGGAAAAAAACGTTTCCCCCTGACTGCTGGGACCCACCAGACGGGCCACCGTATTTCGCGAAAAAATGTTCCCCCCGCTGTCAGCTCGGACCCACTGGAAGTTCCTCCTTATTATGCACAAAAAAATGAATACTCCCCCTGCTAGTTGGGACCCACCTTGGTGGGAGGCTGACTTGTGGGCCTACTAAGTTGACGGGGATGGAGTGCTTTGTCAACTTAGTCAATATGAACGATTCTAGCTCCAGTGACCATACGATGTCAATCCAATGGCCGTAGTGCTTCTTCAACCTCTGGTCTTCTTGCTCCAGCCGCCCAAAGTAGCGCCGGTCGTGCTGCATGCTCCTGCCTCCCGTGGCCGGCTGTGCTGCCGCGGAGGCCTCACCGCCCCTACTATTCCTAGCGCTGGCCAGGCCCTACGGCGACGGCAGCCTCCCACCACAGTCGAACCAGTGAACCCTCGTACTCCTCTCCGTGTGGGCTTCCACTGCCGCGTCTTCCCCGGCTCCGCGTCGTCCCCTTCCTAGGCCTCGCCGTCGTCCACCGCCCTGGTGCTCTCGGCGCGGCGTGGTCAACGTGGTCAAGGAACGACTTCCATCGGAAGAGTACTGTACGTGGAGAGGCTGACAACTGGGTCCACGGCCGCACCAAGGAAGTGCCTCCTTATTACGCGCAAAATAATTATTCCTCCACCTGACAGCGGGGACCCACTGGACGGGCCACCGTTTTTCATGAAAAAACATTTCCCCCTGATTGCTGGGACCCACCAGCTACATCTTCGCACGCAAGGAAGTGCGTCCGGACAAAAAAAACGATTCGCCCCCCATTGCTGGGACCCACCAGCTACATCTTCGTAGGCAAGGAAGTGCCTGACAGTCGGGACCCACCTGGTCGAAGCATACATAGCATTGTCATTCCGGTCGCGAACGTGTATGTACATACTGGTCGATGTAGAGGCGCGCACGTAGCATGTACACTTATGTACAACGGCCAGGGTGCAAGAAAGTAAATACGGCCATGTACGTACATACGGGCGGGGTCTCGAACGCCTACTCGCGCGTACGTACAGCCAGGGCTCGTGTACATGGCTGGGTCGAAACGGAGAAACAACGTCGTCGTCGTGTTCATGGGGAGGCAACATAATGCGTCGTGTTCATCGTGAGGCAACGGAACGCGTGGGAGCCAACCGGCTTGGACAGAACAGCCGATGGAAACGAGGCCTGGCGTACCGCAGAATGGAGGAAACGGCCCTGTGTTCGACCGGCCATGTTCGAAACGGGATATTGTTCATCGGGAGGGGTTTGGCGTACCGCAAAACGGAGGAAACGGACCTCCTATGGTCGAAACGGGGGTCCTGTTGATCGGGAGGGGTGTGGTGTACCGCAAAACGGAGGAAACGGACTTGTGTTGGAGCGCTACGGTCGAAACGGGGGTCCTGTTCATCGGGAGGGGTGTGGTGTACCGCAAAACGGGACTCCACGGGATACTGTTCATCTCCACCGTCGACCCCCTCCAGCCTCCATGGGCTACTATTCATCCACCGTCGACCTGCTCTAGCCTCCACCTGCGACTGTTCATCCACGGGCTCCTGTTCATGCAGCCTCTACCGCGCGCTACTCCACCGGCTACTGCTCAACCAGCCCTCTCCATGGGCTCCTGTTCAACTACCCCTCCACGGGCTACTGTTCATCCATCCCTCCACCGTCTACTGTTCATCCTGCCCTCCACGGGGTGGTCCTGTTCATCCTTCCCTCCATGGGGTCCAGTTCGTCCAGCCCCAACCGGCTCGATCGATCGGGGTCCTGTTCATCCAGAGGCAACACCACGGGGTCCTGTTCATCCACCCCCACCGAGAACTGTTCATCCAACCCCCCTAGCAACGCTCACTTATCATCCAGAGGCAGCATCGATCGGCTTCAGTTAGCAGCAGTAGCGAAGGAATCGCTCGATTGGGCTCAGTTAACAGCCATCGATCGATCGCTCGGGTTCAGTAATGCCTAGCCTGTAGTGCAAATGCTCGGGTTCAGTTAGAGCCCAACCCCTCGCTCGGGTTCAGTTAGATCCCAACGCCTCGCACCCACACGCATGCGTGTATGAGAGAAACGCGCATCGCTCGGCCCCGACCACCCACCGTAACCGGGAACACCCTGATATTTTCCTCGCCCTCGCTTCTACCACGGTTTTTTCCGTCATGGACGGCCCAAAGAATGTCATGCAGCTGCGTCTCCGGCCCGCCCAGGACGAAAAGCCCATTTTCTGTCATGATTTTTTGTCATAGAAGTAGGACCCCACCACATCTATGATGATACCGTGTTTTGTCATAATTATTGTCATAAGTATGACAATTTTTTTTTTCGTTCGGCCCAAAATGTCACGGATGTGACTTTTTTGTAGTGATATCTTTTGCCGGGGGTGCCCGGAACCCCTTCCGGTGACCCGATAAGTACCCGATACCCCCCGAAACACTTCTGGTGTCCAAGTACCATCGTTCTATATATCAATCTTTACCTCTCGACCATTTCGAGACTCCTCTTCATGTCCGTGATCTCATCCGGGACTCCGAAAAACATTCGGTCACCAAATCACATAACTCATATAATACTAAATCGTCAATGAACGTTAAGCGTGCGGATCCTATGGGTTTGAGAACTATGTAGACATGACCGAGACACCGCTCCGGTCAATAACCAATAGCGGAACCTGGATCCCATATTGTCCCTACATATTATAGGAAGATCTTTATTGGCCGAACCGTAATGACAACATACGTAATTCCCTTTGTCCATCGGTATGTTACTTGCCCGAGATTCGATCGTCGGTATCTTCATACCTAGTTCAATCTCGTTACCGACAAGTCTCTTTACTCGTTCCGTAATACATCACCTCATGACTAACTCCTTACTCGTTTGCTTGTAAGCTTTATGATGTGTATTACCGAGAGGGCCCAGAGATACCTCTCTGATACTCGGAGTGACAAATCCTAGTTTCGATCTATGCCAACTCAACAAACACCTTTGGAGATACCTGTAGAGCATCTTTATAATCACCTATTTACGTTGTGACGTTTGCTAGCACACAAGGCATTCGTCCGATATCCGGGAGTTGCATAATCTCATAGTCGAAGGAATATGTATTTGACATGAAGAAAACAACAACAATAAAACTGAACGATCATTATGCTAAGCTAACAGATGGGTCTTTTCCATCACATCATTCTCCTAATGATGTGATCCCGTTATCAAATGACAACACATGTCCATGGTTAGGAAACCTTAACCATCTTTGATCAACGAGCTAGTCTAGTAGAGGCTTACTAGGGACACAATATTTGTTTATATATTCACACATGTATTATGGTTTACGATCAACACAATTCTAGCATGAATAATAAACCTTTATCATGAATAAGGAAATATAAAATAACAACTTTATTATTGCCTCTAGGGCATATTTCCTTCAGTATCCCACTTGCACCAGAGTCAATACACCGTCATGTGATTAACACCCATAGTTCACATCGCCATGTGACCAACACCCAAAGAGTTTACTAGAGTCAATAATCTAGTTCACATCGCCATGTGATTAACACCCAAAGATTATTAAGGTGTGATCATGTTTTGCTTGTGAGAGAGGTTTAGTCACATTCAGATTCGTATGTATTTTGCAAAATTCTATGTCTACAATGCTCTGCATGGAGCTACTCTAGCTAATTCTATGTCTACAGACATGCATCAATATGTATCCAGATTTAGACTTAGAGTCATCTGAATCAATGTCAAAGCTTTCATCAACGTAACTCTTTACGACGAACTCGTTATCACCTCCATAACTGAAAAATATTTCCTTAGTCTTCTATGGATAATTTTGACCGTTGTCTAGTGATCTACTCCTGGATCACTATTGTACCCCCTTGCCAAACTCATGGCAAGGCACACAACAGGTCTGGTACACAACATGGCATACTTTATAGAACCTATGGCTAAGGCATAGGGAATGACTTTCATTCTCTCTCTATTTTCTGCTGTGGTCGGGCTTTGAGTCTTACTCAACTTCACACCTTGCAACACATGCAAGAACCCTTTCTTTGACTGATCTATTTTGAACTTCTTCAAAACTTTGTCAAGGTATGTGCTTTGTGAAAGTCCTATTAAGCGTCTCGATCTATCCCTATAGATCTTGATGCCCAATATATAAGAAGCTTTACCGAGGTCTTTCATTGAAACACTCTTATTCAAGTATCCTTTTATGCTATCCAGAAATTCTATATCATTTCCAATTAACAATATGTCATCTACATATAATATTAGAAATGCTACAGAGCTCCCACCCACTTTCTTGTAAATACAGGCTTCACTGAATGTCTGTATAAAACCATATGCTTTGATCACTTCATCAAAGCGTATATTCCAACTTCGAGATGCTTGCACCAGTCCATAGATGGACCGCTGGAGCTTGCACACCTTGTTAGCACCTTTAGGATAAAAAACCTTCTGGTTGCATCATATACAACTCTTCTTTAAGAAATCCATTAAGGAATGCAGTTTTGACGTCCATTTGCCAGATTTCATAATCATAAAATGCGGCAATTGCTAACATGATTCAGACAGACTTAAGCATCGCTACGGGTGAGAAAGTCTCATCATAGTCAACCCCTTGAACTTGTCGAAAACCTTTTGTGACAAGTCGAGCTTTGTAGACAATAACATTACCATCAGCGTCAGTCTTCTTGAAGATCCATTTATTTTCTATGCCGATCATCAGGCAAGTCCACCAAAGTCCACACCTTGTTCTCATACATGGATCCTATCTCAGATTTCATGGCCCCAAGCCATCTGTCGGAATCTGGGCTCATCCTAGCTTCTTCATAGTTTGTAGGTTCGCCTTGGTCTAGTAACATGACTTCCAGGACAGGATTACCGCACCACTCTGGTGCGGATCGTGCTCTGGTCGACCTACGAAGTTCTATAGTAAATTGATGTGAAGTTTCATGATCATCATCATTAGCTTCCTCTCTAGTTGGTGTAGGCATCATGGGAACAATTTTCTCTGATGTACTACTTTCCAATTCGAGAAAAGGTACAATTACCTCATCAAGTTCTACTTTCCTCCCACTCACTTCTTTCAAGAGAAACTTCTTCTCTAGAAAGTTTCCATTCTTGGCAACAAAGATCTTGCCTTCAGATCTGTGGTAGAAGGTGTACCCAATTTTTTCCTTAGGGTATCCTATGAAGACACACTTCTTCAATTTGGGTTCGAGCTTATCAGGCTGAAGCCTTTTGACATAAGTGTTGCAACCCCAAACTATAAGAAACGACAGCTTAGGTTTTTTGCCAAACCACAGTTCATACGGTGTCGTCTAAATGGATTTAGATGGTGCCCTATTTAACACGAATGCAACTGTCTCTAATGCATAACCCCAAAACGGTAGTGGTAACTCGGTAAGAGACATCATAAATCACACCATATCTAATAAAGTACGGTTACGACATTCGGACACACCATTACACGGTGGTGTTCCAGGTGGCGTGAGTTCTGAAACTATTCCACATTGTTTTAAATGAAGGCCAAACTTGCAATTCAAATATTCGCCTCCGCGATCAGATCGTAGAAACTTTATTTTCTTGTTATGATGATTCTCCACTTCACTGTGAATTTTTTTGAACTTTTCAAATGTTTCAGACTTGTGTTTCATTAAGTACATATACCCATATCTGCTCAAATCATCTTTGAAGGTCAGAAAATAATGATACCCGCTGCGTGCCCCAATAATCATTGGACCGCATACATCGGTATGTATTATTTCCAATAAGTCATTAGCTCAGTCCATTGTTACGGAGAACAAAGTTTAGTCATCTTGCCTATGAGGCATGGTTCGCAAGTATCAAATGATTCATAATCAAGTGAGTCCAAAAGTCCATCCGCATGGAGTTTCTTCATGCGCTTTACACCAATATGACTTAAACGGCAGTGCCACAAATATGTTGCACTATCATTATCAACTTTGCATCTTTTGGCGTCAATATTATGAATATGTGTATCACTACGACCGAGATTCAATAAACCATTTACATTGGGTGTATGACCATAGAAGGTTTTATTCATGTAAACAGAATAACAATTATTCTCTGACTTAAATGAATAACCATATCACAATAAACATGATCCAATCATATTCATGCTCAACGCAAACACCAAATAACATTTATTTAGGTCCAACACTAATATTGAAGGTAGAGGGAGTGTATATCACATATACCTTTGTTCACTTTGCCATCCTTCTTATCCGCCAAGTATTTAGGGCAGTTCCGCTTCCAGTGACCATTTCCTTTGCAGTAGAAGCACTCAGTTTCAGGGTTAGGTCTAGCTTTGGATTTCTTCATGGGAGCAGCAACTTGTTTGCCATTCTTCTTGAAGTTCCCTTTCTTTCTCTTTTGCCCCTTTTCTTGGAACTAGTAGTCTTGTTAACCATCAACGTTTGATGCTCTTTCTTGATTTCTACCTTCGTCGGTTTCAGCATCGCGAAGAGCTCGGGAATCGTTTTCGTCATCCCTTTAATATTATAGTTCATCATGAAGTTCTAGTAGCTTGGTGATAGTGACTAGAGGACTCTGTCAATCACTATCTTATCAGAAGATTAACCCCCACGTGATTCAAGCGATTGTACTACCCAGACATTATGAGAATATGCTCACTGGCTGACCCATTCTCCTCCATCTTGTAGGCAAACTACTTGTTAGAGGTCTCATACCTCTCGACACGGGCATGAGTGTGAAATACCAATTTCAGTTCTAGGAACATCTCATATGTTTCATGGTGTTCAAAACGTCTTTGAAGCCCCAATTCTAAGGCATAAAGCATGGCGCACTAAACTATCAAGTAGTCATCATATTGAGCTTGTCAAACGTTCATAACGTCTGCATCAACTCCCGCAACAGGTCTGTCACCTAGTGGTGCATCAAGGACATAATTCTTCTGTGTAGCAATGAGGATAATCCTCAGATCATGGACCCAACCCACATCATTGCTACTATCATCTTTCAACTTAGTTTCCCTAGGAACATATCAAAAACAAAGGGGAGCTACAACGCGAGCTATTGATCTACATCATAATTTGCAAATACTATCAGGACTAAGTTCATGATAAATTAAAGTTCAATTAATCAAATTACTTAAGAACTCCCACTTAAATAGACTCCCTCAAGTCATCTAAGTGTTACGTGATCCAAATCAATTAACCCATGTACGATCATCACGTGAGATGGGGTAGTCATCAATGGTGAACATCTCTATGTTGATCATATCTACTATATGATTCACGTTCGATCTTTCGATCTCCAGTGTTCTGAGGCCATGTCTATACATGCTAGGCTCGTCAAGTTTAACCCAAGTATTCCGCATGTGCAAAACTGTGATAGAGGCAAAGGTGTCCCGTCTTTCGATGAGATGGTAGCTATCATTTTTGGTGGAGTAGACTTTGATGATCCGACTACGAACGTGCGAGGAGGTCGCACCTTAGCAATTGCTAAACCAACTCCGAGAGGTTATTGACCATGCCGGAGCACGATCAGCCTGACCACGAGGGTCTATTTCCTGCAAGAAAACGAAGAACAAGCAAGAAAATAAGATTGTAATCTGGATATTGTGAATTAAGATGAAAGCGTTATTGATCAAGATGGGGTTCTGTGACGTCTTGGTCTGGTCGTTGAACAGAAACGAAGTACGCGAAGTTGCAGCTATGGCGAACTTTTAATCTAAACAAAACCCAAAGTCTAAATGACGCCCTAAGGGCTGTATATATGGAGGAAGAGGGGGGAATTTCATGGCCCTTGGAGGAGGGGTTCGAAACCAACCCTAACTCTTGTTTCCCCACACATACGGACTCTAAAAACAACCTAAACTCAAGTATTTCGAAATTACATGGTCCTAACCCAATAATAAGGTGATGCAACACCTAGAATAGCCTCTGGACGAAATTTATTAAGTGGCATCTTGTATATTTCGTCCAAGACTTCATGCACTCATTATGGTGGCTTCAAAGTCCTGAAATCATCACTTGTAACTCCGCTCTTGTTCCCCTTGCGCATGCTATCATCTCCATGCTTGGTCTTGCTCCAGTGTTCATCCCTCTTGTCCATGCTAGGCCCTTCATTTGTAAGCAAAACAAATGTATCCAAATTAGGGAACATCATATTCCCATGAATATTAGAATTATCACTAAAAAACGGAAGTACCTGGTAATTCAATTGGCGTGCGCGAGCTCTAGTATTGGTCCAGTATGTATAGTAGCAGGAGCCGTGGGTGTAACAATGGTATTAATGTCCTCATCATCCCGCCCTTCTTGAAATGAAGTCGTCCTCGACGGAAACTCATCCTCCTCACCCAAATAAGGCTTCAAATCTGCAATGTTAAGAGTGGGACTAACCCCAAAATCTATAGGCAGCTCAAGTTTATATGCATTATCATTTATTTTCTCTAACACCTTAAAAGGACCATCAACACATGGCATTAACTTTGATTTGCGCAAATTAGGAAATTTATCCTTATGCAAATGTAACCAAACAAGATCTCTAGGTGCAAACACAACATGTTTCTACCCTTATCTCCAATAATTTTATATTTAGCATTCATACGCTCAATTTTCTCCTTACTTAACTCATGCATTTTTAAGATAAATTCAGCACGTTGTCTGGCATCAAAATTAACCTTCTCCGAAAATGGAAGAGGCAACAAATCAATGGGTGCATGAGGTAGGAAACCATACACAATTTCAAAAGGGCACATCTTAGTACTAGAATATAGTGAACGATTATAAGAAAATTCAATATGAGGCAAGCATTCTTCCCACATTTTCTTGTTATTCTTCAAATCATCCCTAAGCATAGTAGACAATGTTCTATTGACTACTTCAGTTTGTCCATCAGTTTGGGGGTGACATGTAGTACTAAAAAGCAATTTAGTCCCCAACTTAGCCCATAAACATCTCCAAAAGTGGCAAGAAATTTAGTATCATTATCTAAAACAATTGTATTTGGCACACCATGCAAGCGAATAATTTCACAAAAGAACAATCAACAACATTAGCAACATCATCGCTTTTATGACATGGTATAAAGTGTGCCCTTTTCGAGAATCTATCCACGACAAAAAATATGCTATCCCTCCCCTTCTTTGTTCGAGGTAAACCTAAAACAAAGTCCATAGATATATCCTCCCAAGGAACACTAGGTACAGGCAAAGGCATATATAAACCATGAGGATTGAGTCATGACTTAGCTTTTTGACATGTAGTGCAGCGAGCAACAAAATGCTCAACATCCCATCTCATCTTTGGCCAAAATAAATGTGTAGCAAGTACGACCTCGGTCTTCTTGATGCCAATGTGTCCCATTAATCCTCCTCCATGCGCCTCCTCCAACAACAAAAGACAAATGGAGCTAGCTGGAATTCATAGATTGTTAGTACGAAATAACAATCCATCGTTAACGACAAACTTGTTCCATGTTCTACCTTCTTTACAATTCTGCAATACATCTTTAAATTTAGCATCATGCACATATTGATCTTTGATGGTCTCCAAACCAAATATTTTAAATTCAAGTTGTGAAAGCACAGTATAATGACGTGACAATGCATCAGCAATAACATTTTCTTTACCCTTCTTGTGTTTAATGACATTAGGGGAAGTCTCAATGAATTCAACCCATTTAGCATGTCTACGGTTCAGTTTTTCATGACTTTTAATATGTTTCAAAGAGTCATGATCAGAATGTATAACAAATTCTTTGGGTCATAAATAATGTTGCCATGTTTCCAAAGTCCGAACAAGAGCATATAATTCCTTATCATAAGTAGAATAATTCAGACTAGGCCCACTCAATTTTTCAGAAAAGTATGCAACAGGTTTACCATCTTGTAATAACACACTTCCTAATCCAATTCCACTAGCATCACATTCAAGCTCAAAAGTCTTATTAAAATCAGGAAGTTGGAGTAAAGGAGCATGTGTCAACTTATCTTTCAATACAGTGAAGGCTTCTTCCTATGCGGCACCCCAAACAAAAGGCACATCCTTCTTTGTAAGCTCATTGAGAGGTGCAACAATGGTGCTGAAATCTCTCACAAAACGCCTATAGAAACCAACGAGGCCAAGGAAACTCCTCACTTGTGTGACTATTTTGGGCTGCGGTCAACTCTCATAGCTTCAATCTTGGCTTTATCAACTTTAATTCCTCGTGGAGTAACAACATAGCCAAGAAAAGATACTCGGTCGGTGCAAAAGGTGCACTTCCCAAGGTTACCAAACAAACGTGCATCACGTAGGGTAATAAAAACAACACGTAAATGTTCCTCCAAAGATCTGCTATAAATCAGTATATCATCAAAGTAAACTACCACAAATCATCCAATGAAAGCACGTAAAACTTTGTTCATTAATCTCATGAAAGTACTAGGTGCATTAGTTAACCCAAAAGGCATGGCTAACCACTCATATAATCCAAACTTAGTTTTCAATGCTGTTTTTCATTCATCTCCCAATTTCATACGAATTTGGTGGTATCCACTATGCAAATCAACTTTGGAGAATATTGTAGAGCCACTCAATTCATCAAGCATATCATCTAGCCTAGGAATAGGATGACGATAATGAATAGTAATATTATTAATGCCTCTACAATCAACACACATACATGATGTACCATCCTTTTTCGGCACTAGAATAATAGGAACAACACAAGGACTAAGGGATTCGTGTATATAACCTTTGTCGAGCAGCTCTTGTACTTGACGCATAATCTCCTTCGTCTCCTCTGGATTGGTACGGTATGGTGCACGGTTGGGTAGCGATGCACCGGGAATTAAGTCAATCTGATGCTCAATCCCCCGAATAGGTGGTAATCCCGGTTGTCGTGGGAAAGGATCTGACAATAGAGATAGGGGGTACGTAGGAGAGGGCAGACTCCTAGCTACGGTGAGGTTGTGCACTCGTATTTACAATTTCAGGCCCCTCTCGGAGGAGGTAACATCCCTACGTCTCGATGCCGCGGAGACTCTGTATATTGGATTGTTGAGTTACAGGGGGTGCAAACCCTTGTGCAAGAGGGGAGGGGTGGCTTATATAGAGTGCGCCGACCCCTCACAGTCCTCAGTTACACAAGGGTTCAATGAGACAATAAAAGTCATGTACGTTACTGGTAACGCCCGTGTTTAATGATCTTTACGGTGACCGAGTGGGTGTCCGACCGTTGCCATATAGGGGTAGCTCTAGGTCTTCTTCCTTTGAGTGGATTCTTGTTTTCCGAGTGAACGACGACGGTCGAGTGGAATTGGAGTATCCGAGTGGATCCGTTGTCGAGTGAATTGTATCTTCTGATGATTCTAGTCGGTACCTTCTTTCTGTCTTCACGGGCCTTGGTTTTTCATGCAGTGTCCTTGGGTGGGGTATGTAGGTCAAGCCCACGACCCTACCCTAGGCACATGTCATCGTCATTAGCCCCTGAATGGATCGAGGTTCGAGTGAGGAAGGATTGAAGTAGGTTTCGACCATTCCTAGTGTCCCAGAGACACTTTTTAGGAGTTTGAAAGTAAGTTTGTAGGTCAACCCTTCATCAGACGCCTTGATCAATTCTGGTTTCTTGAATATCCGAGTGAAATATGTGGCAAAGCCTTGAGCAAATTGGATTTGGGTATCTCCGATGTGATCGACTGATCCAATGGATCCAGATTTCACGGCATTCGAAATTTGGAGAAGCGGGAGGGCCACCTATAGCGCGGTAAGCGGGACGAAAAATAGGAGGGACTCCTCCATCCTCATGCTGCCTTTTTCGCCACATATCGGGCTGGCTTCAGTTGCGGGATGCTCTGGGGATTGCGCTGGCCCACAAGTCAGCCACTTGGACTCGTGAGTATAAAGGGCAACATGGCTGATGTGTGCAACAATGTCGACCATTTATCCCCTTTCCCTCTCGCCTCTCTACTCCACCCACTCCAGCGCAGCACCGTTGTTCTTGCTCCCATCGACCACCGCGAGGATGGTGAAGGACAAGACAAAGGCGCTGGAGTGGGCCAGGAAGACGGCCAAGGGGTCGACCTTGCGGTCCGCTCTGCCGCCGGGCTGGATTCAAGGGGATTGGATTCCCTTGTCGATCTCAGCGGAGGATCTGGAGCGGCTCGTTGCCAACGGCTTGATAGCACCCGAATCTTGGAGGCTGCGGGAAGGAGAGTTCGAGCCTGCGCCACGTGACGGCGAGCAAGTTCTCCTCACGACCCACGTGGAAAGAGGTTTCTCTCTGCCCCCACATCCATTCTTCCGCGGTTTCCTGAACTTTTTCGGCGCACAAATCCATCATTTTCCTCCGAACACCATATCATATCTTGCTGCCTATGTTTCAATGTGTGAGAGCTTCCTGGGATGCCACCCGCATTGGGGGTTATTCAAACACATCTTTACCTACCGATCTCAGTCGGTTAAGAAAACCAATCCGATTGATGAGAGAACCCATGTCATCCAAATGTGTGGAGGGTTGGGCGTCCAAATGAGGGGTAGGAGCTCTTTTCCTCCTATGACCTTTTCGAAGTCAGTTAGCGGGTGGCAGTCGACTTGGTTTTACTGCAAAGATGTTTGGACTCCGGGCACATCGACTGCTCTTCCCCCTTTCTCTCTGGAGAGATTCTGTGCCCCTCATTCGCTGACTGTAGAGTAGGAGGAGAAGGGTGAGGTGGCCATCTTGGTCGACGCAGTCGCTACGCTGATCCGGGGTGGAGTGACAGGTATGGATTTGTTGGAAGTGTTTCTCAGTCGGCGCATCCAGCCCCTGCAAGCTCGCGACCATCCCATGTGGCTGTACTCAGGAGCAGACGACACCGCTCGGACCCACCCGGAGGAGGTCACAGAGGAGATGGTGGACCAATGGCTTCGGAGCATTACAGGTAACAAGGACAATCCGTGAGGGGCAAAACGGATCTTGCCATTCGACACCGAGCACCCTCCTGGAGAGGTAAGACACAACTTGTCGAGTGAATCATTTATGTTCTTTGATACACAACTGTTTTTGGAATACGACTGATTTTTGTAACCTGTGCCTCGTAGGTATTCACGAAGATGTACTCGCCTATACCGAACGGTGACCAATTCATCAGAGGATCAGAAAGCGAGGGTGGGAGTGCCGATATCCAGTATGCGGACGACAGTGAAGATGAAAGTGACGATTTTGATGATAGTGAAGAAGTCGAGTCACCGCCACGCACTGAGCGCCGCTCCAAGCAGACATAAGATCCTACAGCTGCCTGGAGCAAGGTGGTAGTGTCAAGTGTCAGGACCCAGAAATACACTCAGACGTCAACCCCTGATCTAACTGAGAAGAGTGCCAAGTAGGCCAAGACCGTTCCACCTAAACCTCGAAAGGTTCTGCCTAGGATCAAGGTTACTGTGCCCATCGCCTCGACGTAAGTGTTTTTGTTGCAGATCTTTTCACTTCATGTCTTACACTCGCAGATCTTCATGATTTTGTTGACTGAGTGAAATTCTGAATCCCAGGGAGGCTACCTCAACAACATCCCAGATGGAGATCGACGATGAGTGCGCAGATGCAGAGACTGCGGACGTAGCCACTTCCCGGGCAGGTATGATAAAATCACATCTTGTTCTGTCTCGCTATTTGTTCAGGCGGTCGATTGAGACCTTGTTGTTGAGTGATTGCAGCGCCAACCAATGTCATCACTCTCCCAGACAGTGATGAGGAGGAACCTCCGAGGAGCACAGGGGGAAGAGGCAGGCCCACCTCCTCACGCAGCCTTGCTAGGAGAATGCCTTCAGGCCATACACCTCGTACGCCGTCTGAACTTGCCATTCAGGAGCCTGGTGGTTCATCTCAGTCCGGTGCTATTGATGTCTGCTTGAACTACGTTGGTATTTCCCCAAAGAGGAAGGGATGATGCAGAACAACAACGGTAGGTATTTCCCTCACTGATGAGACCAAGGTTATCAAACCAGTAGGAGAACCGAGCAACACTACGTAAACAACACCTGCACATAAAGAACAAATACTTGCAACCTAACGTGTTAACAGAGAGAAATTGGCAAGTTGGCGGGAGAAGGTTGTAATAAATTGATAGATAGATCTTGAATAAAAGCAAATTAAAATTAAGTGCATCAAGGTATTTTTGGGTTTTTGGAAATATAGATCTGAAAATAAAATCAAAGGAAAATAGATCTCGAAGGCAAATACAATAAAGAAGAGACCCGGGGGCCGTAGATTTCACTAGTGGCTTTTCTCGAGAAAAATAACATACGGTGGGTAAACAAATTACTATTAGGCAATTGATAGAACTTCAAATAATCATGATGATATCCAGGCAATGATCATTATATAGGCATCACATCCAAGATTAGTAGACCGACTCCTACCTGCATCTACTACTATTACTCCACACATCGACCGCTATCCAGCATGCATCTAGTGTATTAAGTTCATGGACAAACGGAGTAATGAAATAAGAATGATGACATGATGTAGACAAGGTCTACTTATGTAGAAGTAGACCCATCTTGTTATCCTTAATAGCAATGATACATACATGTCAGTTCCCCTTCTATCACTGGGATCAAGCACCGTAAGATCGAACCCATCACAAAGCACCTCTTCCCATGGCAAGAAAAATCGATCTAGTTGGCCTAACTAAACCAAAGTTTCAAAGAAGAAACACAAGGCTATAAGTAATCATGCATATAAGAGATCAAAAGACTCAAATAACTTTCATGGATAAAAACATAGATCTGATCATAAACTCAAAGTTCATTGGATCCCAACAAACACATCGCAAAAAGAATTACATCAAATAGATCTCCAAGAGACCATTGTATTGAGAATCAAATGAGAGAGATGAAACCATCTAGCTACTAACTAGGGACCCGTAGGTCTAAAATGAACTACTCACACATCATCGGAGAGGCACCAATGAGGATGATGAACCCCTCTGTGATGGTGTCTAGATTGGATCTGGAGGTTCTGGAACTTGCGGTGGCTGGAATTGATTTTCGTCGACTCCCCGAGTGTTACTGGAATATTGGTGTATTTATAGAGTAAAGAGGCGGTGCCGGAGGCCACCGAGGTGGGCACAACCCACCTGGGCGCGCCTGGGCCCCTAGTTGTGCCCTGGTGGGTTGTTCTCCCATCGGGGCACCCCCACGTGCTTCTCAAGACCACTGGATGTCTTCTGGTCCAAAAAAATCAGCAAAAAGTTTCGCTGCATTTGGACTCCATTTGATATTGATTCCCCGTGATGTAAAAAACAAGCAGGAAACAACAACTAGCACTTGGCACTATGTCAATAGGTTAGTCCCCAAAAATGATATAAAATGATTGTAAAACATCCAAGAATGATAATATAACAACATGGAACAATAAAAAGTTATAGATACATTGGAGACATATCAGCATCCCCAAGCTTAATTCCTGCTCATCCTCGAGTAGGTAAATGAGAAAAACAAATTTTTGATGTGGAATGCTGCCTAACATGTTCATCAGACATTCTTTTCTTTGTAGCATGGACATTTGGACTTTTATATGGTTCAAAGCAATATTTTAGTTTTGACATGAAGACTTCAATACTCAAGCATATCAACAAGCAACCATGTCTTCCAAAATATCAATGCTAAGGCAAGTTATCCCTAGCCCATTATGCTCAATCATCGATCCATTCATGAAACACACTCACATATTAGCTACACCCAATGCTCAAGTACGATCATAGTGCCCCTTAGTTGGTGCTTTAGAAGAGAAGATGGAGACTCAAATAAAAATAAAAATTCCATAAAGTTCACGGAGGGAAGTAGGGATTTGTAGAGGTGCTAGAGTTCAAAGCGAAAAAGATAGAGATAAAACATTTTGGGTGGCATGCCTTTCCTGTCAACGAAAACGATCGAGTAGTTCCAAATACTTTCCATGCTAGATATATCATAGGCGGTTCCCAAACAGAAAATAAAGTTTATTCCTTTTTCAACCATACTTTCACTTTTCATGGCTAGCCGTATCCACGGGTGCCTTCCATACCAACACTTCCCAATGAATTTATTATTTGACAGCATAAAGTAAATTCATTTTTCATTTCGGGACTGGGCATCCCTAATACCTTTGTCGTACTCTCGTGCAATGACAAGTGAATAAACACTCATCTTGAGAATAACACATCTAGCATGGAAATATATCATCCACCCCCTACCGTTTCATGAGAGGTACGAGCACACAAAAGAGAAGTTTATTTTGAAAATTAGAGATGACACACACACATTTTCTTAGAACGGCAAAAGAATACCGCATATAGGTAGGTATAGTGGACTCATGTGGCAAAACTAGTTTAAGGATTTTGGATGCACAAGTAGTGATCATAATTAGTGCTAATGAAGGCTAGCAAAAGATTGAGAAGCATCCAACCAAGAAACTAAAATTCTCATAAGCGAGCATTAAACATAACTAACACCGAATAATGCACCACAAATAGGATGTAATTTCATTGCATAACTATTGAATTTCGTGTTTGCATAGGGAATCACAAGCCTTAACACCAATATTCTTACTAAAGCATAATTACTCATCAAGATGACTCACATATTATATCAACATATCTCAAAACTATTACAAAGAATCAAGTTTATTTTGTCCAATGATCTTCATGAAAGTTTTTATTATATCCCTCTTGAATATCTATCACTCTGGGACTACTTTCATATGTTGCTTTTAATAAGCTCAAACAAATATAAGTGAAGAACATGAGCATCATATTTCTTTCTCTTAAATTAATCTAAGTGAAGCATGAGAGAATTTATTCAAAGATAACAAAGCACACCATGCTCAAAAAGATATAAGTGAATCACTAGAGCAATTCCGTAGCTCAAAAAGATTTAAGTGAAGCATAGAGATCAATTCTATGTGGGGAAAAGTGCGCAAACCTCTATAGAGTGTATAAACTAATCATGGTTAGCCGTGTCCCCGGTTATGGACAACTTGAGTATCTAGTTCTTGGATTATCATGTGAATCTCATCATGTTACTCTAAATTAATATTATTGGGTTTATTGATGTTTCTTAATTGGGATTGAGAATGCTGTCAACCATTCTCAATGTTTAACAACCACCATGATAGTTAAATAAAATTTATTCCTTTGCAGTAGGGAAAAATTGGCTTTACGCAAAACTGTAACCATAGAGCTTTCCACCAGCCAAATATGCATATAGAATAGCCTTATTCTTTTATTGCTCTCTATGTGTTACATTGCCAGCATATTCCATGTGCTGACCCGTTTCGGGCTGCAACATTCATGTTGCAGAATTTTCAGACAACGAGTAAGGTGCCTTTTAGGTCATGGTTCTATACTCAGTGATGCCGTTGGAGTTGATGGACTCACTTATCTTCCAAGCCTTCCGCTGTTATCGTTATTAGATGGCCTTAAGCCATATTTATTGTAATAAGTTCTCTTTTGAGACAGTCGACATAATAAGTGTGTGATTTCTAGTCTGTTATAAATCCTTCAAGTACTGTGTGGTGTCAGCATTACTGATCCAGGGATGACACCTGAGCACAGAGATTGGACCGTTTGAGGTCTGGTCGCTACCAGATGGTATCATAGCACACGCTGACTGTAGGATATGACCACTAAGCTAAAGCCCTAGATCACTACTCACTCTTCTCATTCTGACTCCTCATCTTTTCTACTCTTTTAGGATGGCGGATGCAAGAACAAGTTCACACAACCAGATGAAGATACACCCTTTGGACGTCACTTGAAGGAAGTCACTAGATATCTAAACATAGGAGTACCAAGCTTCACCGGAACCTACAATGCCACTTTACCTGAAGAGGAGCGCTGGATGATTCAAGTTCAAGTTCCCGGAAGGTCGTTCATGCCAGTCACTGAGCCCATAGAGTTTTCATTTGATGCACCAAGCTAGAGTCTAGGAAAGAGCATGGCAGCTCACATCGCCATGGGACGCATTGGAGAAGTTTACCGCAATGATCTCAAGGATACTATCTACCAGATTTGTGGGCGCCGAGACGAGCACTGGGAGATGATCAGCACCAGGAAAGATAGATCAATTGCAGCTTTTATCCAGGAGTTAAATCAGCACATTCGACGTCAGGAGAATCAGATGTGCGCCGACATGATAGATCTGAAGAAGGCAAGGACAAGAATCAAGGAACTGGAGGAAGAACTCA
Source organism: Triticum dicoccoides (assembly GCF_002162155.2). Taxonomy (NCBI): domain Eukaryota; kingdom Viridiplantae; phylum Streptophyta; class Magnoliopsida; order Poales; family Poaceae; genus Triticum; species Triticum dicoccoides. Next base: position 398,337,333 of record NC_041390.1, on the reverse strand, counting down.
AGGCTACACGTGAAGATTATGAAGAGGAAATCGAAGTATTAGTGGAGAAGAATGACGATCTGATCAAGAAGATTGGAATATTTATGGGAGGCCCTACACCAGTAGAAGAAGATGAAGAACCCAAGGAGATTCGCCCGGAAGACTACATCATCATCGACGACACCGACTCGGATCCAGATGATAGCGACGATGACTATGTTGATGAAGCTGGAGCAGATATCATGGAGTCTGCAACCGAAGAGTATTTCTAGTAGACCACCCCATCAGTAGTAGTAGTCCACCATGTAAATATAGCAGTCCGAGCACTTTTGCGATAGTTAGATCGATTGTATGCCCTTGTTTGATTGAATGAAGTGAATTGTTTGCCTTTGCCTCATGTGCATATGGGTAGTGTTTTCTCTTTAGACCCCTCTCTATTCTTAAATCTCATCTTTTCTAAACCGTCAGATGCCTCCGAGGCGTGACCTCGGATTTACCTTCCCACCGGAGCTCACCCAGTTGATCCAGCAGCAGAACACATTGATGCAGTTGCTAGTACAGAATCAAAATCAGGGGAACAACAACAACAACCCACCACCACCTGTTGATCACTTAGCCCGTTTTCTTAGGCTAAATCCGCCGGTGTTTTCCAGTAGCACCGAGCGGATAGTAGCAGATGATTGGCTCCGCAAGACAGCAAGGGACTTGACCACGGCAGGATGCACAGATGCGGAAAAGGTGAAGTTTGCCGCACATCAGCTTGAAGGACCCGCAGCATCATGGTGGGAGAATTTCACAGCCACTTTCCTCTCGACACTGTCACATGGGACCAGTTCCAGCAGGCTTTCCGTACTGCCCATGTTTCAGCAGGAGCTATGGCCATGAAGAAGCGTGAGTTTCGCAACTTGCGCCAAGGAGGACGGACAGTTGGCCAGTATGTGGAGGACTTTAGTAAGTTAGCATGTTATGCCCTAGATGACATTGCTACAGATGTAGCTAAGCAGGAGAAGTTTCTGGAAGGACTGAATGATGAGTTGAGCATGCAGTTGATGGTAGCAACCTTCAACAACTACCAGGAGTTGGTAGACCGTGCTCTCATGATTGAAGGAAAGCAGCAACAAATTGAGAACCGCAAGAGGAAGTATGGACAAGGGAAGTACAATTCTGGAGCTCAGCAGAAACCACGTTTTACCCCTAGACCGGGAGGACATTTTCAGCATACCCATGGAGGAGGTAGTTCGCACAATCATAATGGCACCAAGAATGGTAATGAGAATGGAGGAATCAACGGCCAGAACCGCACCAACCCAACAACCCCAGCCAAGAGAGACCTGAGCCAAGTCACTTGTTTCAAGTGCCAGAAGACCGGACATTATGCCAATGAATGTCCTGAAGCCCAGAATGGAAATGGCAATGGAAGCTCTGGGAAGAAGCTGAACCCTTTCAACAAGGGACAGGTGAACCACGTAATGTGGAGGAGGTTGAAGCCCAGCCCGATGCAGTAATAGGTAAGGTTTTGGTTAAGTCATTTACTGCACTCATTCTTTTGATACTGGTGCATCACATTCATACATATCAAGGGAATTTGTGGATAAGTATAAACTGCCAACCCAAGCCCTTAGGTCACCCATGTTAGTAACCTCGCCTAGAGCAGAGTATATGGCTAGTCTATGGTGTGATCGGTTACCATTAAGGATTGGTAACTACGTATTTCCCTCAGACCTAATAGTCTTGGAATCTCAAGGATTGGATGTGATATTAGGCATGGATTGGTTATCGAAGTATGAAGGGAACATTGAATGTGCTAGTAAGTCAATTTTGCTTACCACCCCAGAAGGGAGAAGGATCAAGTATGTATCCCGGCATGTGCTGAAAAGGACTCAAGTAAATTGCTTAACAGGAGTTGTGCAGGAGGAAGTACCAGTAGGGAAGGATTTCCCTGATGTATTTCCAGAAGAGTTGCCAGGCATGCCACCGGATAGAGATATTGAGTTTTTGATTGAGCTTTTGCCAGGCACAGGGACAATATCTAAGAGACCATATAGGATGCCCGCAAAGGATTTGGTGGAGATTAAGAAGCAGATTAAGGAGTTACTGGATAAGGGTTATATTCGCCCAAGTTCTTCACCTTGGGGATCGCCAGTACTTCTAGTGGAGAAGAAGGATGGATCGTTAAGGATGGTTGTTGATTATCGAGGATTGAATGAAGTAACCATCAAGAACAAGTACCCACTACCAATGATCAATGATCTGTTTGATCGATTGCAAGGAGATAAGGTATTTTCCAAAATCGATCTGCGATCAGGATACCATCAGTTGAAGATTCGAGAACAGGATATACCTAAGACAGCTTTTACCAACAGGTATGGGCTGTACGAGTATACCGTTATGTCATTTGGTCTGACTAACGCACCTGCATATTTTATGAACATGATGAACAAAGTGTTTATGGAGTTTTTGGATAAGTTCGTCGTAGTCTTCATTGATGATATCCTAGTTTACTCGATGGCTGAAGAGGAGCATAAGGAGCATTTGCATTTGGTACTTGGTAAGCTCAGAGAACATCAGTTATATGCCAAGTTTAGCAAGTGTGAGTTTTGGTTGAAGGAAGTTGGATTACTCGGACACGTTATATCTGGAGAAGGTATAGCAGTAGATCCCACCAAGGTTGACATTGTGACAAATTGGGAAGCACCAACAACAGTGGGAGAGATCCGGAGTTTTCTTGGACTTTAGGATACTACTGGAGATTTATTGAAAATTTCTCGAAGATTGCGAAGCCTATGACGGAGTTGTTGAAGAAGGATACCAAGTTCATATGGACTGAGGAATGTGAGGACAGTTTCCAGGAGTTGAAGAAACGCTTGGTTACATCACCAGTGTTGATTTTGCCAGATCAGACCAAGGATTATGAGGTGTATTGCGACGCTTCATGTCAAGGACTTGGAGCAGTGCTTATGCAAGAAGGAAGAGTTGTTTCATATGCCTCACGACAGCTTAAGCCTCATGAGTTGAATTATGCTACGCATGATTTGGAGTTAGAAGCCGTAGTGCATGCATTGAAGACTTGGAGACACTTTCTCATTGGAAACCAATGTGAAGTATACACGGATCACAAGAGCTTGAAGTATATTTTCACGCAGAAGGAGTTGAATCTCAGACAAAGGAGATGGTTGGAACTCATCAAGGATTATGATATGAGATTGCATTATCACCCTGGAAAGGCTAACGTAGTAGCTGACACGTTGAGCCGTAAAAGTCATGTCAACACCTTAATGTCGGGAGAATTACCAAGAGAGTTAGCCGAGAATCTTCGTGAGCTATGTTTGGAGATAGTCCCGAGAGGCTATGTAGCATCATTGGAGATTCAGTCTACTTTGATGGATAAGATCAGAGAAGCCCAGAAGACTGACAAGGATATTGCTTCTATTATGGAGAAAATAAGCAAAGGAAAAGCTAAAGGATTTCGTGAGGATGAGCACGATACCGTATGGTTTGAAGACCGTGTTTATGAGCCTAATGACCCGGAGATCAGGAAGTTAATTCTGCAAGAGGCCCATGATTCACCATATTCGATTCACCCAGGTAATACCAAGATGTATTTGGATTTGAAGGATACTTTCTGGTGGACCGGAATGAAGAAGGATATTGTGGAGTATGTAGCAGTTTGTGATGTATGTCAGAGAGTAAAAGCAGAGCATCGTAAGCCAGCAGGATTGCTACAGCCATTGCCGATACCCGAATGGAAGTGGGATAAGCTAGGCATGGATTTTATTACAGGATTGCCCAGAACTCGTTCAGGCTATGACTCGATTTGGGTTGTAGTCGATCGTTTGACAAAGGTAGCTCATTTTATTCCAGTAAAGACTACATATACTAGTGCCAAGTTGGCAAAGATATACATGACCAGGATCGTATGTCTGCATGGAGTTCCAAGGAGCATTGTGTTAGATAGAGGAACCCAATTTACCTCAAAGTTCTGGAATCAGTTGCATGAAACTTTCGGTACCAGGCTAGAGTTTAGTATAGCTTTCCATCCACAGACAGATGGACAAACCGAGAGAGTCAATCAGATTTTGGAGGATATGATGAAAGCTTGTGCGCTAGATTACAGATCTAGTTGGGACGATAATTTGCCATACGCAGAGTTCTCCTATAACAACAGTTATCAATCGATGGCCCCTTTCGAAGCCTTGTACGGAAGGAGGTGCAGGACCCCGTTGTTGTGGGGTGAAGTTGGAGACCGTCAGTTGTTTGGACCAGATCTAATTAAGGAGTCTGAATAGAAAGTAAAATTGATTTGCGATAGGCTCAAGGTAGCCCAGTCCAGGCAGAAGAGCTACGTAGATTCAAAACGCAAGGAGACAGTTTACGTAGTCGGAGACCGAGTTTATCTTCGAGTATCTCCACTTCGAGGAGTTAAGCACTTTGGAGTTAAGGGAAAGTTAGCGCCACGTTTTGTAGGACCATACAAAGTTTTGGAGCGTATGGGAGAAGTAGCTTATAAGTTGGAATTGCCTGAAGGATTGTCAGGAGTTCCCGACGTGTTCCACGTTTCCCAGTTGAAGAAGTGCCACGCAGAGATGGCTGATATACCGCTAAGAGATATTCTGCTGCTGGAAGCGATTCAGTTGGACAGTGATTTGACCTATGAAGAGAAACCAGTCAAAATTCTTGAGTATGCCAGGCGAGTCACCCGCATCAAGGTTATAAAATTTTGCAAGGTTCAGTGGAGCCACCACACGGAGGATGAAGCCACCTGGGAGTGAGAGGAAGATTTGCTGAAGGACCACCCTCACCTATTTTCTAGCCAACCCGAATCTTAAGGGCGAGATTCATCTTAAGGGGGGTAGGTTTGTAACATCCCAAATTCTCAATTTGGAATGTTATACAAGAGATCATCAGTGCATATCATATTTATTTGCATTTTAGATGATCCTAGAAATTTCACGCAACTCAAGGACCCTCGGAGAGAGTTGGGGATTTCGTTATTTTCATATTTGAGTTTTCTCAAAATTTTAAAATAGGATCATTTGATTTTATTTATTTTATCTTCAATTATTTCTATTATAAAATTTTTGAGAGAGGGAATAAAATGACTTTCCCAAAATAACGAAATATTGAGGATTTAAATAAAAAATCAAATAAGATTTTATTTTGGTTTTATTTGCTATTTTATTTGAATTTAGGAAAAATTGCACGTTTTTAAAAATTGCATCTAGGGCCAAGAAAATGTTCATCCTGTTCTAAATATTTTATTTAGACGGTGAAAATTTGTTTTGGCATTTTTAGATTTTTATTTATTTCTTTAGAATTTTTTTTATTTGCAGCGATATTGTTTTTTTAAAAAGGAGCCCCGCGCGCCTGACTGGGCCGAAGGCCCAGCCGAGCCAGCCCAGCCGCCACCGCCTCCCGCAAGACCGGATCGGGACCGGAGTCCCGATCGCCGCCGCCGCCGTGTCCGGGGAGGACACGCCTCCCAAGGCCGCCCCCCTTTATAGCTCACCGGAGCCCCCTGGAGCCCCACACCCCCGCCGCCTCCCC